>NC_052354.1:45012579-45161868 GCF_009727055.1 Benincasa hispida
AATTGTAGCTCCTGTGGACGTTGACAATACTCAGTTGTATAAAGGGATGATTTGTCAAGACAAAGAAATGCTACAACACGCAGTCAAATGTTTTGCTATTAAATGTCACGCACCATATGAGGTTGTGGAATCGACACCGACGATTTGGACAATTCGAGGTAAGAAGTGGGAAGAAGGTTGCAAATGGAGACTTCGTACAATAAAAAAAAATCGCATGGCTTGTTCAAGATCACTAAGTATGATGAGCAACATACATGTTTTTATTCAGAATTGAGTCAAAGTCATGTGCAATTGGATTCATCAATTATTGCACTGAGTTCTGTTAAAAGAAAAACCATCTATCAGTGTGGCACAACTGGACATCAAATCAAAGTTTGGATATCATGTTCCTTACCATAGGGTATGGGAGGGGAAAAGAAAAGCATTAGCTAAAGTGTTCGGTGATTGGGATGAGTCTTACAAATTGTTACCCAGGTGGTTATATATGGTTAAGCAGACCAATCCCAGAACACGTCTAGAGGGGAGAGTGAAAGAAACGCTTATTGCAGGTTATGTTATCTTAACTTCTGTATTTTGGGCATTTGGTCCTTGTATAGAAGCTTTTAATAAATGTCGGCCGATAATTCAGATAGATGGTACCCACTTGTATGGCAAATATCGAGGAAAATTGTTGATTGCTACATCAGTTGATCCAAATGCGTATCTTCTTCCACTTGCATTTACCGTTGCAGATGAAGAGTTTGCAGACTCATGGGGATGGTTTCTGAAACACTTGAGAGAAATTGTAACACACGAAAAAGTGTGTTTAATTTCAGATCGATTTGCTGACATAATCGTAGCAATGAACAATCTAATAAATGGTTGGATAGGACCAAAATGTCACAATCGTTTCTGCTTACGACATATTGTCAGCAACTTTAATAAAAAGTACAAATTTAATACATTGAAAAATTATGTTTATCATGCCGGGTGTCAGTTTTAAATTCGGAAGTTTAATAAAATTGAAGATATCAAAGGAATAAATCAGAGCTGTCTGAGTTTTCTTTTTTACAACATTGGTATAGAGTAATGGACTCAAGCACATGATGGAGGGTTCAGATATGGGTGGATGACGACAAATCTATCAAAGTGCATAAATGGCGTCCTCAAAGGAGCTCGGCCGATAAATGCTCTTGCTCAAATAACATTTTTCAAATGCGTAAATTATTTCGAGAAAAGAAAAGAAGATATAAGGGATGTTTTGGAGCATCAAGATAAAATAATAATAATAATAATAATAATAATAATATTATTATTATTATTATTATTATATATTATTAACAATTTGTTTCAAGCATATTTTATAATGAGGTACGCACACGAAAAAAATAAACAAATGGGTTGCAAGATCTAGTAAACATGAAGTACAATCATATGATTGATATGAATGTGTGTTTCATGTGAAGACCGGACGTCATAGTCTCAATGCTAAAGGGGGAAATGTTCAAATATTGAGGCTAAACAGGTCCGAGTGGTACTGTTCATGTAACAAGTGGCAAACATTTGAGATTCCATGCTTGCAGTTTATGGCAGTTTGCTCACATTTTAATATGAACTACGAAGACTTTATTGAGGACTATTATAAATTGTCAACGTATGCTGAATGTTACTCTTCTCAATTTCAACCTGTACTGCATGACATGATGATCCATCGTTGTTGAGAAAACATGGTAGACCAAAAAGTTCACGTTATCATAACGAGATGGATTGGACAGAACCAGTCACCCGACAACAATGTGGATTTTGTAATCAGTTAGGCTATAATCGAAGGAAGTATCCTTCGTTACTAAAATGGGCTCCAGATAGTTCGAGATTGAGAAATAAATATTTTTTTTCATCTATATTTAATTAAGTGTAGATAATACATTTATTGTATATTCAATTTTTTTTATTATAATTTATAAAGTTGTACATTATTCTTTTAATTGAGAAATAAATAATTTTTTTATCATGTATATTTAATTGAGTGTAGATTATACTTTTATTATATATTCAATTTTTTTATTACAATTTAAAAAGTTGTACATTATTCTTCTAATTGAGAAATAAATATTTTTTTAATTGAGAAATAAATTTTTTTTTTTCTTTCACATCATGACTTTAAACCAGGACCTATTGATCCCAATGTTTTGTACGACTAGTCCATTCATCAATCATCTATTGTATGGTGAGATCATACTACTGAGGAAATATCTTGCAGGCGTCGAGAGGCAGTTGTCCAGTGCACTATCCCACTCTACCCTCGAATACTACCGCTACTCCGTATATCTGGATTCTATGGGGTTGCCAAAATATGATTTATTCAGTTGGACTGACATCTGATCACAGCCTTGGTCGAGAGATGGATGCCTGAGACGCATACATTTCATATGTCTGTTGGAGAGTGCACTATTACTCTACAAGACATAGAAGTGTTGTTGGGGTTACCTGTTGACGATGAGCCGGTCACTGGAGTGATGTATGATAACTGGTCACAAGTATGTCAACTGTACCTCGGTGTGACCCTACTTGACGACAAAATTAAAGGATCGAGGTTAAGTTTGATATGGTTAGGAACACAATTCCGTGAGCTCGTAGATGATGCAGACGAGGAAATCGTCATAAGATATGCGCGAGCATATATACTACAAATGATGAGTGGAAGTCTGTTTTTCGATAAATCAAGTCATTTTGTTCACTTGATGTTCCTACCACTATTAGCTAACTTCTATGATGCGGGGCAGTATTCGTGGGGTGGAGCATGTTTGGCATGGTTGTATAGACAACTATGCAAAGCAACAAGACCTGAAGTTCGTGAGATAGTTAGGCCTCTCATACTTTTGCAACTATGGGCTTGGGAGCAATTTCCAATGGCTCTATAACTACAACATGTAAATGACACTCAGTTAGCTGGACAAGCCTACGGTTCTCAGTATGTTATTTTAATTCAATTTAATTTTTATATGATTGATCTAGTTAATTTATAATCTAAAAATTGAATATTGTGTGACTAGGACAACCACACTTGTAGTCAGATACATGTTTGATCTGCTTCAACGAGTACATTAACACTAAACCAAATTGATTATTTTATACACATTTTTATTGTATTTGTCTTTAATGTTTTCCAATATAATATTTTGTGTTTTAGGTTATTTGGGAGCCCTACAAAATTATCATGCACACTTTGCCCAATTTTTATACGAATGGTCAAAACATATGGCGGACGATGAGTCTTCTCATATGTTTTCACATTGGTGAGTGGCATCTTCTTGACAGGATGATGAGACAATTCGGTTTTCAGCAGGATGTCCCATCGCCTTATAATACTGAACCTCTATTGCATGATATTGACTTACTGGAGATTGGTCCCAAAAAGTTGTACATTTGGTAGTGCGATGGCACTATCGTGCAAGGTTTATTGGGTTTCTATTGAATAGTTTGACAGGGATGTCACTCAAGATTACATTCATTGGTATAATAATATCACAAGGCACTACGTCACTCATCCGGGAGCAGCTGCAGGTCATCTAGTAAATGAATAAATATTATCTAATTATTTTTAATTTAAATTTATTTTAAATATAATCTATACATTTATTTTAAATATTATCTAATTATTTTTAATTTAAATTTTAAATATAATCTAATTATTTTTAATTTAAATTTATTTTAAATATTATCTAATTGTTTTATAATTCACAGAGATCAAACGACAGTAGACTCCTAGATGTTACGAATAATTCGAACCAGGTTCTTGCTATATGCAGTGATAACTAGAGCTGTATAGAGGAGATACATTATATGTACGATATACCTATTGTTCCTCCACCAACTCTTAGACGTAGAGAACCTGTTTGGGAAGAGGATGAGTTCGATGAGGTTGCCCACAATATGGAAGAGTTGCCCCCTGTGATGCAGACGCAGAGTTAATCTGGTTATGTTAGTCTGATGATGATGATGCCAGCATTTGGTTCAAGACATTATGACTCAGAGGCTAGTCCTCGGTCTTTTACATGCACTGTCTCTTATACACATCTAGATGTGTATAAGAGACAGGCCATGGAGAGTATAATGTGTAAACCCCGTACTCCATTTTTCCTACAAAAATGAGTAACAAGCGTATTAAGTAAAATTATGAAATGAAGTAAAGAAAGTAGGAAGATGGAGGAAGAAAATTCTAAGTGTTAGGAATACTTAGTCAATGGTGAGTTTTAGATAATTTAACAAGTGAAAATTGGCAAAGTATGGAAGCAAAGTGTAGGCATGCGTTGATGAAGAAGTGTAGACACATGAGGTTCTGTGTGTAGCAACTAAGGCTTGTAGAGGCTAAGTGTTGAAGGTAAGGATAAACTATGTGTTGATAAGGCATGCGGCAGCCTATGTCATGAGAGGTTAGTAAAGCATGCAGTAGCCTCAAGTTGTGCAGATATAGACGTTAGGTGTCACAATCGCACTTCCTAAAGCTTCACTTTAGCGATTGTGTGTCACTTGTTTCTGCTCACGAACAAGTCAACCAATTCAAATACGAATAGCCAATGGCACACTGGGTGCCTCTCGCAACCTCCACCCCCGCTTTGGAGAAAACGGTTTTATAAAACGGGTTTGGAGAAAAGGTTTTCGCAAACAGTTTAATTGTAAGAATAGAGAAAAGAAAGATTGTAGTATGCTAGAAAAAAATAAGCAACAACAACAGTTTTATAACATACTACTCCGGGTATGGGGAAGTGATGGTTAGTCTTATCCCCATATAATGCATTCTGAACAAAAACACATCCTTCACCCTTGCATATGAAAATAGGCGAGCGGTCACTCACTAAGAAAAATACAAATAAACCTAACTACCTAGCAAAAGGAAATACATAGGATGAAAGCATAGTAAAGAGGTGGAGGTGGTCATGCGGCCATGGGCAACACGCTCTGGACAAGCATGACCGTGACATTCTCCCCCACTCAATTGGTTGACATCCTCATCAACCGACTCTGATCAAACTCAGCATACTATTGAGCAACTGCCTGTGAGGCTTTCCATGCGCTCCCAACGAACTTCTCTGTCATGGAGGCTTCTCCACTTCTCTAGGAACTCTTCCCAACCTGGTCCTGGTCCTTTTGCTCTGTCGCTCCTTCCCACAAGTCTCTCATTGGCTTCTTCTCCTGTCATTCTCATCGTTGTGGCTTGTGGATGGGTCACCACTCTACATCTCTCCTTGGCATGGTTGGGGTGATAGGGTTTCAGTCTACTTACATTGATGACAGGATGAATCTCCATCCACGATGGTAACTACACCTGATAAGAGGTTTTTCCAACCCTTTCGATGACTTCCGCTAGTCCCTTAAAGTTTCTTATGAGGCGATGTTCTCTTTGCCCACGACTTCGAAACTATCCCAGACACAAATTCACTCAAACCCAGTTTTCTGGTAGGAACTCTTAGTATCTAGGCTTCCTCTTTCTTCTTCTTATCCTCTTTGGAGTCGGGGACCTGTGTGAATTGTCCAGCTCAACAACACGACACTGCTCAAAGACACGCAAAATGTCTTGAGGGGCCTTATCTTTCGCGATTTTGACTGACTCACAGGTAACATCCTTCTTCAACTGGAGGGCCGAGATCATCCTTATCCCCTTCGGTCGTCTGATCTCAGCATTCACAACGGTGGGCGTAGACCCGGTGATCACTAAACACTTGGTGAGGCGTATCGGTATTACCTTATGCTTCAACAAGAACTCCATTCCCAACACTACATCGAAGTCATCCATCTTAATGATCACGAAATCAGCATGGCCACTCCAGTCCCCCAACTTTACGACTGTCCTCTTTGCCATTTCTGTAATCGACAAGGCCTCAGAGTTCACTACCTTCATTTTACATGCGCCGTTTGGCTTCTATTTCGGATATAAAATTATGGGTGGCCTCCGAATCGACCATGGTACTTTTGGGCGATTTATGGCTGATCCAAACATCAACATACATCAGTCCACCTCCATGGGATCCCTTTTCTTCCCTACATCCTTTTGGAGGGCAGCTAAATATCTCAGGAACCCAACCCGTGGGGTTTTATCTTCCTTTGCTTGCACATTCTCATTTTCTACCTGAACAGCTTTGCTTTTCCAATTCGAAGCTAATGAGGCTTGGAAAGCATTAAAGGCGGATCATTCCGGACATTCACTCGCCTTGTGCGGACCCTTGCATATATAACAGGATAAGGGCCGATAAAAATTCTTCTGATTCTTCCCCCGCCACGTATTTCCAGTCGTCTGCTGAGGAGGTCTACTGTCCACATTGTTGTCTTTATCTCCCCCATTGTTTCTTGATGGGCTCGGATCGTTGCTCTTTCTCCCCCTATTAGGGAATCTCGAGTGTTGCCTCATCTCTTGAGATTCATCAATCAAGTCAAATAATCGTTCGGTCGTTGCGTATGCGGCTGGGAGATCCTGTATTCTCTGCTCATACAGTTTAGTTTTTGCCCACAATTTCAGGCCTTCGACAAAACAGAAAACTTTGTCTTTTTCGGACATGTCTCTTATGTCCAACATCAGTCCGGCAAATTGTTTCACATAGTCCTTAACAGTATCAGTATGTTTCAATTCCCGTAGCTTGCGTCTTGCCAAAATCTCAACATTGTCGAGGAAGAACTGAGAACGCAATTCTTGTTTCAGTCTCTCCCACATGTTGATGGTACACCATCCCTCTTGGACATCCACGAAACGGGACCTCCATCATAACTTAGCATCATCTGCTAGGTGCATCGTCGCTAGGGTGATCTTCGATTCTTCAATCGCTGTGTTCGTAGCTCTGAAGTATTGTTCCATGTCAAAGATAAAATTTTCTAGCGCCTTTGTATCACGAGCCTCACAGAAGGGCTTAGGCTTGGGTACTTTTACTCTGTTGAATTGGGCTGCACCCCCAACTGGGGCTTGATTTCCCACTGCTCTCATGGTGAGGTTAATTTTTGCACCAATGTCTGCAATCTCTGCCCAGATAACATTGATGGTGGCTCGAAAGTCCTCGGACATTTTGGTCACCATCTGAATGATCGCTCTTTGCGAGCTGTCTAGTTCTTTGACACACTCTTCTATCAGGGCAACAGATCCCGACGAACAACCCCCATGCTCAAGAGGCCTATCCATCGTGGTTTTTTCCTTTAAGGCCTCAACCCTTGTCAACAATTCTCTGACGGGCATCCCGTCTAAGCGGCCAGCCACTGCATCAATTTCATCGGTCTTGTTGGCGACTTCTTGTAACTGAGTCTCTAAGAACCAAACCTGATCAAGGACTTCTATTAAATAGAGCATTTGCTCTTCAATCTCGACCAATCGGTCAACATGGGACTTGCCTAACTGCTTCGTAGCAGACATGACCGCAGCTTCTCAACTCTACGAGTCGACTTGGCTTTGATACCAACTGTCACAGTAAACTTCCGAAGCTTCACTTTAGCGATTGTGCGGCACTTGTTTCCCGCTCACGAACAAGTCAGCCAATTCAAATACAAACAGCCAATGACACACCAGGTGCCTTTCGCAACCTCCACCCCCGCTTTGGAGAAAACGGTTTTATAAAACGGGTTTGGAGAAAAGGTTTTCGCAAACAGTTTGATGGTAAGAATAGAGAAGAGAAAGATTGTAGTAGGCTAGAAAGCAATAAGCAACAACAATAGCTTTATAACATACTACTCTGGGTATGGGGAAGTGATGGTTAGTCTTATCCCCATATAGTGCATTCTAAACAAAAACACATCCGCCACCCTTGCATATGGAAATGGGCAAGTGGTCACTCACTAAGAAAAGTACATATAAACCTAACTACCTAGCAAAAGGAAATACATAGGATGAAAGCATAGTAAAAAGAGGTGGAGACGATCATGCAGCCATGGCCAACACGCTCTGGACAAGCATGACCGTGACACTGGGCGTTGGAGATGCATGCGTGGGTTGATCGTGTAGTAAATAAGCAGTGCTACACGATAAGGTATACGATCGTGTAGTTAAGGTGCAGCGCTACACGATGGGGTATGTGATCGTATAGTAAGCGAGTGGTGCTACACGATGAGGTAGGCGATCGTGTAGGCGAGTGGACGATCGTATAGAAAATGCGGTAGGCGATCGTGCCAGAACGGTGAGGCGCTAAACGATAGCGCTATGCGATGGGCGACAGCGCTATGCGACGATGAGCTAGGCGATAGAGATGGTGCTATACGGCAACACTATGTGATGGTGTTATGCAGCAATGCTACGTGATGGTATGCCGCGATGCTATGCGGAGGTGTATGTGGTAAAGCTAATCTAGGCGATAAGCTATACAATGGTGCTATGCAGCGGCCTTGTAAACGATGAACTATGCGGTGATGAGACAAACCGTGGTGGACACATGGTGAAACGTCTTGCGTTACAAGGCTTAACGCATGGTTGATATGATAAGATAGCTATGCGGGGGCTAGGACATGCACTAGCTTAGAAGTATGCGACCAAAGGAGGGACGCAATAGCCTCTAAGTGAGCTATGCATTAGCCAGGTTGGGCAATGCATTGAGGAGGTATGCGGCCATGTGGTTGCAAGCGTTGGTTTGGGAGCTGACCCTTGCGTCGATAACCAAGAGGAAAGGATCATCTTAGTTATTGATCAGCTAAGCCAGCTGTCATACTCAGGTTTGATATTATCCCTTAAGGATGAGGTGGCAGCTTGATGTTAAAAGAAGAACATGCAGCTACTAGTTTAAAAGAAGGAGCTTGACTTCAAAGAGAGGTTTGAAGAAATTTACTCGACCAAATGGAGTAATTCCAAAGCCATTCAAACCCTGAGTTTGTCTAGTTGCTGAGGTTGAAATGCCAGAAGGAGATTCTAGCGGAATCGAGTTGAAGAATGAAGAATCCAGCTGAAGGTTGAATTCTCGGGTAAGTTTGGGCCAACCTTGATGATCTGAGGATTCCAGCTCAATTACGAGGAATTCTGAGCTGAAATTTTAAGTTAAGTTTGCTAAGACATTTTAGGGAATGTTTGTAGAAGGAAATTTCTTGAGAAAAGGCTTGGGAAATTAGTTATTAAAATTGTAAGTTAAATCTGGAATCTTGAGTAAGTAGGTAGCTACTTGGGTTGAACAAGCAAGCAACTTTAAAGGCTTGACGATGATGTTGAGTGCATGCATTGGAGGTTGAATTGGCGCAAGGATGCGCTGAGAAGCATTAGACTATGCAACGCATGTTGAAGCCATAAACGCAAAGTTGCGTTGGAGTTTATGGGTGCAACCAGACCAACGCATGGGGCATGCGTTGATGTGCCACAAGATGGGCACATGAGCTGAACAATGGGCGCAACCAGACGAACGCATGGGGCATGCGTTGATGTGCCACAAGACGAGCGCATGAGCTAAACGATGGGCGCAAATATTGCTATACGATAGGCCATGCGATGGCCAATAGGCGTGAGCTGAAGGCTTGGTCGCATAGGAGGCTTGAACACCTAACGCAAGGCATGGACGCAAGGCATGGACGCATGTAATGAAGTTGCTGCCTAGTCAAGTTAAGGCCTAAGAATGTGGCTAAGTGTTCAACGCACAGTAAGCATATACATGAAGAGGATTGCCAAAGACTGTGAGTGACTCTAAATGTTTTAAGTAAATTGCTAATGCTTATGAATATTTAGCAATGCATGTTTATTGAAAGCTATTTATGACAACTATTCTCAAATAGTTACTAAGCAACGCATCTCACATTAATGTTATACTTATGTTATGCTTTTCAATGACCATAAGGATGAGTTAGTATAGAATGTTTTGGGCAACTAAGTCGTTAAGAGATAAGAATATGCAAGTTGAGTATGAGTAGCTCAGTACTGAAGGACTAGATGAGAAGGTACCGAAGCTTAGTCTTAGAATTTGAATAGCTCAGTACTGAAGGACTAGATGGTACTGAAGCTTTGTCTTAGAATTTTAATAGCTCGATACTGAAGTACACGGAGAAGGTATCCGAGCAGCTCAATACTGAAGTACACGAAGAAGGTATCTAAGCAGTAGTACCTAAGGTATGATGGTACTTAAACTAGAATCACACGAATGTAAGTAAAGTTGTTATTGGTAGTGTTGAGATCACTCCACACTGGCTATAGATTGGCGTTGAGGCATTGAGTAAAGGTCCTCTCTCAACTAAAGATGCAAATTATGTTTTTGAAAGTGAACAAAAGGGTTCCTTCCCAGTTAAGCAGTAATGCAATAAGGAATGATAAAGAGTGAGCAAAAGGGCCACTCTAGACTAATAGACTAAGGCATAGTCTAGCAAAGTAAGAAAAGTGCTATGTGATGTTGATGATGACATAAATAATAGTTGCCAAGTCTATGTTTTCAGTTTAAGCTTTCAGTTTTAATATCAAATTTATGTATGAAAGTTATGCTTTAAATATTAGTCACTCACTGGGCTTCTAGCTCATGTTTTCAAATGTTTTCCTTTCAGGTAGCGGTCAGTTCCCAAAAGACTTCTCTGCTGCTGCTCTGCCACTCAAAGAAACATGTTGAAGGAAGCTTAATTGAAGACCTGTATTAGTTAGTACACATGTGTCTGTCAGATAGTGACTAGTATTCTAGTTGGGCCTCACTAAGTTGTAATATTCATGTATGAACAATGTTATGAAACCCTGTAATGTAAATGTGTTAATTTTTGAGTTAATTTATTCGTATATTGATGAATTGTACATATTCAAGGTTTGAGCTAAATTCAACAGGTTAAATAGGCAGTAAGTGCTAGCAAAAGTGTTGGTAACAGCTACAGTCACCACTCCATATAGATTAAGAAGGTAATTTGGGGTAGGGTGTGACATAATGAATATTTATATTATGAAGCGCCTGCACCAGAGCAACATCAAGAAAAACCAGAGCAACCTCAAGTTCGAAGTCAACGACGACAACCAGCTTAAAATCGACGACGTTCGCCTTGTGAGACACATTGATTTTTGTAATTATTTTTATATAAATGAGATATTTTAATTTTCACTTTATTATTTTTATGAGATATTATATTTTTTAATTTGTTTTTTTTAGAGTTAAGTTAGGATAGTTTAAAAAATAAAAAAAAATGTAAAGTGAAATATACTAAATAATAACATAATGAAAACTTAAAAAAATAGAAAAAATGGAGGTTGAATTAATGGAAAATTAAAAAAAAAAAATAGAATGAAGGTCGAATCTTCAAAATTCGACCTAGGTTGGTCGAATTTTGAAGATTTGACAACTTAAAAAAAAAAAAAAACAATCTTTTTATAAATAATTTGAAAAAGCAATATTTTTATAAATATTTTTTAAAACAACAATACTACTCTAATTTTTCCATATTCAATGTATTATGTAGCTCGCCTCCCAAGACACAAAATTGTAATTTGGTTCAATAGTTGGTAGGTGTACTTTGATCATTTGGGTGACCTAAGTTAGTGCCAATTTGAAGGGACCAAGGGGCACGTACCTCCCTCACATCGTGTCGTTATATATTTATATATATTATTTTTTATTAAATATAAAAATAGGAATGGATGTATTCAATATATCATGTCGTAGTCCCCTATGACACAAAGATGCAGCTTGGCTCAACGGTTGGTAGATGTGCTTTTGACAATTTGGGTGACCTAAGTTAGTGCCAACTTAATGCAATTTTTTTTCTCTTTTTTTGTATACCTATTTTTGTTGCTTAAAATTTCAAATTTATATATATAATTTTAATACAATAGTAATGGGTACAAAAACGTGATTCTATTTTTATTTTTATCACATATGTTTACATGTTTACATATAAATATTTTTGGAGTTTTAGAGTTTTAGGATCGTTCGGTAACTATTTACATTTTGCTTTTTGATTTTCGTTTTTTAAAATTAAACCTATAAACATTACTTTTAATCCCAACATTTTTTTCTTTGTTATTCACTTTTTATCTATTATTTAAAAAACCAAGCCAAATTTTGAGAACTAAAAAAAGTAGCTTTTAAAAGCTTGCTTTTGTTTTTAAAATTTGGCTAAGAATTCAACAATTATACTTGAGAAAGATACAAATCATTGTATGAAATAGAAAAGAAATAGACTTAATTTTTAAAAATAAAAAACGAAAAACGAAATGGTTACCAAATGGGATATTGGTTATTGGTTTTTAGTTTTTGAAGATTACAACCTACAAACACCATTTTTCACCTAAATTTTATGCTTTTTATTTCTTTACATTAATTTAAAATTATATTCAAGTGAGTACAAGTTTAATCCTCAATTTTAAATCTCTTTAAAATGTCTAATAAATATAAAAACTTTCAATTAATATCTAAAAATCACATAAAATGTTAAAAGTGCTTAAAAATTGATTGTCTATATTAGACAAAAGAAAATATCCAAAAGTTATATTTTTTTTTAAAAAAAAAAAAAAGTCTGGTACAACGAATTGGATATACATCAGTAATCTAGTATATTTTTTTTTTAAAGTTCCAGAACTATATATGACACAAATTTAGAAGTTAATGATTTATAATTTTAACCTTATATATATAAAGTAGTGCCTCCTAACATGAAATTTTGGATATGCCATCATTCCTATATCAATTAGTAATGCTTACTTTGACAATAATATTTCACTTAAATAATATATCAATGCATCAAAAATTAACTTTATATGAACTTGTGCCCCCTAGATAAAATCCTGGCTCCACCATTGCTTTTTTTCTTGTTCTGTTTCGCTCCTGCTCACTTCTAGCTCTTGCTCAGGTTCTTTCTCACTTTTTGGTTCTCACTTTTGTTCTTGGTCACTTTCTCACTCTTATCCTCTACATTCGGTTCGCTTGGTGAATAAAAAAAACTTTATTGCTTGTCACTGACCATTGCACATTGCTAGAAGAAGAAGAAACAACTTCATTCATCATTTTCGTTAGGGAATGATGTGTTGACATTGTCGAAGATGAAACATAAATTTTATGTTTAATAAGTTTTGTCATTATCAACTTAATCATAACTTTAAGCATATAGCATTGATCAAAAAAGTCAATTAACAATATGAAATTTTAAACCGCATTTAGTAACTATTTGATTTTTTAAAAAAACTAAACTTGTAAATATTACTTCCACAATGATTTTTTTTGTTTTGTTATCTACTCCCTAAAAATGTTTTTGAAAATCTAAGAAATTTTTTACATTGACAAATAATTTTTTTTAGAGTTTAATTGAAAATTTAAATATTTCTTTAAGATAGTTGAAATATATATATAACTATAAATGAAATTGATATGGAATGGAACTTTAGTTATTAGTCTCTCTTTTGGCCCAAAATTAATTTACTCCATTCTATAATTACGTTGTGTCTCATAATATTTAGGTAACATTATTAGCATGTCACATTAGTTAGTGACGACATGGTCGTTTTTATTTACTCTATCATTACGTGTAAATTCAAAAAATTCTACCTATTTAGTTTTTAAATTTTAATTAAAGGGGCAAAATTTATAATTTAACCTCTCATATATGATATATTGTTCTTTATAAAAAAAAATAAAAAGGAAAAACTTTCTTTTCCAAGATCACAAATGTGTTTCCTAAAAAAAAAAAAAATCACAAATGTCTTAATTGGTAATCTCATTATAATACATTAGAGCATGGTATATATTTGAAAGTAACGACTTTTTATTACTAGAAGAGTATTTCTAAATTTTAATGTGTTTGAAAAGATACATCCAAATGAATTTGAATTGATGTTCTAAACTTTATACTTCGTTTTAAAAATATCTTTCAACTTTAAAAAATTTCAACAATCTCCTTGAAATTAACACAAAAAACCATTTAGAAGAAATATATTGATTTTTTAAATAGAAAAAGTCACACTGACCATTAATTTTAAATAGAAACTGAGTACTTTATAAAGTATATAAACGAAAATGGTTAGTACCTTCTTCAAAAATACTTTTACGTTAGTATACGAACAAAAATGGTTAGTACCTCATTTTAATATCCCTAAAATTTTGATTATCCTTTGTCAATGCACGTAAACAAAAGTGATTTCTATATATTTGTGTATCTGTCTAAGTCAGAAAGAAATTCAGAGTCTATAACCAAAGAAAAAAAGGGAAGAATAGAAGATGTACATAAAGAAACTAGAAAGCAGCAACAATTTGTAAAAGTAGACAAGAAGCTAAATCATATCAAATTACATGGCCACCAGTCTCTCCATTGTCATAAAAATTTGATCCTTTGATGCATTCTCCGACCCCGACTCCGTCCATGAGCACAAATCGCATATCTTCGGGCGGCTTCCAATGTCGCTTTCTCTGGTTTATGAACCAGTTATTGATTTGCTTTTGGTCTAGACCAGTTATAACAGATAGTTTTGATTTTTCCTCCTCCTATCAAACCAGTTAACAAAGTGAACAAGTCATCAAATTGATTTGGTCATTTTTTTGTGAATATGAAATGTTTTGAACTGAGAAGAGATTGAAAAAATTACTGTAGGATAAGGCCATTTGTAATGAGTATTCCACCAGTCAAGTAAAGCCATTCTTGCATCTTTTGGCAGCTTCTCTTTCTTTCTCTTCTTCAAGAATTCCTTCTTCAAACTGCTGAGATAGCCACTGTATTTCTTCAGCAGCATTTCTTTGAGGTCTTGGTTTGTTTTTCGCATGCAGAACGACTCGTGGTTTCCCGGCATTTTCACCTGCCCATAGCTGCTCGGTTCTTCCTCCGGCGTCCCGGCTACTTCGTCTACGAACACACGGATCAAAAGAGTGGCAGCAAGGAACCGGAGGAGAACGAAGAATATAGTGGGAAGTTAGGAGCAGTTATATCACATTCATACACTACTTTTTGCATCAAAATGTTTATAAATGACAGTGTCAAAGCTTGAGGAACAAATTGCAAACAAACAACTTTCTCCTATGGCTTTGCTTCTACTTTGAGATGTTCTTGATATCTACTCAAAAAAGATATCGACACTACTTTGATTCAATGTATTTATATATTGAATTCTAACCAACTACTCGTTTCCTTAGGTCTTATTGCATAATCATTTTGTTTTCTGTTTTCTATTTTTTAAAATAAGCCTATAAACACTACTTCTACCTACCATTTTCTTACTTGCCTTTTGAAAATATTTTCAAAAAATAATCAAAATTTGAAAACTAAAATAAGTAGTTTTAACAACTTGGTTTTTTAAGGAATGTGAAAATTTTAATAAAAAAAAATTGAGGTAAGAAGAATAATTTTCAAAAACAGAAACCGAAAACCTTCTTTTGAGTACACCTTTCAAGCATTACCAAAATAATATCACTCCACAACTCACATCTCATCCCTTTTCCTTTCCCATTCTAAAGCTTTACTCCCAAACAATGAATAACTTTTCATGATAGTACATACAAGATTCATCATTGTAAAAAAGGTAACGATAACGCCCATCGTTAGCTACTCCGTTACGTCGCCTAAACATTGTTGTGAGAACAAGTGCTAAGACAATGGAAGTTCTCGACGAAAGTTACCGTTGGGATTCGGAAGAAAGATCTTGGTAGGAAAAGAAAGCCAAATTTTCCAAGAAACTGATGCAAAGTAGAGATGAATAAATGGAAGAAGAAAGTACCATTCATGGTGGAGTGAGAATCCGACGTCACAGTAAACGATCCTTTACACAGGTTGCTTAGCTCCAATTCAATGTTGGTCAAGAACATTGTTGCTTCATCAAATGGTTTGGATAGCTCATTCTTATATTGATGAAGAACCTCACAGTAAGACTCCTTCAAAAGGAAAGCAAAAAACAAAGAGAATGTCAGAAAGAACTCAATTTTCAAACAAATAGAAACAGAAAACAAGAAAGAAAGCAAACAAAAACATCAGAAAGTTCACCAATTACTTGTCTTTTCTTTCTTTGCTAACACTCCTACTTTGTGAAATATTTACCAATCTATCAAAATTATGATTTCCATTCTTCAAACTTCAAACAAGTTCAATCTTCATCCATAAATTACATTATCATAAGTACCATAATGAAAATGAACATGAGAACTGAAACATCAGATCATTAACAAATATAACCGATAGTGCAATGATTCGAATCTCTTGACGGTTTTTGCCGCCATTAGTCTTTGTACATTAAGATGTTCTATATCGAACTAAGGTCGAGCTATTGACAGTTTGTAACAGTCATTAGTCTTGTAAGATTATCATAAGTACCCTAATGAAAACTGCAACATTAGATCATTAACAAAGACAACTGATGGTGCATTCATTTGAATCCCACGATGGTTTTTGCTGCCATTAGTCTTTGTCAATTAAGCTGTTCAGTATCGAACTAAGGTCGAGCCATTGACGGTCGCAACTGTCGTTAGACTTGTAAGATTATCATAAGTACCCTCATGAAAACTGCAACATAAGATCATTAACTAAAACAACTGATAGTGCAATGATTCCAATCCCTTGACGGTTTTTGCTGCTATTAGTCTTTGTCAATTAAGCTGTTTGGTATCGAATAATCGAACTAAAGTCAAGCCGTTGACGGTTTTTAATTGTTGTTTAGTCTTGTAAGTGGAAAAGCAACATTAATCTAATAGGGATCGAAACGGAATCACACGTGTTTAGAGACTAAAACAAAGTATAATCCACAACTTGCAGATCTAAAGTACAAGTTGTTTTTTGGTTTACTTGTCAAGAATGTTTCTAAAGAACAAGAAAATTACAACAGGAAATCAAAACAAACAAACAAAAAGTACCATGAAGTTGTCCAGTTGAGGATCAGCTCCCAACTCAATAGAAGATCTAGGAGGGTGATTTTCACGGCCAATTTCTTCAAGAAGAGAGGCTACTTGTGGTGGAGCCCCAACCTTAAAAACACATCAAAATTCAAAAACATGACAACCTCAAACACAGCTAAAAACATCTAAAAACACCTTGAAAAACACATGATTCATAAAGAGAGAGGTAAAAAACAGAAAAAACAAGTAAATTTTCTAACTTTTTGGCATTCAACGTAAGCAGAAACCAGTTTGGGATAAAGGGGATGGTTGACAATTTGAGTTTTGATCATGTTAGACATGTTCGAACCAGTGGTGGCCTCAGCTTCAAGGTGAAGCATATCATCATCCACCATTAAAGCTTCATGAATCCCACCACAGCTGGTGCTTGCAATGGCTTCACCTCCAACAACACTATTAGAATATGAGGCTATAACAGAGTTGTTAAGCCTGTAAAACTCTTCCATTTCCTCAAACTTCAAAGCTTGGAAGATTGAATTTTCTGTCTTTACTTCAAAAACCCCTAGAGAGAAACTGGAGACATGACTGTTAAGTGAGAGGAAAGTTTAGGTTATAAAAAGAAAAAAGAAAAAGAAAATAAAGATACTGATATAATAATGATGATACTAAGAAATATTGTTATCAGCCAGCTAAATTTAAGGGGGGATTCCATTTTTGTCATAATACTCATTCTGAACTTAACAAGGTGTGCTTGTAGGATTCTTTTTGTTAGAATATTTAACAAACCCTTTTACTTGTTACAAAAAGAAAATTCATGCTACCTTCATTCATTGTTTATCGTAAAAGAAGCATATAAAAAGCGGTACAGTTCATGAAACAAAATGATATAATATCTATGACATATCGAATGCTAAATGGAAGAAGTATGGACACAACAGTTGGAAAACTTGTAACTTTTGTTTGTTATAATTTAACAACTTAAGCTTGTGGAACTCAATTTGTATAGAGATTTTTGTATGAAATGACCTAATCTTGGAGGCATTAGTGTGAAATGACTCAATCTTAAAAACCAATAAAAACTAACACTTTGCTTACGTCATAGAGCACTCTATCGCCTTGCCATGATTTTAAATCCCATCTCGATATTATAAAAAAATTTGTTGTGATTTCACGAGGTATCCTCCCATCGTGACATGACTTGGTTAAGGCTCTATTATAATATCGCGGTGGGAGAGCACCCATGACCTCAATTGGCCGAATGGTGATTGAAAAAAAAAACTTCACGAGTGAATTGAACATCGCACTAGGGTTCTAACTATTTCGCGATGGGAGAGACGTCTCTATCGCGAGGAGTTTCAGCGGTAGAGTACTCCGTGACGTAAGAAAAATGTTAGTTTTTATTGATTTCTTAAGATTGGGTCATTCCAAATCAACGCCTCCAAGATTAAGTCACCCGTACAAAAATTTCCTTTGTATATAGTGGTACTAACTTTTACAGAATACAAGTTTATATAAGAATTTTGATATCTTGGATATAAGGGAAAAGAAAAAAGAGTTTTTGAGAAGTGTGGATGAAAGAACAGTTGATAGAAGGATTTGACAAGGCTAAGCTCTAGTCTGTATTAGTAGAGGTCATATAGCTCTGTCTTCTCCAAGTCTGAAATGACATTCCTCCAGCTTTCATGATCTCATTGGCTGACTCACTGCTACTATCTTTCATTTCATTCTACTTTAATTTACTGTGCATTTCTCTCTCTCTTTTTTACAATTTTTCTCCTTACCATAAACAAGAACAAGAAGGGTTTCCACTCATGGAAAAAAAAAAAAAAAAACAAAACAAAAAGATGCCCTTTGAGTTATTTTTGTTCACACACATCTAGCTGAGCTGCTGCTTCCTGATTTGTCTGTGAGTTTTTTGGTTTGGCACATCCATGAGAAATAAGAACACATTTCATGTTCAATGGATGAACTTTATTTTTTGCAATGTAATAATGAAAACCAAACTTCTTATAAGTTAGTTGTTATTGCATGAAAATGGGATATGTTCTCTGTCTTTAAAGTCATGGAGGAACTGTTTTTCCTAAAAAAACATGCCTTTATATCTCTTTTGAACAAACATTGTGTTAATATATAAAAACACTCAAAAGAATCATCATTTACCTGTTGGTGTCTTCTAAGAAAGGTCTCTATCATACATCAGAGATGCGAATATAGTTTCGTTTATCAATTATATTTGAAATGCGATTAAAGTATCTGAGTAGGCCCTAACAAGATGTATCAGAGCAAGCCTCAGCATAGCCATGTCAATAAGAATCCTCAAGTGTCGAACAAAATGTAGTCATGACCAAAGTATTCATCCATGGTTGAGCCTTCAGACAGGTAGTGTGCTCAAGTGTAATTCAAAGATCATATGATTATTTGAAGGAAGGTTCGATGGTCCTTTGTTTGAGGGTAGGATTGTTGGGAATGCAATCAAAGTCCTAGATCGGTTAAATAAGAAGATAATTATGGGTTTATAAGAGAAGACAACTATCTCTAATGGTATGAAATCTTTTTGGTGAAACCAAAAGCAAAGTTATGAGAATTATGCTCAAAGTTTCATAGAGATATTTGGAGGAAGTTGGCTCAATCAGTCACGAATATCAAATATATGTCAACCATGTCATTTTAACGTATATTATAGCAAAAGGGAAAAAGAAAAGCAACAGAGTTTCTTTCTTTTAGAAATGAATAATTGTTAAGTATATTTTGAGTCACTCATCATTATTATTAGTAACATTTTGCTAAGATACAGACACTATATTATTAGAATAATCTATGAAGTTGAATAAAGTTAATGAGGCAAATCTTTGACTCAAACAAAATGGTTTAACTTTGTGATGACCAGATGAGGTTTGTTGATTCCCCTTTTCTTCATAATGTAATATATAGTTGGATTTGCTGTTTTCTTTTCTTTTTTTTCCAAATGAGAATGAGTCAAAAGCTAGAGCTGATTGCTACTTTTTTTGGGAGATAAAAAGCTCTCATTATCTCAAATTAATTTACTAAAAAATCACACTGTTGGAGATTCCAATCAGGTGCTAATTATTTTTGGTTGTCTGCTAGCTACCACTAAGATATAGAAGCTGCCTTTTGGTTTAGCAGATCATGTTTTGCCAATACATCCACAACAAGATTTTTTTTTTCTTTTTTTTTTTTTTGCGGGGGTATCAATGGAAATTAAGTTTATAATTTCTATTTTGGGAAAAATTTTCATATCAGTTGGATTTTTTGAAAGATTACTTGCACATTTTGAGAAAGATTTCCAGTATATAAATCAAAGAGTTTTTCATTCTTCCCTATAGAATCATGTATTTAATTTATTATCTTTTGTATATTTATTTGTATCTTTATTCAGGTATATCTAGTTAGTTGAGATTTTTTTTCCCTAGTTTCTAATTAACCCTAGTTTAGCCTAATTGTATCTTTAAAAGGCCTTGTAGTAAATGAGAAATTATTATTCTACTCAAAATTACATGGTATCACAACGGTAGAAAAAAAATCTCTAATAGATACATTTGATGTTAGAATTTTCATCCACCTAAAAGTCCCATCAAAAGATCTCTTTCTCCAGCTTGATTTCTTTCCTCTTCATAATTGTGTGGCATTTATGTTTTCCTCTTCGTCAACATGAATTCTTTTTTTTTTCCCAAGTGTGACATTTATTCCCATTAAAAGAGAGATTCGTGGAAAAAATACCCAAAAAATTCGGAAAAAAAAAACTCATCAGTTTGAATAAAATTTAATTGAGTGCAACAGAATTTGAAACCCACAATCTCTTAGTATGGATATATCGCTTGAGGAAAAAAAATCAAAATCAATCGACCCCCACTAATAATATTACCATATTCGATCTAGCCCATACCACCAAAAAAATTCCCTAATCTCAATACCTAAGGCAAATGGCAAGAGATCTTACAATTCACTCATCAATGCATATTATTGTGCATCGATTGAATGGGGTTCTTAATCGATGAATCTTATGCTTCGAATATTGATGATGTTGCGTACAAAACGTGGAGGTCCGAGAACTCCTTGTAATAGCTTGGTTGCTTAATTCTATGGATCGCTCAATTGCTAAACCTCACATGTTTATGAAGACAGCAAAAGAAGTACGAAATTCCATTCAAGAGACCTACTCTGACCTTGAGAATGCTTCGCAAATTTTTGAATTAAAAATCAAGTTATGGCAATCAAAACAAGGAGAAGGTGATGTCACAACCTATTACAATGAGATGGTTACATTGTGGCATGAACTAGACCATTGTGGCATGAACTAGACCAATGCAGGGAGATGTGTGGAAGAACATAGCGAATTTCACTCGTTATCAGAAGCAGGAAGAGAATGACCATGTGTTCATATTCCTTATAGGTGGACCATGTGTTCATATTCCTTGTAGGTGCGAGAATAGAGGAAAGTCGCCGCAAGGTTATGCAACCTCCAATTCTTGAAAATAGTAGTAATACAGTCGCCTTTAACTCATTAGTATGATCAAAGTGGAGATCAGAAGAAAAAGTCATGGTGTGATCACTCTGCATACTTGTAAGACTTGTTGGAAAATACATGACAAGCCTACAGGATGGAAACCAAAGACTGAACATACTCTCCATACTATGGTTGAAACTTCACAAGAACATCTAGTCAAATCAACTCTGGAACAAATAGAACAAATCCTAAAATTACTCAATCTTGACATTTTTCCATTATGTTAATCTTGACACTTCTCCATTAGTTGTTATTAGTTGTAACAAGTTTTTGCTATTTTTTGTTAGTTATTAATTGTAACAAGTTTTTGTTATTTTTTGTTATTTTTGTTAATATTCTCATTAGTAGGTAATTGCTCCTTTTTCTCCTTTATTGTACATCTATATAATGTATCTTTACTATCATTAAATAAATGAGAGAGAAAAGTATTATTTACTTTTGGCTTTTCCACTTCCAATATGGTATTAGAGAGAGAAAATTCCCCAAATCCATAAATTTTTTTCCCCTTTCCCCTTGTTTTTCTCGAGACACCTCTTCGTCCTCCGGCCGATCCATCTTCCTCAGCCGATTTTTCAACTACTGGGCTTCCTCTTTCTCATCCTGATCAGTACACTCCCTACGCTTTTCATCACAGTGACACTTCCAATCTTGTTCTTGTTTCCGAACTTCTCACAGACGACAACTACGTTTCTTGGAGCAGATCGATGGTTCTTTCCCTCTCCATCCAAAACAAACTTGGTTTCATTGATGGTTCTCTCCCTTGGCCCACAAGTGATTTTCTTCCCTTATGGATTTGTAACAATAATGTTGTTGTTGCTTGGATTCTCAACTCTGTTTCTAAGAGTATTTCTTCAAGTATTCTCTTCACCGAATCGGCTCGAGCAATCTAGCTTGACCTTCAAGATTGTTTCAAAAGATGTAACGTACCTCGCATTTTTCATCTCAAACGCGAGTTATCCAGCCTCAAGTAAGATCAAGACTTCGTCACTATGTATTTTACTAAAATGAAGATTTTCTATGATGAGTATGTTTCCTATCGCCCTGGTTGTATGTGTGGGCAGTGTACCTGTGGCGGCATCAAATCCATGGAAGACTTTCTTCAATTCGAGTATCTCTTCTGTTTTCTGATGGGGCTAAACGACAGCTTCAACCATACTTGTTCTCAACTTCTTCTCATGGATCCGCCTCCACCTTTTAATAAAGCTTTTTCATTTGTTGTTCAACAAGAACAACATCAATCCCTTGCTAATCCCCCTTCTTCTGCTATTACATTGGCTATGCAGAAGAATGATAACCCTTTGCAACAGAGTCATCACCAGCCCTCTTCGAAGCAGACTAAAAGTCACCCTGTTTGCACCTATTACAACATCACCGGTCATACTGCTGATAAATGCTACAAGCTCCATGGATATCCATCAGACTATAAGCATAAAGGATTCTCAAATCAGGTTCATAAGCAACATCCTTCCTCCAGTT
The DNA here is from genome assembly GCF_009727055.1 of Benincasa hispida. Taxonomy (NCBI): domain Eukaryota; kingdom Viridiplantae; phylum Streptophyta; class Magnoliopsida; order Cucurbitales; family Cucurbitaceae; genus Benincasa; species Benincasa hispida. Next base: position 45,035,272 of record NC_052354.1, read on the forward strand.
CATCTGCTAATCCTGTTGATTCTGCATCTTCCTCGTCCCCTGCTCCATCTGGGAATATGATTACCAATGACACTCTTCAACAACTCTTCACTATGCTGCAATCCAAGCTTAATATGGCCAAGGCCAAAATTGATTCAGTCACACATGTAGCAGGTAATTGTTCTCAAATTCTCTCTAATCATGAATGGATCATTGATTCTGGGGCTTCTACACATATGTTTCCAAAGGCATTTATTTCACGAGCTCCTGCCGACTAGTACTACTATTGTTCTGCCTGATAACACAAGAATTTCAGTCTCTTTTATTGGCATCGTCACACTTTTTGGGTCACTGCATCTTCATCATGTTCTATATGTTCCAAAATTTCAGTACAACTTACTTTCTATTAGTGCTTTAACATCTGATGGTAATGTCTTTGTCCATTTCTCCACTGATTCTTGTGATATTCAGGAAAAATCCACTTTGAAGACGATTGGCAAGGGTAGGTTGCGTGATGGTTTGTATATTGTTGAACAACCTCACATCAGTACAATACCTTCTCCTGTTATTACTGCTGCTTCTTCAAATAATTATTCCTTATGGCATGCCAGGCTTGGACATCCATCCCTATCTCGATTATCTGCTTTGAAACATGTTTTACATCTTGATTATCTTTCTCTGCATAGCACATTCTCTTGTGACATTTGTCCTTTAGCAAAACAAAAGAAATTGTCTTTTGAATCGCATAATAATAGATCATCTGTTGTTTTTTACTTGATTCATGCTGATATTTGGGGTCCTTTTTCTACACCTACTCATGCTGGACATAAATTTTTCCTTACTATAATAGATGATCACAATCGTTTAGATGATCACAGTCGTTTTACTTGGGTATTCATGTTAAAATCCAAGTCTGATGTTTTGAAGATTATACCTCAGTTCTTTTCTTATGTTGAAACTCAGTATGATAAGAAAATCAAAGTGTTTCGTTCTGATAATGCTTCTGAACTTTTCTTTGTTGAGTTTTTCTTACAAATATGGGTTTTACATCGATATTCTTGTGTGGGCAGACCAGAATAGAATTTTGTAGTTGAATGTAAGCACCAACATTTGTTAAATATTTCCAGAGCATTGTTCTTTCAATCCAGAGTCCCTCTCAAATTTTGGAATGAATGTATTTTGACTGCAGTATATCTTATTAACAGAATACCTTCACCTATTCTGGGATGGAAAACGCCTTATAAGTTGTTGCAGGGTACTTTGGCTGATTATTCTCTTATTATAACTTTTGGGTGCCTATGTTTTGCTTCTACTTTGTCTCATGGTCAATCCAAGTTTGCTCCACGGGCTGTCCCTACTGTCTTTATTGGTTATCCACCAGGTATGAAGGCTTACAAACTTTTTGATATCACTAGTAACAAGTTCTTTATTTCCCACGATGTTGTTTTCCATGAACATTTATTCCCTTTTCATAAAGTGACCTTGGAGAAACCCGACCCTTTTCAGCATATTGTCCTTTCTATAGCCCTTGACATTGATTTTTCAACCCACCCTACCACTGCACCCTCCTTACCTTCCACTCTCATTGAACCTTTTTCTTCTACTAATCATTCCCCATCCATTCCCTGTTCGGTGCCTCCTACAACTATATCTTCAGTTTCTTCACCTGTCACATCCCTCTCCCCCACCCCCCCCCCTTCCACTGATCTTTCATCTCAGCAACCTTCCCCTTCTTCCAACCTAAATACTCAACCCTTTGCTGCACCTAAAAGGACATCTAAACCAATCAAACCCCCTTCCTATGTTAAAGACTATCACTGCAACCTCACATCCCAAACTTCTCTTTCCAATTTTTCTACACATCATCCTATACACGCATCTCTTTCTTATGATCACCTCTCCCCTGTTTTTCGTATGTTTTCCATTGCCATCTTCGCTCATTATGAACCAAAATTTTATCATCAAGCCATACCTTATGACCATTGGAAGACAACTATGAAGCTTGAACTGCAAGCTATGGAAGACAATGACACTTTGGAGGTTTTTCCTTTACCTCCATCCAAACATAGCATCGGTTGCAAGTGGGTGTATAAATTCAAACATCGTGTTGATGGTTCCATCGAGAGATACAAAGCCCGGCTTGTTGCTAAAGGATATACTCAACAGGAAGGTCTGGATTTTCTTGAGACATTTTCTTCTATGGCCAAATTAGTCACTGTTCGAGTTCTTCTTTTTAGCTGACACTTATCAATGGCCTCTGGTTCAACTCAATGTCAACAATGCCTTTCTTCATGGAGATTTGTTTGAAGAGGTTTATATGGACCTCCCATTTGGCTATACACCTAAGGTTCATCACAAAGGCAAGCTTGTTTGTAGATTAAAGAAGTCTATATATGGTCTCAAGCAGGCTTCAAGGCAATGGTTTGCCAAATTTTCTGATGTTTTGGTTTTTTCCTTGGTTTTCAACAGTCTAAAGCCGATTACTCTCTGTTTTGTTCGTGGTTCTGGCTCTAGTTTTATTGTTTATTGGTGATTGTTGATGACATTGTCATTACTGGTGCAGATATCAAGCTTATTGATGAACTTAAACAGGTTTTACATGTTGCTTTTAAGTTCAAAAGACCTTGGACCGTTGAAGTATTTTCTGGGCCTTGAGCTTGCTCGTTCATCTCAAGGTATTTCCATTTCTCAACGGCATTATACACTTTAAATCCTTAAGGATACTGGTCTTCTTGGTGCTAAGCCAGTCAATCTCCTCATGGATCCGAATGTTAAGCTTCGAAATTCTGACCATGAAGTTCTTGATGATCCTTCTCCCTATAGAAGACTGGTTGGTCGCCTTCTTTACTTGACTATTTCACGGATGGACATTGTATTTGTTGTTAATAAACTTAGTCAATTTGTGGCTAAACCATGCAAAGCTCGTTTATATGCAGCATATCATCTCTTGCGTTATCTGAAATCAGCCCCTGGCCAAGGTGTTTTGATCACCCCTGCCGATTCTTTTTAGCTAAGCGCCTTTGCTAACTCTAATTAGGCATCTTGCCTTGATACACGGAAGTCTACAATGGGTTATGTATTTTTTTTGGGCACGTCTCTTGTTTCATGGAAGTCTAAGAAGCAGAATGTGGTTTCAAGATCTTCTGCAGAGGCTGAATATCGAGCTCTTGCTTCCACAACCTGTGAACTTGTATGGCTTCAGTCTCTTCTTCATGATTTACTCATTCATATTCATCAAACTTCTTTGCTTTATTGTGATAATCAATCTGCCATTCACCTTGCCAACAATCCTATTTTTCATGAGCGGACTAAACATATCGAGCTTGACTGTCATTTTGTTCGAGATAAAGTTACTGATGGTTCTGTTAAGCTGTTGCCCATCCGTTCTATACATCAACTTGTTGATAGCTTCACTAAAGCTCTTCCATTTTCACTGTTTTCGGCTATAAAATCCAAGTTGGGTTTGTCAAACATTTTCAGTCCAACTTGAGGGGGGATATTAGTTGTTATTAGTTGTAACAAGTTTTTGCTATTTTTTTGTTAGTTGTTATTAGTTGTAACAAGTTTTTGTTATTTTTTTTTTATTTTTGTTAATATCCTCATTAGTAGGTAACTGTTCCTTTTTCTCCTTTATTGTACATCTATATAATGTATCTTTACTGTCATTAAATAAATGAGAGAGAAAAGTATTATTTACTTTTGGTTTTTCCACTTCCAATAGTTTGCACAAAATGGTAAATTACATTATGTATCTTAATCTTCCATAGATGCCATTATGTTCGTTTGCACAAAATGGTAAATTACATTATGTACCTTAATCTTCCCTGGATAATAGATTCACTGATCATATGACTAGTTCCTCTGGCCTTTTTCCTTCTTATAAACCTTGTGTAGGGAATAAAAAAGTGAGAATGGCTGATGGTTCTTATTCTACCATAGCTGGTGTTAATAACATTGCAATATCATCGTCTTTGGTCCTATCTAATGCTTGCATATTCCCAAGTTGACTTATAATCTTATATCTCAAAGAAAAATCACAAAAGACCTACCATGCCTTGCTAATTTTTCATCTTCACTTTGTAGGCCTCAGGAAGTTGATTGGCTTAGGGAAAGTGGTGGTCTTTATTTTCTGGATAAGAAGTCCAACTCAAATAAATAAGCTCAAAGAAGGTCATGCCTCCAAACTGGTATTTTAGACTAGGTCATCCAAATTTCTTTTACTTAAAAAGATTGTTTCCAAACTTATTTCTTAATAGAGAACCGTCACTTTTTCAATGCGAAATTTGTGCATATGCAAAACATCATAGAAGCTCATATACTCCACATCCATATCAAGTATCTAGGCCATTTACATTAATTTATTCGTATATATGGGGCCCGTCACGTGTTAATGATAAAAGATGGTTTATAACTTTTATAGATAACTATACTAGAGTTTGTTGGGTTTATTTAAAGAGAAATCAGGTAGAGAGCATTTTCAAATAATTTTACCATATGGTTCACACTCAGTTTAACACTAAAATTCAAATTGTCCGTAGTGATAACAGTCGACTATTTTTTGCTCAAGTTCTTGGGAAGTTTTTTATGGACAATGGGATAATACAACAAAGTTCTTGCAATGATACACCACAACAAAATGGTAGGGCTAAAAGGAAAAATAGACACTCGTTAGAAGTAGCTAGAGCTCTCATGTTTTCTATGAATATACTTAAATATCATTAGGGTGAAGTTGTGTTACACTCCACATATTTGGTTAATAGAATGCCATTTAGAGTTTTAAATTTTAAAACTCCTATTCAAGTTCTCCAAAAAGAGTTTCCAAAAACTAAACTAATGAATTCAATAGATCTAAAAATATTTGGATGCGCGGTTTTTATTAAAAATCCTGGTGGAGGTATTAGTAAATTAGATCCAAAGTAAGAAAATGTGTTTTTGTAGGTATTTCTCCAAACCAAAAAGGATGTAAATGTTATGATCCTACAACTAGGAAATTTTTTGTTTCTATGGATGTATAATTTTTTTAAAAACAACCATTTTTTCCAATTTAGATTAAGGGTGAGAATAACACAGAATCAAATTTAGAAATAAAAACATCCCCATCTCCTTAGTATAATCCATAGAAATACTAAGTTTACCACCCATACCACCATAAGATTTAGAAGTTATCGCCAAAACTCCTAATAGTTCTTTAGGAAATAATACTCTAGAATTCCTTACTTGTGGAAAAGATGATTCCATTGAGGTAGCACAAGATATAAATTCAAATTTAGAACGAGGAAGTCAGAATCTAGGAGTAAGTTCTGAGTCACAAATAAATTGTAAGAAACTCCATCCAGAATTCCTAAATTTGACTTAGAAAGTGTGCATACTCAAAATTTTTCTAAAAAAGCAGCATCATCATTCTGAAAACAGATCATGCTTGGAGTCAATGAAACTCTTTGGACAAGTGTATGAGAGAAGGATAAGTCATCGAGAACCTAAAATTGTCACTCTCCAGATCTATCAAGAGTCAGAACCAAGATAAAAAAAATTCAATAGAAAATCCAATAGGTGAAACTTCCATCTCAGATCTTGATATTCCTATAGCCTTACGGAAAGGGAAACACTTATGTGCCAAATATCCTATGTTAAATCATGAAGGAATGAAATATCATGCAACAGAGGACTTCATAATCAATAAGCACTTAAACTACATTTAATTTGAGTTTTAAGCATGTTGTTCATATGATATTCAGAAGAGGGTTTGAAACACATATTATCTTTGAAGATTTCCTTCACAAATTCAGTTGAAATCCACCAAGATAGAACTTGAAACTTCAAGAGGACTACCATCGAGATCTTCTTTACTATGCTCAAGCTAGAACGTATGGTGGAAATATTTAAATCAAGTTGAATTGATGAAGAACAAGTGAGGGATGTGTAGGGTTTTCAGGTTTTTACTTCAGTAAGTAAGACTCAGAATGCTTAATGATTTTCATGCATGGAATTTCTATATATAAGTAGAATTCATGCAAATATACAGGGTTGCATGAAAGGCAGCTCCTCCTTGAAGATCATCACAAATTGAAATTGGATTTTGGTGATATTCCATCAAATGAAGTTAGTGGGTTCTTCCCAAAAATTGGAAAAAAAGCATTAACTTAATATGATTTCAAAAATCATTTTATTTAATTGTTTAAATTATTTGTATAAAATTAATTCAAAATAATTAATTTAAATAAAACTAATTTTAATTACTTTTTAATTAAAATAATATTAATTTAATATCTAATATTAAATTAATAAAGTAAATTCACCAATAAATCAATTTTATATTTAAATCATAATTTAAATATTAATTAATTTTCCAATTTCATCTAATTTCAATTAAACTAAAAGTTTTTAATTGTATCATATACAATCAATCGAAAACCCTAAAAATTATTTTGAACATTTCGAATTCATAGCCCTAATTTCATAATAATACTCAATTTGTTATTCCAATTTAATGAGCTAGTAGAGGGACCTAATGGATCTACAGATCATGAGTTCCAACGATCTGTAATTAATTTGCACTCTTTAATTGAATTAATTACTATTCGTTAACTATTAAGACACACCACTATAGCTCGATAGTTGCACTCTTCTCACTGTAGATATATTTTTGTCCATATAAACCATAATCAGTATGTTGATCCTTCACAGGTTGTTCGTAATTATAGCTGGATCAAAATTACCATTTTACCCCTATAAATACATCTTGTTCCTTAAGTTCCCACTAACCCTCCAATGAAAAATTTGATTCATAATACTACTTATGAATCATGTTCTTCTCTATCATGAAAAGGAAAGGTCCCGATTGTTCAAGACCTGAAATCAGCACTTAAGATAACAACCTATCTGCTAACCCTAAAATGAGTAGGAGTGAATTCCATCTTGCAGGGCTATGTCCCCAGCTATCCATCTGATTTTATCCCCAAAATAGAAGGCTTATTGAGCAGTGTTGTTGGACTACTCTCACCCATGCAGATCAAAGGATAATCCCGAGTAAACAGGAGTTCATAGCTAGCTCAAGATTAAGATCGAGTTATTCTAGGTTACTTAAGTATGAAATAGTCAGTTTTAACAGTAAACGATTATTATAAAGAAAAGTGACTATTTCGTGGTCCAGTCTATATGCAAACTCATTGCATAAGATGCTCCCACTCACATGTCTCTACATGAATGATCTATGGATCACGTCATCAGTATTACCTATATAAAATGGGTCGCATCCAATAGTGTTACCAGGATGCGATACCCAATTTCATCCATATACTTATTGATCATTTAGACTATATACTATTAACTTGATCCTGTTTATGTAACCACATAAAGTTAAAGTATTCATACTATAGACATGGATATGTTTATTGGATTTTCATAATAGAATGCAAAATCAACAACTTTATTGAATAAGATACTCAATAATATTTTATTGATAAATATAATGTTTAACACAAAATTTACGAGCTACGAGTTCTAGGATATTCCCAACAATCTCTCACTTGGACTAAAACTCCAATGAAAATAAATATATACAATACAATGTTGAGAAACATAAAGGGAAAATATAATAAACTAGGGCATCTCTAATACCATAGATATTCTTCCACTTGCCCTAGATTATGTTGCTTGAAGTCCTAGTCCAACCAGGTGGCCCTCGAACACTTTAGTCAAGAAGGTCTTCATAAATGGATCAGCAAGGTTGTCTTTAGAGGCTATCTTCGTGACGATCACGTCTCCTCGGTGTACTATTTCTCTGATGAGATGGTACTTTCTTTCAATATGTTTTCCACGTTTGTGACTCCTTGCTTCTTTTTAGTTGGAAACAGCACCACATTGTCAAAATACAGTGTGCCAGGTAGGTGCATATCTGGAACTACTTCCAAGTCAACCAAGAATTTGCATAGCCATACTGCTTCTTTAGCGATTTCACATGCGGCTACGTATTCTGCTGCCATTGTGGAGTCAGCGATACAACTTTGCTTAATACTTCTCCAAACTATAGCTCCTCCATTGAAAGTGAAAACTGATCCTGAAGTAGATTTCCTGGAATCCACATAAGTCTAGAAATCAAAATCAGTGTATCCGATAAGGATCAAATTCTTAGGTCCATACACAAGTATATAGTCTCTTGTTCTCCTTAGATACTTGATGATGTTTTTTTTAGCAATCCAATGGCTGTGTCCTAGATTGGATTGGAACCTGCTGACGATACTAACTGCAAAGCATATGTCAGGACGTGTACATAACATTGCGTACATCAAACTCCCAACTGCAGATGCATATGGAATTCTTGTCATTTCCTCAACATCTTGAGGTATCTTAGGACACTATTCCTTTGACAAATGAATTCTATGTCTAAAAGGTAACATACCTTTTTGGGAATTTTGTATATTATATATTGACAACATCTTGTTAATATAAGATGTCTGGGATAGTGCTAGGGTTCTATTCTTTTGATTTCGAAAGATTTGTATTCCTAAAACGTATTGAGCATCATCCAAATCTTTCATTTGGAACTGTATTATTAACCATCTCTTTACGTCAACAAGGAAGCTTGCCTCATTCTCAATGAGCAAGATATCATCAACATAAATAACTAAGAATGCTACAGTCTTGTTGACTATCTTCTTGTATACACAAGATTCGTCAACATTCTGTTCAAAGCAATACATTTTATCGCAGTATTAAATCTTATATTCCATGATCTTGAAGCTTTTTTTAACCTATAAATGGATCGTTTAAGCTTACAGACTTTCTGTTCCTGTCCTTGTTCAATGAACCATTCTGGTTGAGACATAAAAATACTTTCATCAGGATGGTCGTTCAGAAAAGTTGTCTTGACATTCATTTGCCATATTTCATAGTCATAATATGTGGCAATGGATAGAAGTATTCTAATCGATTTTATCATGGCAACAAGAGAAAAAGTTTCTTCATAACCAACCCCTTCTTTTTGGGTAAAACCTTTTGCCATGAGTCTAGCTTTATAGGTTTGCACCTTGCCATTTGGTCTCATTTTCTTTTGTAAATCCATTTGTAACCTATAGGTTTAACCCCATGTGATTGATCTACAAGTTCTCAAACAGAGTTGAAGTACATAGACTCAATTTCAACGTCCATAACTTTTATCCACTATTCCTTATCAACATCTTCCATTGCCTTTTTAAAGGTTAATGGATCCTCTAATCCATCATCATGTATGATGTTTTGAGTTCCTATTAAACCCATATAGCGTTCAGGTTGTTGAATAATTCTCCCACTATGTCAAGGTATACTCAACTCTTGAGATGGACGTGATGGGACAACAACAGTTGTTGATGGACCAGCTTGATCAACAACTCTTGTTGATGTTTCTATAGCATCTTTGGTCATTTCTTACAATATTAATTTACTGCGAGGTAAATAATTTTTTATATGATCTTCTTTCAAGAATGTAACATTTGTCGATACAAATACTTTGTCTTCTTGGGGATCATAGAGCAGTCCTCCTTTTGTTTATTTAGGGTATCCTACAAAGAGGTATAACTTCGAACATGTTTCTAATTTCTTAGGATTTTGTACCAATACATGTGTTAGACAACCCAGATACGGAAATAACGTAAACTAATTTTGTGTCCTTTCCATAATTCATACGGTGTTTCTGAAACATTTTTTGAAGGAACAACGTTTAGAATAAATACTACAGTCTACACTGCATACTCCCAAAATGATTAAGGTAACTGAGCATAACTCACCATTGATTGGACCATGTCTAACAAGGTTCGATTTCTCCTTTTTGCAACACCATTTTATTTTGGTGTTCCAGGTGCTATGAGTTGGGATTGAATTCCATGATCTACTAGATAGTTCTAGAATTGTAAATCCATATACACTCCACCTCGATCAGATCGAAGTGTTTTAATTCTTTTACTTAACAAATTTTTCTGTCTCGTTCTTAAATTCTTTGAACTTTTCAAGAGTTTTAGACTTGTGACTAATTAAGTAAATGTAGTCATATCTTGAGTAATCATCAATAAAACTGATAAAATACTGATAGCTTCCTCGTGCTTTTACACTCATCGGACCACATAGGTCTAAATTTATAAGTCCGAGAGGCTCTTTGGCACGAAGACCTTTGTCAGGAAAAGATCTTGTTGTCATTTTTCCCTCAAGATATGATTCACATGGAGGTAAAGAACTATCTTCTAACTGACTTAGTTGACTTTTTTACCAATCTCTCAATCCTGTTGAGATTAATGTAATCAAGTCTGAGGTACCAAAGATAGGCATTAGGAGAAATTTTCCGTTTTTTATTTTGAGTCTCAATCGTTTTAAACATCTCTATATTTAGAATGGTCTTTGCTTCATTTGGTTTTAATACATACAAGTTATTTTTTAGTCTTGCAAAACAAATATGAACACCTCTTGAAAAACAAACATTTCATTAGATTCAAAAGATATTTTGTACATATTTTCTAGCAGACAGGAAATGGAGATTATGTTCTTTTCATCTTAGGTACATAATATACATTCTTAAGTAAGTGAAAGATTCTCCAAAAAAATATATTGACATCTCCCACTGCATGAGCTGAAATGACTTCACCTGTTCCCACCTTGAAAGTCATTTCCTATTAAGAAAGTTCTCTCCAAGAACTAGTTTCCTGTATAAAGTGCAAACATGATTAGCGGCGCCTGAATCTAATATCCGAGTTAGGTGAGTATTCTCTACTAGAAATGTTTCAACTACTAGTAAATTTGATGTACCTTGTTTCGCCTTTTCCGCTTTCTTTTCCGCCAAATACTTTGGGCAGTTACGCTTCCAGTGCTCATCCTCTCCGCAATAGAAACACTTTCTTTTGGGAGTCTTGTTTTTGTTTTTGTTTTTCTTAGTAGTGGTTTTCTTATTCCCTTTACCCTTCTTCTTCATTTGTACAGATTTATCTTTTGAAGAAGAAGAAGCAGACTTCTTGTTATCAGTGAGTTTTTTCCAAACGCCGACCCCTTATAAAACCTCTTAGATCGAGAAATAACATTTACTTCTTTTTCTTTAAGTTTCATCATCGACTGATATACCTGTAACTCTTTCAACAACATGGTCAAATTATAAGTAATTTTGTTCATAACAGCATTGGTTCTGAAAGGCAGATAACCCTCCGGGAGAGATTTCAATATCATACTGCCTTGACTTATCTCATCTATCATTGCCCCATGAGCCTCAGCAATATTAAAATGGACCATCATATCGAGAACATGTTCTCTAACGTTGGACCCATCTTTCATGCTAGTAACGTAAACATACTTAATGGCTTCATGTCGAACAGAGGATGACGGTTGCCCGAACATTTCCTGAAGCGACGTCATTATCTCATGGGCGATGGTCATTACCTCATGTTTCTTATTAAGTACATCGGATATACTTGCTAAGATGTAGGCCCGAGCTTTTTCATTAGCCCTAACCCACCGATCATAGATGTCCCAAACATTTCGGTTCACTGTTGTACTGGGAACCGAAGGACATTCCCCCGTCAACACAAACCTCAAATCATCCACAACTAATATCGTACTGATGTTGGATTTCCAGTTTGAATATCCTTCACCGTTAAACTTATCGGAAGCTAGCAGTTGTATAATTGAATTCGACATTGTTGAAAAATTTAAACAAATTCTATTAAACTTTATGCATCTAAATCCAATTTTAGCAAAAAAAAAATAAAGTACCCAATAAATCTTTATTTATTTACAATGATACTTTAGTGATTTAGAACAGTTGCTATCGTGGGGCAGTCAACAATTCCTTCACTGAAGCAAGACAATTCTTGACCAAATACAATATCAGAATAACTCTTTACTCCTATAGTTCTTTTGGTTATCGTTTTCAGTCAAGATCTTTACTAACAATTAATAATTCTTGTAAGTATGACCCGCTATTTTCAGATTTTATAGAACGGTATGAATATGCCCCCGAGATGGAAGACAATACCCAAGATGGAACTATAAGACCCTATTCATTACTGAAGCTTGGGTTGTTCCAAATCCTATGTTACAACCCTCCGTGGAGATCGTCGTGGTTAATGACTAGCTAGTGCTGCCTAAAAACGACAGCAGGCACAACATAGAAATCTCACGGTTCAAACTAATGGAGAAGACCATAGGACAATGTTGACACATTTCCTTCACCCACTTACTATGAACTACTTCTCCTATTCACCTTATTATTGACTCATGCAAACACTTTTCGAATGAAGTAGTCGTGGTAAAAGTGACACGAAGCCGAGCATGGATCTCACGGTGTGAACTCTTGAGGACATGAGAGCTAATAACTATATATCAAATATATTGTTAATCTCTCACTGAAGTGTTCTAAATGTTTTGGGTATTTATTTACTTAGGTTAAAAATCGGCTAACTTTTAAACAACCTAAGTCTATACTTTTATCCAAGTATAATATTTATATTTGGATATAATCCTACGATGTCTAAGTGTTTAAACTAGTTTTAAACCTCACACCGCTCACGCAAGCTCATAAAATCAGTTAACAATACTCAATATTTCGGTCATAATCCTCAAGTAGAAGGTGTTACATAAACCATCAACTTAAGTACCCCCGATCTTAGACAGGTTTATGAACCAATTTGAGTTTGTAACTAAATTTTATAAGGTAACAATCTATTTTAATAGTTAAAATTAGTTGTTAACCTAAGTAAGCATGCTATATATCTTTGTTATGGATTTCAAAGTCTAATTACATTTTATAACAACTTACAGAAACAGACATGCTAAACATCCACAACATTCATCAAAGGCATTCAATATAACATTTATATTAAAAGAAACCCTATATATGTATACTATATATTATAACAATTTATAACATACTTTCAATGCATGTAACATGCTTCCTATGGTGGGATTTTATATCTACATGGAATACTATATGCACATACAATATTTTTTAATTATATCATATATCACATGTATAAATAATTAAATACATATTGGTACAGTTTTAGTTTTGGCATTTTTAAGCAAACAAACGTCTAAGTATTACAGAAAACATGTGACAACTCCAAACCGCTTCTTGACCGCTCAAACAGCTCCAAACCAGACCCAAAAATGCTTGAACTAGATGTGAACCACTTAAACCGGACCAATCAAAACAATTTTGAAAGTAAATCGGGTCAAGTTTGAAGAAAACTGGTCAAACCAGTCAATCCTCAACAAAACGGTTCAAGAATCTCGCTTGGATAACCCGGATCTCGCTGATGGACCAAGATCTTGCTTTGTTTGAACAAGATCTCGCTCCATGTTGAAATCTCGCTCAAACTTGATCTCTCATTGCTGGTTGAAATTGAAAGAGTTAAATAACATGCAGCGGAAGTATCAAGGATCCATAAGCATTCAAACTCAATAATTTTGAAAAAAACTAAAGCATGCTTTTCTAAAAAGAGAGTTTTAAGATCATACCTTTAAAGAACTCTCCAAGAAACCGAGTGTACAACAACAGTCTTCACTTGATATCACTGTGAATCACCTCAAAGCCTTCCCTACTATCCTCTTGGAGTTTTAGATAGAGTTGTAGGACTCAAGAACAGCTTGAAAAGGTGAAGAACAATGAAGAACTCACAACAGCCGGACAAGAAAAACAGTCTCTTCTCACATAATTTTTTCTCTAAAAAATTCTACATTAATTCTCCTCAAATGACTCCAATCTTCTTTATATATTGAAAATGAACATGTAAAGAGATGAAGTGCATGGCTTGCAACTCATGCTTGAAGAATCAATGAAGAAAAGATAGCCTTTGTGTGAGTATGAAGATGAAGGTAATGGAAAAAAAATTCATTCTCCATTTTGTGCAACATGCAAAAACAAATTTTCATTTTTCTTTTAAAAAACATAAAATGATTTCAAAACCATTTTAATTGAAAAATGATTTTCTTAAATTAATTACATAAATTAATTTAAAATATTTATTAATTTAATATCAAATATTAAATTATTTTTGCACAATAATTATCTTCATTTATTTAAATCATATTTAAATATATATTCTCTTGTTCCATTTAATTTGAACGTTTCAAATTAATTTCTCAAGTTACCCTAAAGCTTATCCATTTACGAGCTAGTAGAAGGACCTCGTGGACCTACAGATCATGGGCTCCAACAATTCAAGATTAATCGACTAAACTCATTAGTCCGATATAACCCCCATTCGTTAACTACTGGGACACTCCATTATAGCCCATAGTTGAACTCCCCTCACTGTAGATATATTATGTCCACTTAATAACCATAATCAGTAAGTCGATCATTCACAGGTTGTTCGTAATCACAGCTAGGTCAAAAATACTGTTTTACCCCTGTGAATACATCTTGTTCCTTAAGTTCCTAGTGATCCTCTAATGAACAATTCTAATTCATAATCTCTATGAATCAAATCCTTTCTATGAGAAGGCGGGGCCCCAATTGTTCAAGACCTGGAGTCAGTACTTTAAGAGAACAATCTATCTACTAACTCTGAACAAGCTAGGAGTGAATTCCATCTTACAAGGCTATGTCCCCAGCTATTCATCCGATCTTATCCCCAAAATGGTAAGCTTATTGAGCAGTGCTCTTGTACTACTCTCACCATTTGCAAATCAAAGGATAAACCCGAATAAACAGAAGTTCATAGCTAGCTCAGGATTAAGATCGAGTTAACATAGGTTATATATTAAATGAAATAGTCGGTTTTAATAGTAAACGGTCGTTATAAAGAAAAATGGCTATTTTCGTGGTCCAGTCTATATGCAAACTCATTGCATAGGATGCCCCCACTCTCATGTCTCAACATGAACGATTTGTGGATCACATCGTTTATAGCACCTTACAACTTCTTGTAACAACTATAGAGTGGGTCACATCTAATAGTGTTACCAGGATGAGATACCCAAATTTATCCATATATTATTAGACCATTTAGACTATATATTGTCAATTTGATCTTGTTTATGTCATTACATAAAGTTACAGCATTCAGACTATTGCCAAGGATGCATTTATTGGATTTTCATAACAAGATGCAAAATCAACAAGTCATTGTTGTTGATAAAATAGAATGTTTAACATGAACTGCGAGTTCTAGGATATTTCTAACAATCTCCCACTTGGACTAAAACTCCAGTCAGAACAAATATATACAATATAATGTTGAGATACATAATGGAAAAAATACAATAAACTCGGGCATCTATAATACCATAGACATTCAATATTTCTCCCACTTGCCCTAGATTACACTACTTAGAGTGTTAGTCCAACTAAGTGGCCCTCGAAAACTTTAGTCGAGAGGGCCTTGGTGAATGGATCAGCAAGGTTGTCTTCAGAGGCTATCTTTGTGACGAGCACATCTCCTCTGTGTACGATCTTCCGGATAAGATGGTACTTTCTTTCAATGTGTTTTCCACGCTTGTGACTTCTGGGTTCCTTTAAGTTAGCAACTGCACCACTGTTGTCACAATATAGTGTGATAGGCAGGTGCATATTTGGAACGACTTCCAAATCAGCTAAGAATTTGCGTAACCATACTGCTTCCTTAGCAGCCTCGCATGCAACCACGTATTTTGCTTCCATGGTGGAGTCAGCGATACAACTTTGCTTGATGCTTCTCTAAACTATAGCTCCTCCGTTAAGAGTGAAAACTGATCTTGAGGTAGATTTCCTGGAATCTCGTTAGTCATAAAATCAGAATTAATGTATACCGTAAGAATCAAATCCTTAGGTCCATACCAAGCATATAGTCCCTCGTTCTCCTAAGATACTTTGAGGATATTTTTAACAGCGGTCCAATGACCGTTTCCAAGATTGGATTGGAACCTGCTAACAATTCCAACTGTAAAACATATGTCGGGGCGTGTACACAACATAAAGTACATCAAACTCCCAACTGAAGAAGCATATGGAATTTTGTTCATCTCCTTAACTTCTTAGGTGTTAGGACATTGTTCCTTCAACAAATGAATTCCATGTCTGAAAGGTAATAAACCTTTCTTGGAATTTTGCATATTATACCTTGACAACATCTTGTCAATATAAAATACTTGAGATAGTGCCAATGTTCTATTCTTTCGGTCTCGAAAGATTTGTATTCTTAGAACATACTGAGCATCACCCAAATCTTTCATTTGAAACTGTGATGCTAACCATATCTTTACATCAGCAAGAAAACATGTCTCATTCCCAATGAGCAAGATATCATCAACGTATAGAACTAAGAATGCTACAGTTTTGTTGACTATTTTCTTGTATACACAAGATTCTTCAACGTTCTATTCAAAGCCATAAGATTTGATCGTAGTGTCAAATCTTATATTCCAGGATCTGGACGCTTGTTTCAATCCATAAATAGATTGATTAAGCTTACAAACTTTCTGTTCCTGTCCTCTTTAGACGAACCCCTCTAGTTGAGCATAAAAATATTTTCATCAAGATAGTCATTCAAAAAAGCTGTTTTGACATCCATTTGCCATATTTCATAGTCATAATATGTGGCAATGGAAAGAAGTATTCTTATTGATTTAATCATGGCAACAGGAGAAAAAGTTTCTTCATAATCAACTCCTTTTCTTTGGGTAAAACCCTTTGCCACGAGCCTGGCTTTATAGGTCTGTACCTTGCTAGTTTGGTCTCATTTTCTCTTGTAGATCCACTTACAACTTATAAGTGTAACACCTTGTGGTTGATTTACAAGTTCCCAGACTAAGTTGAAGTACATAGACTCCATTTCATCGTCCATGGCTTTTATCCATTGTTCCCTGTTGATATCTTCCATTGCCTTCTTAAAGGTTAATGGATCCTCTAAACCATCATCTTGTATGATGTTTTGAGTTTCTGTTAAACCCATGTAGCGTTAGGTTGTTGAATAACCCTCCCACTGTGATGAGGCATTCCCAACTCTTGGGATGGACGTGATGGGACAACAACCGTTATTGATGGACCAGCTTGATCAACAACTCTTGTTGATCTTTTTTGTAGTATCTTTAGACAGTTCTTGCAATATTAGTTTACTGCGAGGTAGATGATTTTTAATATGATCTTCTTCCAGGAATGTTGCGTTTGTTGATACAAACACTTTAACTTCTTAAGGATCATAAAAGTATCCTCCTTTTTTTCCATGGGATATCCTATAAATAGGCATAATTTCGAACGTGTTTCCAATTTCTTAGGATTTTGTACCAACATGTGTGTTGGATAACCTCAGATGCGGAAATGTCATAAACTAACTTTGCGTCCTTTCCACAATTCATATGATATTTCTGAAACACTTTTAGACAAAACAGCGTTCAGAATATAAACCGCAGTCTATATTGCATATCCTCAAAAGGATTGAGGTAATTGAGCATAACTCATCATAGACCAAACCATGTCTAACAAGGTTCGATTTCTTCTTTCTGCAACACCGTTTTGTTATGGTGTTCCAAGTGCTGTGAGTTAGGATTGAATTCCATGATCTACTTGATGTTCTGGAATTGTATATCCATATACTCACCACCTCGATAAGATCGAAGTGTTTTAATTCTTTTACTTAACTGATTTTCAGTCTCAGCCTTAAATTCTTTGAACTTTTCAAGAGTTTCAGACTTGTGGCTGATTAAGTAAATATAGCCATATCGAGAGTAATCGTCAATAAAACTGACGAGGTACTGATATCCTCCTCGAGCTTTAACATACATCGGACCACAAAGGTCTGAATGTATAAGTTCAAGAGAACCAATTGAAGGAATGAAATATCATGCAACGGAAGACTTCAAAATCAATAAACACTTAAACTACATTTAATTTGAGTTTTAAGCATGTTATGATATTCAAAAGAGGGTTTGAAACACATATTACTTTTGAAGATTTCCTTCACAAATTCAGCTGAAATCCACCAAGATAGAGCTTGAAACTGTAAGAGGACTACCACCGAGATCTTCTCTACTATGCTCAAGCTGGAACGTATGGTGGAAACACTTAAATCAAGTTGAATTACAAGCATGACCGTTTCAACAAACACTTGAAGTTATCGTGTAGTCTCTCGTAAGCTAAACGATAGGCAGTATACTTGAATGATGCGATTATTCTATTCTTTTCCAAAATGAAAACATTTTTCATTTTATCCTGCGGTTATGAAAACTGAATAAAACCTCCCACTTCAAACATGGTTAAGGAGAAACAACTAACAATTATCTCATAATTGTTTCAATTATAAATAAATATAATAACTAACTTATCATATTATATTTATAACCTACAGTTTGAAACCATAATCCTTTTCTCCTTTACTTGATATAAATCATATTTATATCATTTTCCTCTAATTAATGTATCTCATACATCATGTCCACTCTACCATATATAATTGAACCAATTTAAGCATACCATATATAATCAAACTTCATCTTGTCAATTTGAACACTTCAAACTAACCCAACAACTGATTCTCAACTTGAATCCATTGAACTATCAAGGGGACCTTATGGACCTATAGCTTGAAGCTCCAACAATACGTGAATAGCTGATTAAACTCTTTAGCCATGAGATCCATCATCCGTTAACTATTGAGCACTCCACTAAAGATTGACAGCTACACTCTTCTCACCACAGATATATTTCTGTGTCCATCAGATATAACCAATCAACAGTACGATAAGCCTTCACATATGCTCATAAGTACAGCTGGGCCAATTTACCGTTTTGCCTCTATAGTTACATCTAACTTCTTAAGTATCACTGATCCTTCTAATGAACAATACATCATAGTCCTACTATGAGTGGACACCTCCCGGGCCATGAGAAGATGTGTGACACCACATCGTTCAAGCCCCAGAATCAGTCCTTAAGGGAGCAATCTATCTACTTACCCCTACTTTGGGGAATGAGTGAATTCTATCTTGTGTAGCTGAGTTCCCAGCTCCCCAATCAGACGAATCCCCAAAGTGATAGGTTTGAGTCAGCAAACTGGCCACTCGCACCCATGTAAATTAAAGGACCGCCCTCAAAGGCAGGAGTTCCCAACTCATTCAGAATTAAGGTCATGTTACCTATGGTCATCCTAGTGAAGTGAAATCTCTATCATGAATGACATTATATAACGAGACTATACACTTCGTGGTCCGGTCTTATACAAACTTCTTTGTATAGGACACCCCCGCTCGCATATCTCCACATGAATGATCAGGATCATATCATCTGTAGCACGTCACAACACTTGTAACTATCTACAAAGTGGGCCACATCTGTAGTGTCACCAGGATAAGGTTTCCCTCTATATCCATATACTACAAACCATTTTGGTTATCACTTAAGGCATAATCTACTTGTATGTCTCCAAATACATGTTTAAGTTACAACGATGACCAAGGATCTTAGTTTATTGGTTTTTGGTAAATGAAAATAAAACATTTCATGTTTCATAGATAATAGTGAAGAAAATATCTCATATTATTACATCACAAGCATTTGTTCAATACAGGTGTTTACAAACTACAGAGCCCAACGAGAGTTTAGGGAATCATCCTCAATAATCTCCCACTTGTCCTAAAGTGAGTGGGGCGTGCATAACAACAAATACAAATCAATAAACTAGGGCACTAACGTCCAGTACAAAATCTCCCACTTACCCTAGTCCAGCCATAGACGGTCCCGTAGACCCCTGCTCTGAAGGTGACCCTAAAAACTGTAGCTGTGAGAGCCTTCGTAAATGGGTCAGTAATGTTATACTCCGAAGTGATCTTCATGACTATCACGTCCCCTCGATTCACTATCTCGTGAATTAGATGATACTTTCACTCTATATGTTTTCCGCGCTTGTGACTTCTAGACTCCCTGGAGTTTTCCACAGCACCACTATTATCAAAATAGGGTGATCGGCCTAAACATGTCTGGAACAACTTCCAGATTAGTCAGGAACTTTTTTAGGCAAACGGCCTTCTTAGCAGCTTCACAAGCCGCTACATACTCGGCCTCCATCGTGGAGTCCGTGATGCACCCATGCTTAGTGCTTTGCCACATTACAGCTCCTCCATTAAGAGTGAACATTAAGCCTAAAATGGATTTCCAAGAATCCTTATCAGTCTGAAAGTCAGAGTCCATGTATCCAATAAGGATCAAATCCTTAGATCCATACACGAGCATGTAGTCCCTCGTTCTCCGAAGATACTTAAGGATGTTCTTGGCGGCGGTCCAGTGACCCTGTCCTAGCTTAGACTGATATCTACTGACAATCCCCACAGCGTAGCAGATGTCCAGTCTAGTACACAAATCACATACATCAAACTGCCAACAGCAGATACAAAGGAGACCCGTCTTATCTTCTCAACCTCTTGAGGTGTCTTAGGACACATTTCCTTAGACAATGTAACTCCATGCCTGAAAGGCAATAGGCCCCTTTTGGAGTTCTGAATCGAGTCTTAAGCAACATCTTGTCAATGTACGATGCTTGAGACAGCACAAGTACTTTGTTCTTCCAATCCCAAAAGATCTAAATTCCAAGAACAAACTAAGCCTCTCCCAAATCTGTCATTTAGAATTGGGTCGCCAGCCAGCTCTTAACTAATGTCAGTAGACCTACATCATTCCTAATGAGTAGGATTTCGTCTACATACAACACTAGGAAAACTACTGAAATGTTGATGATTTTCTTGTAAACACAAGGCTCATCAACGTTTTGGTAAAAGCCGTATAATTTGATCGCAGTATCAAACTGAATGTTCCAAGATCAAGACATCTGTTTCAGCCCATAAATGGACCAATTCAATTTGCAAACATTTTACTCTTAACCTTGGGTTATGAATCCCTCGGTTGCACCATATAAATGATCTTCTCAAGATTACCATTCAAAAATGCAGTCTTGATGTCCATTTACCATATCTCATAGTCATAATATGAGGCAATGGATAGGAAGATGCGGATAGACTTTAACATGGCAACAGACGAGAAAGTCTCCTCATAGTCGACTCCCTCCACCTGAGTATAACTCTTTGCCACAAGTCTAGCCTTGAAGGTTTGCACCTTCCCAACGGCACCCGTTTCCTTTTGTAGATATATTTACAACCTATAGGTTTTACCCCATCAAGTTGATCTACAAGATTTAATACTGAGTTTAAGTACACCGACTCCATCTCAAGATCCATGGCTTTGACCTATTCATCTCGGTCAACGTCCTCCATTGCCTTCTGATAAGACAACGAATCCTCAACCTCACCATCGGCTACCATAGCCAGAATTTCAGTGAAACCCATATAGTGAAAAGGTGGGTTCGCAACCCTCCCACTACATCGAGGTTCCCTTAATACTTGAGATGGAACTGACCTACCAGATGAACTTCCATCAACAACTTTTGCTTATGGAGCAGGCCCTTCAACAACTCTTGTTGAAATTTCAGTAGTTTCGTTAGAAAATTCACGCAACACGATCTTACTACGTGGACTGTGCTCCCTCATATGATCCTCCTCCAAAAAGGTAGCGTTCGTAGACACAAACATGATGTTATCCTTAGGATCATAGAAGCAACCCCCTTGTATACCTTTGGGGTAGCCTACAAAGAGGCACAACCTCGAACGTGATTCCAATTTCTTTGGATTAACCTCAAGCACAAGTGCTAGGCAACCCCATATGTGGAAGTGACACAAACTAGCTTTACACCCGTTCCACAACTCCAAAGGTATTCTTGCAAGACTCTTGGAAGGAACACAGTTGAGGATATAAGTTGCAATCTCCACTGCAAAACCACAAAACGAATCCGGTAAGGAAGGTAACTCATCATCGACCGAACCATGTCCAACAAGGTTCTATTTCTCCTCTCTGCTACACCATTCTGCTGAGATGTACCTGGCGCTGAGAGTTGGAAAACGATTCCATTTTCTATCATATAGTTCTGGAACTCATAATCCAAAAACTCTCCACCCCGATCCGATCGAAGTGTTTTAATCCATCAATCCAATGCGTTTTCAACTTCAGCCTTGAACTCTCTGAACTTTTCAAAGGATTCAGACTTCTGTTGCATCAAATAAACATACCTATACCAAAAGTAATCATCAATAAAAGTGATGAAATACTCATAGCCTCCCCTAATCGCACATTCATCGGACCACAAAGGTCAGAATGCACTAACTCTAGAGGCTCTTTGGCTTGATAACCTTTTCCAATAAAAGGTCTTTTAGTCATCTTGCCTTCAAGGCATGATTCGCACACCGGTAAAGAATTTTCCTCTAGCTCGCTTAAAAGTCCATTCTTCACCAACCTCTCAATCCTATTGAGATTGATGTGCCCTAATCGAAGGTGCCAAAGTTGCGCATTTTCCTTAAAAGAAACCTTTTGTCGTTTATTTTATGCTACGACAGTTTTAAACATTTCTATGTTATAGAGGGAACTTGTTGCTAACGGCCTTAGCACATACAAGTTGTTTTCCAGTTTTGCGGAATAAATCTTAACACCATCTTTATGAATAAATACTTTATTCAAATCAAAATGAAGAGTATATTTACATTGTATCAGACACTTTACAGAAATTAAGTTCCGCTTTAACTCGGGAACTACATACATATCATTCAAAATGATAAATTTCTTTTGTAAAGTCAACTGGAGTCCTCCCACTGCCATAGCTGAGACGACGTGTCCGGTGCCTACTCACATCGTCATCTTTCCAGCCTCAAGTTGTTGCCAGGATCTAATCCCCTAAAAAGAAGAACAAACATGATTAGTGGCCCCAGAGTCAATAATCCATGCAGAATCTTCATTCTCCACTAAATAGGTTTCTAAAACTAGTAATCATATTTACCTTGTTTTGCCTTAGCCTTAGATTTCTTCTTCTCCTTGATCCATCGAGGACAGTTTTGCTTCCAGTGCCCATCCTGGTTGCAATGGAAACACTTTCCTTTGTCAACCTACGTCGGTCACCTTCCCCGTTGGGTGACAAGCTGTGGGTTAGCAGGTGTCTTCCCCTTCCCCTCACCACCCTTCTTCTTCTTCCACTTGGAAGTGTTAAAAGTAGAAGGTGCAGACTTACTTCCTGATATCGAACCTCTATGGAACTTATTTGATGTTGAAGCAATATTTGCCTCACCAACCTTCTTTTCCTTACTTTTCAACAAGGATTGGAATGTCTCCAACTCGTTTAGGAGAGTTTTAAGGGTATAGTCCACTCTGTTCAGTATCACATTACTAATAAAGTGCAGGAAGCTATCCAACAACGAGTGCAGAATTATGATAACCTGGCTGCTCTCATCGATGCGTGACTCATTCATCTCCGCCACATTGAAGTGGACCATCATGTTCAGCACATGTTCACGAACAGAGGTACCTTCCTCCATTTTGGAGTTGAAGATGCATTTTAGAGCTTCAAGCTTGAGTCGTCCAGAGGTTGTCCGAACATTCCCCGCAGGAACTCCATGATCTCACGCACTGAGACCATAGGCTTATGCTTATTGGCCAAAACGTCATTCAGACTGGTCAAGATGTAAGCTCGAGCCTTCTTGTTCTCCCGTGTCCAACGCTCATAAGCCTCTCGAACATTTCAAGTGGCGTTCTGAGGTGGAATAGGAAGACACTCCTCCGTAAGGACGAACCTCAAGTCATCGATGATTAATATTGTTGTGATCGTGTGTTTCCAACTAGCGTAGTTCTCGTCAGTCAATTTGTCGGCACTTAAAATAGCTAATGTGGCTGTAGCCATTCTAACGTTACTAAAAAAACAAACAAACTTAATGAGTCTATGCAATACCACTTTTAACACCAATTTTAGTTTTAGCAAAATAGTTTCCATGTATCCTAAGTGAAAAGACATCTATTTCGCAATGATGCCCCAGCGAGGCAGGACAAACGTCACCGGTGGGGTGATCAGATGCCCTTTCACTGGGATGAGACACTCTCAACCATTAGGCAGAAACAACTCTTGTAACTGACCCTAACAGTCACCATTTTTTGGTCCAGAGCTGATAACCTTTGACAATTCTACGTAAGTATAACCCCTCATTTTCAATCTTAGAGTCCCGCCTAAAGCGCCCATTTAGGGAAAAAAAACATATTAGAACAATAGACTAAGCAACCTTATCCTATACAAGAGATCAGATAAAGAGTCGTGCAAAACTGTCACCCTATAGGAAGACACTCTCAGGGTGCCTCGAGGCGATGCACAGAAATGTTATCCAACCTAATGAGAGAGATTGTGGGATATGTTGTCATACGTCCCGCTCCCACTTACTATGAACATTCTATCCATTCACCTTGGTATTGACCTACCCAAACACCATCTTTTAGGGAGACACTTCCAAGGTGTCGCGAGGTCGAGGATAGATCTCACGGTGTGAACATAAAGGAAGAAACGTGAAGAGGTTTAAGTGAAGTATCATATACCCCAAGTACCTCCCACTAAATGTTCTACCTAGGTGTTCATTAACTTAGATGATCTGGCTACTGATTTTATCTAAGTCAGTTTAATTTGCTCAAAAACAACTCTTGTCTTTGAAATTAAAAAAGTTATAGTCAAGTCCCATTAAACTCTTTAACGGATTATCCTCAAATTTGCATGCATGCATCAAATCTATCTAAATCACCTTTCCAGGTAGGTTCCCAGGTAGGGGTGTTCCGTTTCTGTCAGCTTAAGTACCCCAGCCTAGACAGAACCTGCCTTAGACAAAAAGTCCCTTATAGATAGATTTGCTACATATTTAATCTTTTATTAGTCAATTTAATCCTAATTAAAGTGATATTAAAAGATTAAACCTTAGGTTGTTAATCTCATTCAGAACCGTGATCTTGGTCTATCTCCACCAAGTTTTAAAACTCTTCTTCAAACCATGATTCAAGCCTAAGTTCGCATGCATGCCTTTCTTATTGATTTTAGTTCTAATTTTCCTAATAACTCTTATAAAAGAAACAACCAAAACCCATTCACATTGCCATGCACAACTAGGTATTTATAACTCTTATAAATTTAACCTATGTGTCATGTTTCATGCAATGTCCATTCATTATTATATATAACTCTTATATACTTGGTAATAAACTAAGCAAACATGTTTCCATACATCCATATACTATAACACTTATAATATAAAGATGATGCATGTCTATGCTTAATGCATACATAAATATAACTCTTATATTATATGATGTATGAGCATGCTCTTATGTAATTTAAGTCATACAAACTACTATATCATAACTCTTACAATATAGAGATGATTCATAACCAATGCATAACCTAAGGTGGGATTTCAACTATATGACATACCATATGACATATAATAAAACATACATCTCATGTACATTTACAGAATTAATGGACCAGGATGATCACCCTCAAAATCGGAAAAGAATTCTATCTATTACATAAATCCATCGAGCAAATCGGTTCACAAGCGTACCGGGTCTTGAATCACCCGGGCGAAGCCTCCCTGATCGTTTAGTAAACTGGCAGAGTAACCACTATCACTTAGCAACAATCGAGTACATCTACAATGTGATGAAGCATTAGGCTATTCGATCATTTATTGCACTAATATTAAACGTGCAAGTCTAAACAATCATTTAGACGACTACATTGTTGTGAAGCACGAACGTCTAGATGATCCTAGATCAAGCGCTTAAGTAACTTTTACTACACGATCGTGTAGTGAGTGACAAAGCGATAAAGCTTGCTGAGCTACACGATCGTTTAGTGCGCGCGCGTTCACCTTGCTGTCGAGTATCCCATACTCTACAATTGCTTACCCCCATCGCTTACGCGATTTGACCAACGCT
This sequence comes from Benincasa hispida, assembly GCF_009727055.1. Classification (NCBI taxonomy): domain Eukaryota; kingdom Viridiplantae; phylum Streptophyta; class Magnoliopsida; order Cucurbitales; family Cucurbitaceae; genus Benincasa; species Benincasa hispida. The sequence continues at coordinate 45,061,016 of NC_052354.1, forward strand.
TGGTCTTTTTTGTTTTCGAAGTAATGTGCAACTTCTTGCTTTGAAACTTCATCACGAGTGACTCACACTAACTTAAACACTTCAAATTACAGACTCGATAGCAAGTTAATATGCCCAAAAACACAGGGGCCCTTACAATTAACTTTGAGTGTAAAAGAATTCAATAACCAGAGGCAACCATCCCAGAAACACCATTAATCCACATCCACAAACATATTTAACACTTAAACAGAATGTAGACATATTTCACCCACCAAGAATGTAAATGTTATTCTATACATCAATGGATTTGGAATATCAGAACCTGGTTCTGATACCAATCGAAGGAACTTTTATCAAAGAAAACCTATGAGCGGAAGCAAGATCGTTCCAAATTCATTGTGATAGTTGGGATTGGTGTCCTAATTCTCCCGGAGTCTCGTTGTTTGTAAAGATACACATTGTTTGATGAATAAAATAATTGTTATTTCATTCTAGCATTTACTCATATCCAATAAACAAAGCTTCTTGGTTATCTTATGTGAACTTAAGCATGTATATTTGAAGAACAAGTGGATCATGCCTTAAGTGATCACCTAAATAAGTCTGTAGTATAAGGATTAAGGTGGGATACCTAATCCTGGTGGCACTACGGATACGATCGACTTTATAGAGATTTGCAAGTATTGTAAACTACTACAGATAGTAGATCCTGACCATCATGTGTAAACGTGCGAGCGAGGGTGTCCTATACAAAGAGTTTGTATAAGACCGGACCACGAGATGACTAGACTCTGTATATAAGTCGTTGATACTAGAGACTTGCATCTCACCTAAACGACCATAGGTGACACAACCTCAATTCTGAGTGTTTTGAGAACTCCTGTCTTTGAGGGCGGTCCTTTGATTAATATGGGTGAGAGTGACCAAATTGCCAACTCAATATGCCTACCTTTTTGGGGACTTGTCTGATTTGGGAGTTGGGAACTCAATTTACAAGATGGAATTCACTACTTTCCCGAAGCAGGGATAAGTATAGAGATTGCTCCCTTAAGGGCTGATTCCAGGGTTTAAACATAATGGCCACAACTTCTCTTTGGAAGAGAGGACTCAATCATAGTAGGACTATGACTTATGTTTATTAGAGGGATCAGTGGTACTTAAGGAGTTAGATGTAATTACAGGGGCATAACGGTTATTGGCCGAGCTGTACTTACGAGCGATCAGTGAAGGGTTATTGCACTACTGATTAGTTAAGATGGACACATAATATATCTGTAGTAAGGAGAGTTCAGCCGTCGGTCTTTAGTAGAGTGTCTGGCAGTTAACGGATGGTGGATCCCGTGATTAAAAGATTTTAGTCAGTTATTCACTACCGTTGGAGCTTCGAGCTACAAGCCCATAAGGTCCCCTTGGTAGCTCAATGGATTCAGTTGAGGATCAGTTCTTTGGTGTTGAGTTGAAATGTTCAAATTGACAAGAGGTAATTCGATTATATATGATATGATCGATATGATGTATGAGATACATCTTAGTGGAGAATTAATGTAAATGAATATCTTACATTAAGTACCATAGAATAGAAAAAGACTATGGTTTATATGTTTCACATGAGATGAAATATTAAAACTATAGGTTATAAATATAGTATGATAAGTTGGTTTATTATTTATATTTATAAAATATTAATTATTGGATAATTAAATCTTTTTCTCTAATAACCAAATTGAGTGGGAGTTATTGGTGGTTTCATGGTAACCGTGAGATAAAAGGAAAATTGTTTTCCTAATTTTAATAATGTTGAAAAAAGTTGATTTTTGGAGATTTTCTCTCTCGAAAAAAAAAAAAAGAATCTCATGGAAGCGTGTCAAGTAAATAAGATTTACTAAGTGACAGCTTGACAAAGGTAAACGATCGTGGTAGTGTTTGTCGGCGACGGACAAGCTAACTAAGCGATGGAGCTAAACAATCGCTTAGCTTTTTGCTAGACGATCGCTTAGCTTTTGCTAAACGATTGGGCATCGGCCTATATGATAGGTTTCAGCCATCTCCCACTTGCTCAATCGTTTACACTATTGGTGTTTCCTCCATCTTCTGCCTCAAACCAAGTCCACACAAAGCCCACCCTCTGGATTCTCACACCGAGAATACCAAGGTAGCCTTCTTAGTGGTGCCATACTCAACTCGACGTCGTCGAGGTTCTGTGATGGCCGTTCATGTTGTTAAGGAGTTCGTGACCGAGGCGATCGCTGAGTTCTAGTGCGCGGTGTTCGTGCAGTGGAGTGATTGTGTTGGACAAGTGTTTGAGGTTGCTATGTTCGAGCGGTCGTGATCAATGAGCATTGGCGATGAGTCTACCAACATGCGTAGAGTTTCTCCTTGATTCTTTGTATAATCATGCAGTAATTTCTGTAATGAATGCATTTGTTTCATTTTACAACTGTGATTTGTAATGTTCATACATGATTGTAATTTGGAATGATCTTTTTGCTGTTCATGGAAATCCTCATGATTGATTTCCTTCAAGAATTACAAGCATTCACAAACATACAAGCCAATTATGCATTTTTAACAAATTACAGCATGTTTTAGGAATTAAATACAAAAGAGACGAGAGACATACCTTTGAAGAACTTCCACAGACCTCTTGCTCTACTAAAGACTTTGGACAGCAAAATCTCGCTCTCGTCTGGACCGTCTACCCAATCGTTCAGGTCAACCACAAATAAAAAAAAATCTCCACGAACAAGTAGCCTTTCGGACACCACCACTCAATGACCTTGGTATTCTCTGAGTGAGAATCTAGGAGGTGTGGGCTCTGTTAGATTTGATAGAGGGAAGGAGGAAACAATGATCGCACTCAACGACCAAGCAAGTGAGAGGATAAAGTGTCTATCGTATAGACTTGTGCTTGATCGTTTAGTAAAGGTACACGATCGTTTAGGAAAACAGGTTGATCGTTTACACGATGGTTTAGAGAATATCACTCAGGCATGTGATCGTTTAGTAAGAGATTACACGATCGTTTAGACAAGTGTGCATGTACACGATTGTTTAGATAAACACTTGAAGCTGTCGTGTAGTCTCTCGTGAGCTAAACGATAGGTGGTGTACTCGAATGATGCGATTATTCAATTCTTTGCCAAAATGAAAACATTTTTTATTTTATTCTTCAATTATAAAAACTTAATAAAACCTCCCACTTCATGCACGGTTAAGGCGAAACCACCAACAATTATCTTATAATTGTTTTAATTATAAATAAATATAATAGCTAACTTATCATATTATATTTATAACTTATAGTTTGAAACCATAGTTCTTTTCTCCTTTACTTGATATAAATCATATTTATATCATTTTCCTCCAATTAATGTATCTTATATATCATGTCAACTATATCATATATAATTGAACCAATTTAATCATATTATATATAATCAAACTTCCTCTTGTCAATTTGAACACTTCAAACTAACCCAAAAACTGATTCTCAACTTGAATCCATTGAGCTACCAAGGGGAACTTATGGATTTGTAGTTTAAAGCTCCAACGGTACGTGAATAGATGACTAAACTCTTTAGCCATGAGACCCACCATCCGTTAACTGTCGGGCACTCTACTAAAGACCGAAAACTGCACTCTTCTCACCACAGATATATTTCTATGTCTATCTCCGGGATATAACCAGTTCAACAGTTACTCGAAACCCTTCCAAACAGATGGCTCGTAAAGTACAGCTGGGACCAATTTACCGTTTTTTTCCCTGTGTTACATCTAACTTCTTTAAGTAACACCGATCCCTCTAATGAATAATAAATCATAGGATCCTACGCAATTGAGTGGACACCTCTCGGGCCATGATAAGGTATGTGGGCACCACATCATTCAAGCCCCAGAATTACCCTTAAGGGAGCAAATCTATATACTTACCCATGTTTTAGGGAATGAGTGAATTCCATCTTTATGTAGTTGAGTTCCCAGCTCTCCAATCAGACGAATCCCCAAAGTGGTAGGTTGAGTGCCAAACTGGGCCATCGCACCATGCAAATCAAAAAAGGATCGCCCTCAAAGGCAGGAATTTCCAACTCACTCAAGGATTAAAGTCATGTTCCTATAGTCATCCTAGTGAAGTGAAGTCTCTTTCATGAACGAACATTATATAATGAGACAATATACTTCGTGGTCCGGTCTTTTATAAACAAAACTTCTTTTTTATAGGATACCCCCGCTCACCCAATGTTCTTTTCCACTCATTGAATGAATCAAAGATCAGACCAATCTAGCTTAGCCAACGATTCATAACACTTGTAACTATTTTAACAAAGCGGTGTCGCATCTTGTAGTGTTTTACTGGAATAAGGGTTCCCCTCCTATATCTATATACTACAAACCATTTTGGTTATCACTTAAGGCATGATCTACTTGTATGTCTCCACATACATGCTTAAGTTACAACGACAACCAAGGATCTTAGTTTATTGGTTTATGGTAAATGAAATTAAAACATCTCATGTTTCATAGACAACATTGAAGAAAATATCTCATATTATTACATCACAAGCGTTTGTTCAATACAGATGTTTACAAACTATAGGACCCAATGAGAGTTTAGGACATCATCCCCAACACTATAGACACTCCAATTGATGCTAACAGGAAATTAGGAGATATCACTCAAGGCTCCAAAGTGGATGTTCAGAGGTATCAAAGGTTAGTTGGGTGACAATTTACTTATCACATACTCGTCCTGATATAGCCTTTGCAGTAAGCATGGTGAGTCAATTCATGCACAAACCTTTTGAAGAACATCTTGAAGTAGTGTATCGGATACTTAGATACCTCAAAGGTTGTCCTAGAAAAGGTCTCTTCTTTAGGAAAGGAGATAATCGGTCTGTGGAAGCCTATACTGATGCTGATTAGGCAGGCTCTATAATCAATAGGAAATCAACCTCAGGATATTGCACATATATTTGGAGAAATTTAGTAACGTGGAGAAGCAAGAAGCAAAATGTAATGGCACAAAATAGTGTTGAAGCAGAGTATAGAGCAATGGCTAATGGGTGTGTGAGATTTTGGCTAATGGGTTTGTTGGATTTTTTGGATATGACGCATATTCAAAGAATTGAAGCTAGAAGTCAAATCACTAATGAAACTTTTTTGTGATAACAAAGCAGCAATAAGTATTGCTCAAAATCTTGTCCAACATGATCGCATAAAACATATAGAAGTAAATCGGCACTTCATTAAAAAGAATCTGGAGAATAAAGTAATGTGTATTTCATTTGTTGCCTCTAAAGATCAAATTGCAGATAATTTAACCAAGGGATTGTTCAAACCAACGTTTGAAGATCTTGTAAGCAAGTTGGGAATGCATGACATCTATACACCAACTTGAGGGGAGTATAGAGTCGTGTATTTAATTTATTATCTTTTGTATATTTATTTGTATCTTTATTTAGGTATATCTAGTTAGTTGAGATAAGTTGTTATTTGTTTAGATTTTTTTTCTTAGTTTCTAGCTAACCCTAGTTTAGCTTAATTGTATCTTTAAAAGGCTTTATAGCTCTTTGAAGTAAATGAGAAATTATTATTCTACTCAAAATTACATTCCCACCATAACAATTCCTCATTATTGTTTTGTTAAATTTCAAATTTGGTTATATGCTTCGGAAAAAGTTAGAATTGAGGATTGCAATCAAATGGGTAATAGATATTTTTCATTAATATGGGTGTTTTTTCATCTTCTCGTATTCTTTTATTTTTCTTTTACTCGTTTAGAAAATTCTACATGATAACTTTTCTTGCCATTTCAGTAGGATTTGGGAGAACTATAATTTTATTTATATGATTTTCAATTGGTTTTAATTTTTAAATGAAATCAAAGTACAACTAGTTAGAAATTAACAAAGGAATGCAAGTGTTGTTGACCATAAAGTCTATGATTTGAATCCCTCTACCTCTATTCTATTAAAAAAAAACAAAAGAATACTAGTTTATTCAATTATTAAAGTTTATGAGTTAAATCGATAATATAATTAGTTTAGAGTTTTAATTTATATCCTTCTCAAATTTTAGGGGTATAATTTTTTTTTCCTTTTTATTTCTTCCTTAATTTTATAGCAACATTGGGAAGCAAATATTGTTTTTCCAAGGCCTTGTTAATTTTGTATAATGTTATTGAATAATTAGCTTCTTTTAATTAGAATACAACACAAAGGCGAATAAATAGACACCGAAAAACCCAACAAAAGAAAGAAACTGAGAAAGAAAAAATATTATAAAGAAAAATACTAATTAGGAATATACCCCTACTTTACTTTAACACCCTTCTTCAAACTCAAGGCAACCAACTTGAGTTTGTGAAGCGATTGACTGAAGCTAATGATGGAAATTGAAGAAAACTCCCAAATAAAATTATGGCAGATCTGGGTTGGAGACAGAACCCACGAAGAACTAAAACACAAGAAATTTCTAGGCTGGAGAGAGTACCCATGAAGAACTAAAACATAGAGAAATTCTGGGCTAGAGAGAGTACCCACGAAGAACTAAAACACAGAGAACTTCTAGGTTGGAGAGAATACCCACGAAGCACTAAAACACATAATTTCTAGGCTAGAAACATAATCCATGAACCATTGATTTGAAAACAAAACAGAGACCTTGGAAGATCTGAAAACAGAAACAGAGACCCACAAATGTAGATCAGAAAACACAATAGAATCAGTGACATAGGTAGTTTAAAACATAAATGCATTAGGCTCTTTTGGTAACAGATGACGGTCTACCTTTGTCGACGATCGATCGATGGAGGCAGAGATCGGACATGGCTTTGGCAGTTAGAGTTTGATATGAAAAGACTCTAAGGCCCTGATATCATGTTAATTTTGTAAAATATTATTGAATAATTAGCTTTTTTTAATCAGAATACAATACAAAGACGAATAAATAGACACCAACAAACTTAACAAAGGAAAGAAACCAAGAAAGAAAGAAAAATATTATAAAAGAAAATACTAGTTAGGGATAATCACCTAATTTTATTTTAGTCCTAGACTTTGAAATTTATTTGAAAAATTACCAAAAATAACCCAAAATTCAAAATTTTCTATCAAATGGACCTTTTTTTTCAAATATGTTTTTTTTTAACCTTTTGGAAATACGAAATACCCACTTTTAGTTTAAATGAAACACTTCCCACATCGGTTTCTCCTACATGTGTGTCTTGTTATATTACCTAAACATCACATGTCTTAAAAACATCCTAAGTTTGAATTTTGTAGAACCTAAAAATATTTTAATATTTTATTTGATTTATAAGTATGGCCGAGAAGAACACGAAAAAATATATGAAAACAAGTGGTCATTTATCTAAAACGGAGTTGTATTGATAGGGTATCCAAAACAAAATTAACATTTGCGTATTGACCTCGAGCGTGCTAAGTTATCGCTTTGTAATTTTATTTTCATTATATATTTCCTAATATAACTTCGGTTTAGTTAAATGATCATTTAACTAAATTAGCAATTTCATTACGAACTGCCAACCTCCGGCGAAGCATAGTTCTATTCTTGTCGCACGAACCAAAACTGACAGGAACTAAACTGCGTAGCCATGGATTGGTTAGCATACTAGTACACATCATTAATTTGTTAACATCATTCTTGGATAAAGTTAGTAATTCTAAGAATAAAAATGAAAGGCTAATCCCTTTTGAGTTCAGCAAAGTATAAGAGATCAAGAAATCAATGGTTGAGATGATAATTAGGCGTGTTCGTCAGCTGAGTTGGATTGGGTTAAAAGTCTTTTTAGACTCAACCCAATTATTCGAATTGATTGTAAATTTCTTCAACCCAAATAATCCTTATTAAAAATTGAACCCAACCCAACCAACTATAAAATATATGGGTTGGATTGGGTTGGTTCGGATTACTCGGGTCATTTATTTAAAATTTTGTTCTAAAAAAAATAAAATGTAAATAAGTAAAAATCTAATTTAATTATTTTCATCTATTGAAATAAGATTAACAACTCAATTTCAATTTATATAATGACTAAGTTTTTTCTCGAAATACTAAGAAACTATTTTTAAGAGATGTTGGATAATAAATTATTCAAAAAACAATGAAATTAAATAAAACTGTATAAATAATTGTATTATAAGTAACGAAAAATATACATTTTAAAAAGTTAGCAATAAGTTCGAGTTGATTTGGGTTATATGAGGTAAACCTATAAACTAACTCAACCTATAAAATTTTAATCCAATCCAACCCAAATGAGTTGATAACTCAACTCAAACTACACAGGTTAAGCTGGGTTGATCAATTTTCTCGGTTATTAAATTTTTTTGAACGCCCCTAATGATAATTCATTCTTTATTTAAATCATAATCTATAAAACACAACTTTTAGTTTGTATGTATCCACTTTGTGTGTAAGTTTATATAGCCATGAAAAGTATATTGTTGAATGTTGAGTGCACTTGGAGATATCTAAGATGTACAAAATTCATTTGTTATATTAAAAAGAAAAGAAACCTTTTTTTCCATATTCTTAATCTTTTTTTAATAAAGAGAAAGAAAGCTTCACTTCATAGCATTCATATCTTAATGTACATTTTGAAAAGGCTCTCATTTGATAATAAATTTATTTTTTGTCTTCTATTTTTAAAAAAATTATATGTTGGTTTCCTCACAAATTTCTTGTGAGCTTTTCATTGGCCTTAAAACACACATTTGAATTCTAAGTAAAGACACAAAATCAAAACAAAGAAATTGAGAGAATAAACAAAATGAAAAATGAAACACAGGCCAACTTGAGCTATCTCAAACTTAAAAGAACCCAACTTTTGGAAATGCAACCAAAAAAAAAGGATCAGTAAAGGTACATGTTTTTCAGCTTTAAAAGGAAATTCAAACTTTATTCTTTTTCCCACCATGCATGCCTAAACTAAAAAGAGATTCACACTTATTTAACCCAACCATAGATCTATTATGAAGTTCATGAAATAACATATCAAATAATGAATAAAATACGAATATACTAACGTAATACTAAAAAATTTTAGATGGTAGGTCGAAGAAATGACCCAACCACATAATCTACTCAAAGAGTGGTTACGGAGAACTAAGCTACGAACATGTGGATTGTATCAGAACCATCATAAACAAAAACATCCATCTATTCAAAGGGCCAATCAATCAGCCAATAGAGAGTGACATAACATATCATAAATTCAAAGCTAGAAAGAAGATAGACCATGACTAGAAGAAGCCACAAAAGGAGGGTTAAGAATCATGCATCAGCATGAGTACTAAAAGGTTAGCCTCTATCTATGAATCTCAGAGGAATAGTACACAATTTCCACCTGATTTATACCAGACACTGCTCTCCTTTGGGTGATTCCAAGCCTGATGTCTCTTGGTTTTGCAGTTTTCTGAGAGGTCCCCATCAGATGTTGCTGAACTCGTCCTATCAAAAGAATGGAAAGATTCTTCCTCTCTGACCCATTTTGATAAGAAAGGCAAACAGTGAATGGTACAATGCAGGTAAGCTAATCAAATCTAAAGTTAAGGAAGTTAATCCTAACTACTGAATGTATCAAAGGTTTAGCTAATGACCCTAAGAGAATTAACAGTGCTGATCTACTAATCCTAATAACCGATGTCTTTTATAAGAGTCGACGATATACTTTATTTACTTTCCAGTTAACAACCAGCTGCCTTGAGAAAGTTGTCAAATGGACTAGCAGGAGGCAGCCTCATGCCAAACCATCGATCTGCTTGCAATCCAACTCCAGGAAGATGTTGTTCGTCTGCCAATATCTGCAAGAAAGAAGTGACTCGATCAGTTTTTTAACATGACTTCCATTTAACATTGTCGTCCAAAGGGATATTGATAATCGAGAAAGACAATAACATGCATTGTTTCAGAGATAGATTCAATGGAAATGATCTCTAGTTATCATCTTTGGATCTATGATAAATCATAGGAAAGTAATGAAGCAGACCTTTTCAACTGCAGAGTTGCCACTCACAGGAAATGGAGGACAATATCCATCAGCTGCTCTGGTATGGTGGTTCTCATGTGCCAACCAATTGGAGAGTTTCTTCCTAGTGCCAGTGCCAAGGGCTTCACACTGGCTCGCCATGGCATTGTATGGAAGAGGCGATGTGGAAACCGATGTTCCGGCCACCTGACCAGCTACCTCAAGTGCCTGGAAATGCGATGTTCATTAGTTCAAAGAAGCATATGTTGGTGATGAAGAGCTCAGAATGCTTTGGATCATTTTTCGAAAAGAAGTACGCGCTGAGCCTCTGACATAGACATAGGGAAGGAAAATGGTACCGATTCAAGAAGCTGACCAATGCCCATTATGTGAGATATTGAAGGCGAAGGAGGTACTCTAGGAATGAACCGAGCAATATCAGCAACAGAGGCTTCACTCGTCACTTCATCCTCAACCAGTAAATTTGAAAGATCCTGCAGAGCAAGAACAAATTATGTCGCATTTGTTGCATATATTTAGTAGAATGGATGAGCTTAAGAGCTGAAACAGAAGGTTTAAGCATTGAAAGTTCATTTTAAAAGTGATACCATGTACCAGAAAGCAATAAGCTTTAGTCAAGTCATCTAGAAAACTTGGACAACAAAGAAGACTTATAGAAGAATAATTGTACCCCATCAAATGATAATGATTCCTTGGAATGGGTAACTGATTTATTTTTGCGGAAATCAAGCATCGATTGTGGGCCATACAGAAATGGATCATCTGGTGTAAATGCTTCAAATAGCAGCTTAGCTAGTACACTTTTGTCCAGCTAAACCAACAGAAAAGAACTTTTAAGAGTCTGATAGCAAATCGAAACAAAAATATAAATATGCTTCAACCAAAAACATGTTACCTCAGTAATTACAGATAAGTTTTGTGCCAAAATATCCATAATGACATTGTCCGCTTCATATACTTTGTTCCGCAGGTCAGAGAGATAAGACTGAGCCAGCTCATTATCAGTAACAGATCCATATTCTCTCAGATCTGCTTGAGGCTTTAAATAAATGTGAAGATCTTCACCAATTGCGAGATATGGATCCACCTAAACATGTAAATGTGTAGTCGTGATTACGATATCAATAAGCTGATGTGTATGAAAATTAAAATCATAATCTAGCTGTTTAAAGATTTGATTTTTCTTCGTAGATTGATAAAAAGAATATATGTAGAAGTTATTTTCCATAGCAGACAGGATGCACTCACATCACAAGCCACTAATGACTTCAGAAGATGATTCAAATGAGGTATGTGATAGAGCTTAGCAACAAACAGCAGCATGCCCATAGATAAAATAAACACCGACCTCTGCGATGATGGGCGTAAGGTACCTATCAATAAATAAGAGACTTATCAATAACACAGCTTTCGCACATAAGTCATCGTCACAGTTGAAAAACTAATTTCGAATTTTCTGATCACCATGGTTGGGCTCCAGGGATATATTTCTCAGGGACAGTGGAAGCTGGAAGAAACGGACCGTAAGATTGTCCTGCTGACTCTGTAACAAGGCATACCAAGTAATTTCACAGTAAATTCCAGTTGTAATAAAAGAAGGGTTTAGGAATCAAAAGGAAGCAGGAACATTCCCATGAAAAGTTATTCAGAAATCAAAGACATCATTCGAGGAATGATCCTTCCTTTTAATCTGATCTTATCAGGAACAAGGGTTTCGTTCATGTTTAGAATTTAAAGCCATATAATTGCATCTAGATTTCACCTTCAGGCGTGCCGATATTAGTGTCAAGACAAAAGAATTGGAAATGGCTTCAATATTTGAGGGCAAATTATCTGGAAGATTAGCTTGTATCCAGAATGCAGACAACAATTGTGATAATTGATCCTCGCTAAATTTCATGATATGCAGTTCCTGAAACACGAAACCAAATACTCAGTTCAATAAATCACCAGGGGATCGAATGAATAAATAATTTCTTATGTTACAAGTTGGCTTACTTCTTCAGTGGAACTCGAGGATCCAGCTTTCCTGTCAATAATTGAGTGAATCTTGTGAAAAGTAGGATAATTTCTGTGGTACCGCCTATGCTTCCAGTCTTCTTCTAAAGAATTTAGATTATCATGAACATTGTTTCCAGTTTTTTCTTCTTTCGAGCCATCCTTTTCTCGTCGAAGTTTATCCAGTAAAGCAGTAATAGAAGCAGATGTTGATGCAGATGCTGCATTTGAATGCCATGCAGCTGGCTTGTAAGGAGAACCGGATTGCACCGAAGCAGTTTCATGTTCGTGGGAATTAGAACTGGGAAAGACAAGAACAGAGAAAATTTGATGAGCTCCAACGCGGGTTTCAACATCGGGATGCAACATTGCTTTCAGGATTTGGACAAGAAGGGCTTCTGGAAATACCTATATATATACAAGTACTTTAATGGTGAGCAAATGATGGCTGCATCTCGTGAGAAATTGACAAATTTTCAGTATAGAAAGATAAGGGCTACAAAATGTGCAAGGATAACAAGTTCAACCTCAAATGGATCCGACTGTAAACAAAGGTCAAATAAAAAATCAAACCACAGAACTCAGCTGACTATGCAAAATCAAAGCCATATTAAAGCCTTTCTACAAAAAATGAGTTAATTATAAGAGGAATGTTTTTTGAGTTTCTAGCAGAAACTAATAAAAGTGCACAAGTGGCTTTTAGCCCATATATCCTTGTTTTTGACAATATGTTTGTTCCCATCAATATCTTTCTAAAAGGCAACACAAGAGGAAGCTCAAAGAAAAAGCTAAAGCAATTGAACACGCTCCACATTTTAACCAGTCTATAAACATTTCATCCATGAACGATGATGTGTTTCTTTAGAGTCTCATCTAGTTCAATAACAAGCACTTCCTGTTCACCCTGTTCAAAAGATCATGCTTAAAAAAGATTATCCAAAACTATATCAAGAATTTCCTGTTAAAAAACACCCTAACGGTAATAGTAACCTCATGTATTAACACTCCTGCAAGACAAATATAATAGAATCAAGGAGAGATTCTTAAGCATGAAAAAACTAATAGCAGTCCATTGTTAACAATTACATACCTGTTGTGAATCTGAAGAAATTGGTGCCAAGGAAATCATATGAGCAAGAACAATCAAGGATCCAATGGTGGCTCTTGCAACAACTCCAGAAGTCAGATTCTCGAGAGATATAGCCATCAAATCGTACAAAGGACGTGCATCACCAATCTAGCAAAACCGGATTTAGTTCAATCTACCATCGAAATCAAGTATGGAACAATGTTATAAATACTTCAACCATACCCCTTTTGCAATTTCAAGTAAGCAGTCTTCAATAGAATTTTGAAGTGAAATATTCAAATCTAGTTCTTGTTGCCCAACTGAATCAACTGTGACTTGAAGACTCTTCCTAAGATGCCTGCACAAGTCAGAGACAGATCCAATATCTGCCAGCACAGCTCCCGATCTAATTTGTCTGGCTAAATTTGAGGCAACTTGAATGACAAATGATTTGAGCTGAGGATCATGTGAAACATTTTTGTGGTCCAGATGGCGAATTACAGATGCCAAAATTAAATGCTGGTTACCTGAGGAACAAAATTGAAGTAAATACCACCCCAATTCCTTGTTTCGTTATAACAAGAGCAGAAATCCCAAGTCTGATGCAAAAGGGAGTGAAAAACACCTGAACTCTCCATGAAGTATAATATATCAGACAAAACCATCAAAGCAAGCCCTTGCTGTGGAATCCAGTGCCTTCCAGAATCGAAGTAGATAAACATTGGATCCAACACTCGGCGCATTGTCGTACTCTCCTTGGCCAAATCAACCATTCGTTGCAAACAAATCTGAGACCACACTTTCGGTGCCTCGACCTCCTCCCTAAAGAACAAGCAAAAGAATTATAAGCTACAAAATCCTATAGCTAATTTGGCTGACTTAAAAGAGAATATGACACAATGTAAAATACCTAGTGAGTAAAGCAGGATCCTTCTTTTCTGGTCTTGGCCTGATGATTGTGCAGGAACCAGTAGCATCACCACCTACTGTACCACCTCTGCCTTCAGATCTGACAACTTCATTAAGCCAATTATGATGTGGCTCCAAGCTATCATCAGAGTTACCATCATGGGCAGGGTCATAGTTTTCAAGAGTCACGCGAACCATCTGATATTTCAACAGCAGTTATGTGATGAATAATAAAATGTCAAGTATGAAAGGAAAGCTTTTTTATAACATGATGTTTCAATATTTTAGATGCATTGGTATAATTCCAGACATTTTGCCCAAGATACATTCAAATCAAGTGCATAGTAATTGAATTATGAAGTAATAATATGATGCAACCTTCATGACAGAAAGCACATTAGTTGTTATTATTAGTAACTTCTGGCTAACTAGCAGACTTGTTAACTGTTAGCATATCCTTCTCTTCTTCTCTGTGGTAGGAGATGAGCTGTTACCATGTAATGTGGAGAGCTTTTACTTAAAAGTTATAGTTATATCTGCCTTAATAGACAAAGAACTGTACTTAAATCACTGAAGGGGGGATAGAAAAGACACAGTTTAACCATATCTGTTAGGAGAAGGCAAAATTTACCTCATCGAAGTCAAGAAAAATGTGTGAATACTCAGTCATGAACCAGACCTGGCAAAAAAGAGGATGAGAAATTGCTGAGAAGAAAAAGTGCCAGCTTAGAATGAAAAAAAGTGAAAAGTCCAACATTATTAGTCCATGTGAATTATATTGAGTTAACAGCAATAATCTACTAGAACTAAAGCACAAAATGCAGAAAAGTGAAGGTTTCTTTTTTGAAGTACACAATACAAAAATAATGATAACTTAATATATGAAAAGGCACAGTATTAATGTACTATAAATAAGAACAATGAAGAACTAAGAAATGGTGGCCTTTAAGGAAATTTGTTTAAGATAGAAGACTATTTTCTCAAATGTGGGATAAACCACAAAATAAAGCATTGAAGGGAAACATCGTGCAACCATGGCAGAAATGCATTGTAGACTTGATGCCCTCAAGCACTGCTTTTTATGGTCTTCCCCTCTTTCCAGTGCCAGCATACATACTTTAGGTACCAAGTTCTCAACATTGTGCATGTAAGTGCTATCTGCCTGTCCATCATAAATGGGGAAAAAAGAATAATTAGAAGAAAAAAACAAGTGAATAGAAGAGAAGAGAACTAGAAAATATATTAAAAACTCCCCTGCATGCATACAAGGATGCTACAGTGATCAGAGGATAAATGTCCGTCCAGAAGAAGAAAAGTAGGAACAACTTATAGAAGGCCATAAACTGGCCAAAGGCATGCAATCGTGTACTAGAAAAAAATATTCCCATCCATTTTAAGCTTGGATATTGATCGTTGCCAATTTTACCAAAAACAAAATGGCTACACTTAGTTTATGGAAATGCACAAGGTAGAAAAAAAATACCGGGCACATATATACTCTAGTCTAGATTGCAAACACAGATGTGAAAGCTAAATCCCTGTTGTTAGATGAGTGAATACTTCACCCGATTTGTCTCGCACAGATTACACAGATCAAACTATACATCAAAAGCGAGAACATACATAAATAACAAAAATAACAAATCTCTGCTCACTACAATCAGTGTTCTTCTTCCCTTGATATAAGGCCATGAGATCTAGAATCACCTGATTGTGTATGAAGTTTGTCAAGGTTTGACACCCGAGTATTCGCAAATCATCGTGCTTAGAGTTGTCTAAAAGTTCAACAATGACCTTCAGCAGACTACCCGCAAAATATGCCCTTCAAAAGTGAAGATAGACTCAATGACTAATAGTTGCTAAAATAAGTATCAAGGCGAAGCAACTAGAGCTTTATAAGGTCTCGGAACAAAAGCAAAAACCAGGACCAAGAAACATGACAAAAGCAACTGCTTAAGCAGAACCCATGAACCACATATGCAGTTCAACACCGCAAACAGAAGATGAAAGGTTACCACTTACATTTGGTTCTTACAAAGGGAAAGCAACTTATTGTATGCATCTGCAATTATAGTAATGCATTTGACTTGCTCACAGTGAAGTTCTTTACAGCACCTGTCTTCAAGATATTTTACAATCTGGGGACGAGGGACAATAAAAGGAAGCATCAGTACCCCAGCAATGAAACACATACTTCTGAACTAATCAAACCTTTCTGCTTCAAAGATTATAAAACTGCATATAGCATGAATACCTTTGGAATGCGGAAAGGATTTTTTGCAGCATATTCACACAACTTAATAATTTTCCTCTCGCTTTGAGGGCCATCCTGTGAAGGGTTCAACCACCAAAGCTCATTCAATGTAACTATTGATTCGTAAAACTAAAAGTAAAAAAGAAAATCTCATCAATCGTGTTTACCAAAATGCCAACAGTTAAAACATGCTGAGTTGTTCCATGCAGACTCTTTTCATTGTTAAGTTTGTGTTCAATTGAAAGTTCTATCTTCTCCAAATTTAGAAATAGAACAGTTAAAAAAGAATTACATCGTAGTTCTTTTCCATTTGATCACCAGACAACTAGAAGAAAGGAAAATCAACTCATCATCCGTCGCATTCCATTAACACGGTCAAAGAACAACACCAAACTCAAACAGATCTACAAACCATTCAAAATTCCACACATCAAGGCAAACAAATCTGGTCCAAACGGCTAACAAAAATTAAGGGCCATGAAGTCATCCTTAGTTCAATTCCATTATCACAGTCAAAGACAACATAAAATTTAAACAAACAGATCAACAAACGATCAAAAACTTCAGACATCAATGGTCCTACAGTACTAATGATTAGGCATAAAAAGGACTAGCAAATGCTTACAAGCGATTTAGGAAATATGTCAGCAAGCAATTTCTTGTAACGCTTAACTGGCTGCCGAGATCTTGACCTCAAAGCAGGGCAGCATATGCACATGTTCCCGCATGCTGGGAAGATTTTTCTGGAGATTACACCCATTTCCTGCAACAAAAGAAAGCACAAGAAAACTTGAGCCTTCCTTCCACCAAGATTTGCTTCCATACGCATAAGCGCATGAGAAAGAAGGGGTCAAATGTTCTGAAATATCCTGTGGAACCCATTTAACAAGGAAAGACATCCATTTTTAGAAAGATAAAAAACACTCGTTTACTAGTTGGGGGAAAATTTTTCCATCTTGCAACGTAGGAGAAGAATGACAAGTGTGGAGGTCAGCATTCTAGAGAAAAAGGAGGTGATACATATACATCAAAGCTAATGCAAAACAGTAAAGTTGAAATAAGGAGCTAAAGAACAAATTTGAAATCAGGGAAAACGTTTTACAGTTCAAGACAAAGTACAAAAGAGAACAAATAGCAAAGGAAACAAAAAAAAAAAACCCACCTAGAAGAAGCTAAAAACACTGTAAGGCTACATAATAAGAAAAACTCAAAGTTCAAGAACCATTCTAACAACACATTGCAGCAGAACACAACACTACATCCTCAGCAGAAACAAAGCTATATCAGAAACAAGAAACAGGTTTTAAAAAAAAAAAAAAAAAAAAACCAACCCATTACACAGAAAAACCCAAAACTACATGAGAAAACACAAAATGAAAGAATTTCAAACAACCCCATAACTCCCTTTTGAAGGAGAAAAACAAGAACAACATTGAAGAGCAAAGTTACCTGGCCAACACCCAGAACCCAGATCCGGGAAATGAAACCTCCTCTGTTCTGTGTAAATACAATGAAATGAAGAATCAAACGGTAACAATAGAAATGGCAATCAAGTAGAATAGAGTAGAATGCGCATGAATTCAGCTCAAAAGGACATGAGAAGTTTTTGAGAAGAGAGAAAGCACGTGAAAGTGTCAGCGTATTCACACTGAAGAAAGTGGATTGGTGGCTTAAATGTCAGAAATTGGAATACTAACCTCCTTCTTCTCTACTTTTTGGTGTTGGGCAAAGGCTAAAACAAACACCAGGCGGATTCCCTTTTAGTAATTCAGTCTCTGGCTTCAAAAAAAAAAAAGCTTTAATTTGAACTTCCTTTTACAGGGTTTCTCTCTTCAACCCTTTTTGCTTCATTCAAATTAGATCACTCTCAAACGCTTTTTGCTCAAAAATGTTGATCCAAATGTTTCCAACGGAAGTGCTTTTGTGGGTTATGGATTGAAATAGAAACTGTAATTTGATGGGATTGAAGAAGGCTGTAGGTCAAAATCTTTAATTGGTTTAAATGCATTTGTACTTATCTTTTGGGTAAATACTATACATTTTGTTACCGTAATTACTATTTCAAAAACCTTCAATTAGCTATCGTCAATATTATTTCAAAACTCTTATTTACTATCGTCAACATCATTTCAAAACTATCATTTACTACTATCTTTTGTACTATTTTATATGCATCATTTTTTTATTTTTTGTTATGGTGTTTATTATTTTCTTTTAAACTAAAATAGTTTACACCTCAAATACATATTATTTTAACTCAAACTAAAATAATTTGCACCAAGTGATAGGACGGTAATAACTAACTCTTTGTCCCAAGCACCTCTTAAAGTTTACTCATTTTTATTTACATGGTTTCTAAAGGTGAATGTTAAAATGGAAAATTATTTTAAATGATAAGACTACTGAAAATATTTCAAATAATAACAAAATATCACAATCTATATGTGAATAGATAGTAGTCTATCGTGGTCTATCACAGATAGATAGTAAAGTTTTTTTATATTTATAAATGTTTTTATTCATTTTTCTATATTTAAAAATGTCTCATTAAAATTAGCAAAATAATTTCATTACTTTTTCATTTGATAACTACTTGTTTTTTGTTTTTAATGACGTAAATTAAGCATATTTCTATCTATACTTTTCTTTGTTTGTTATTCACTTTTTTTTAATTATTTTGGAATATTAAGCTAATTTTTTAATTAAAAAAGGGTAAATTTTTAGATAATTATTTTAAATGATAAAATTGTTTAAAATATTTTTAAATATAGCAAAATGTCATGCAACAGAATTTTCTTTAAATAATGCATGTGGATGGTTGAATTTGTAGTACATCTTTTTTTCTTTTTATTTTTCATTTTTTCTTGTTTGTTGAAGATAATTTTTCATTCAAACCATATAGTGTGCCGAGGAAGTGTTAAGATCTCAAAGTTATATATATATATATATATCCATTGTTTTTGTTTTCAAATCAGCAAAATCAAAGGCATCAACTTTTTAGCTAAAAAAATGGCAAGAGACAAAAGACAAAACTTGCCAACATTACAAACTCAACAACAACATCCTATCCTTTTCCAAAATGAAGCCCTTTCATTTTTATGAGTCATGTATAAAATAAGAAAGAGACAGTGAGTTGAAATTTTCCTTTCTTAATCTCTTAAAAATGACACTTTTTTAGTTCTTTTATTTATCTCTTTCCCTTCAAAACTTGTCGATATTTGTAAACGATCTCGTGATAAAAATAATAATAATAATAATAAATTATAGTACTACAGACGATATATGAAAACTCGTATTCATTCGTAGAAATTGGCAAGCTATATTTCACTTGTTTTTTAAAATATAAAATAAAAACATTAAATTATACTATTATCTTTAAACTTTGGGATAGGTTTCAATTATGCTACTAAATGTTGAAAAAATTCTCTTTTTACCCTTCATTTTTTAAATATGTTATAAAAAAAATACCATTTTGAGAGTTTTTTCATTGAAATATATGAAAATTGACACGACATTATCTAATATGAATTGGAAGGCACGTGTAATATCATTTACAACATCACTCACATAAACTCGCATAACAATCGATGTCTACAACTTTATTTATGAAAAATGATTCTAGCGATATCTTTTCATATGAAATAAATAGTAAGAGCTATCTTAATATCTTTATATTTATACATTAGTTGTCATATCGATTTTCACCTTTCACTTTAATAGAAAAAAAATATTATTTTAAAATAAATCGAAATTTCAATGATATCTTTTGAAACAAATTTCAAAATTCAAAGGTATTTTAAATTAATTAACTTAAAATAAACTAGAGATTCAATTTTTTAGAAAATATCTTAACCTAATCCGTTATGAACTTATTGAATTGAATTTTTTTAAAGGTTTAAAAAGTGTTTTTGAGTGGAGAAATGCTTTTGAACATTTAAAGAGTAGAAGTGCTAGAAAATGAATGAAGAAAAGTTACCCATGAATTATACTATGTGGTCACCACTAGGCTAAAATTCAATGTATTTTGAGTATCTTTGCAGCAAAAGTATGTGGGTGCATTAATCATAGAGAACCCATTAAGTTAATGCTATTCTAAGTTTGTCCAAATATGAATCATATTTTATGGAATTTAATGCCAATAAAAACCATTTTTGTAGGGGGGAAAAAAAAGAAAAGATTTATGGAAAGGCCCAATAAAAGGTCCCACTTATGGTTGTGTTTAAAGCAAGGAATCTAAACAATTGAATCAACTATAAGCTATGAGACTTTGGGATAATTTAATCATTTTGCTATTATTTTATGCACATTTTAAATGAGGAAAAAAATAACCTTTTTTATTTTTTTAAGAATATAATTTATCTCATATTTGCTGGTCAACAACTATCTGCATTTGGTGGTAAGATTAGGAACCACTCAAGTCAATGCTGATATAGTAATTATCAAGTTGATTTTTTTTTTTCAAAATATTGGCAAGATTATTCATAAAATACCATATTAACAAATAACAATGTGTTTATGTATATAATACAAAACAAAAAATAGAAACTATAAGGTTTTACAACATTAATATGTATAACGACTTAAAAACATTCTCTCAATTCAATCGACCTTCGAAAAATGAATTAGAGAGTTAATATTAACCCACTAATATAAACTATTTCAATGATTCACTTAGAAATGTAGAAATATAAACTATTTCAATGATTCACTTAGAAATGTAGAAATATAGGTTAATGACTGGAAAAATATTCTCTCAATTCAATCTAAGAAACGTTTCGAAAAATGAATTAGAAAGTAATATATAAAAAAAACTTCAATCACTCCTTCCAAAAATGTAGGTTAGGAGATGATATAGTCTCGATCATGATATAAAATATCGATGTCAACGAAAATATCGATATATTAATTTTACAAAAAAATCAATGGAAAGATCAATAAAATGTCGATTTCGATGGATATTTCTAAGAAATTATAAAAATAAATTTAAATTAGTAAATATACATTTTATGACTTTTAAACTAGTTAACATGCACATCATTTATTATTATATTTACACCAATGACGTTTTGTTGCTTATTTTTTATGTTTTATGGATCTTTCTACGATATAATGAAAATATCGATTCACCCCTCGTATCGATGTTGAACCCATATGGATATGTAAAAATATCAATGAAAAAACCTGACATGTCGACAGAAATTTAATACTATAACCTTAGTCATTCCTCTCAAAATTGCCACAAACAAACGAGATTTCACCATACACTACATTGAAAAGTATAATGACACACAAACATGAACGCAACTAAAAGGTTATTGGCATATTCTCCTCCTTTAGGTCATCAAATCTTCGTACCTCATATTTATTGTATAAAAGAATATAAAGTAACACATTTCATAAGCGAAGACTTTGTCGATATATTTAAAATCTCTAGACATTTTATAAAACATACTCTAATTTTCACAATTTTGAGTTTATTATACATTTAAACAAAATGCACCAATTCTCTCAAATCAAAAGATAAAATAGGGATAAAGAATTAAAAAAAAAAAAATTGATTCAATAATTTATTTAAATGGGTACCATATGAGTGGCTTCAAGCATCAAAGTATATGATTATAAAACAAATGTGCTATCTCCAAAATTTTAAAGCTAAATCATAAATAGTGCTTCTCAAATTTTGGGTTGTTTGAGGCCCAATATGAGATGGTATATTCTCACATCCTATATCATCTCAGTGTTTAGAGGCCAATTATCCTATCTCACCGATTTTAATTGTTTGTGGATCTATTTTTGAGACGTGTTTCGTATCTCACCGTCATTTTCCTTCCGTGTATCGTATATCATTTCAGTGCTTGAACATATTCTATCAGAACTCTCCAAACATCAGAACTCTCACATCTTATATCATCTCAGCGCCCCAAACAGCCCCTTCGAGTTGTAGTAATGTTGACTAGTCTTAGATTCAATAATTTTATGTTACAAAAACTCATTTTCATGTATAAAGATAAGTTAATTTTTCTTTTTTTTTTTTAAATGAAGATGATTCTAACTCCTTATTTATTAAAATTTAATAATAATTCTATAAAGAGGATGTCAATAATAGTCCCCTTGTGAAAAGAGCTTAGTACATTTATTTATTTGTTTTTATTTTTATTTTTTCGGAATGAGTGCCTAGTACTAGTTAAAATATTAATTAGGGTGTGTTTGGTGTGTGATAAAAATAGAAAGTTGAGTTGAGTTGATAATTATTATCTGAAGAGTTAAATTATCTGGGAAGTTAAATTGTTTGTTTGTTTGCAGGAGTTGAGTTGAGTTGACAGCTTTTTTGTGAATGAGATTAGTTCTATTTTTTTCTGTTTGTTTTTTATTTCATTCTTTTATTTTTAGTTTTATGTTTTGCTATTATTGATTGATTTTCAAATATACACGAATTTTCTCAAATCATTTATGACATAAACGGGACAATCACAATTTTTTTCTCAATTTGTAGAACATAATAGATTATTTTTCATATATTCTTTTTAAAAACTGTAATAATTCTAATTTTCTTCAATCGGTAAAACATACCAACAAAATATATTTCATATTGCTGCTCAATTAATTGGTATATAATATATTGTATGTATATATTGAATCTTGCTAACTTAAATTTATTATTTTACATATCATACAGTTTATTTTTATATAATATGGATAGTATATTTGGAATTGAAATTGTACATAGGATAATTACCTTTCATTTGATTATGATGGTGAGAATGTGATGTAGTACACTAAAATTTTTCATAAGATCACAAAAATAATATGAACCATCCGAACATATGACCGTTTCCAAAAAAAATTCACAAAATATATGTTCTTTTCGATACTTATAATATCCGTGTCATAAATCAAACACAAAAATTACATGTAATGACGTATGCAAAAGTTATCATTCTTTTCGACATGATAGTTCATTGTCCATTTGCTGTTATCCAAAAGAACTATAAACAAAATATAGGGGTGTGGTCAGTCTACATGTTTCTTCCTAGTAGACAGAGGCAGTACCTCTTCCGTGCGTGTTCTGGTATTGCAAAGAAGCAATTTGTCTTCTGAATGTCTGTGACAATGAGGTCAATTAGGGTGACCTGATCATCCTCATTCAGGCCATCAATGTTGTATATGGCATTTACTACTTCCTTCAGACGTCCGAACTCCAGCTCATACTTCTTCTTTTGCCACGATGCAATTCTACCCGTGTGTGTGCTCTGCATTTCAACAGTCGATCTCATGATGTCGATCATTTCAGCTTGGAATGATGGCCTCTTCCTCTTACTGCCTCGAGATGACTCGGTCAAGTACACTCGCTCTACTGTGTATGAATCCTCTGCTGGCTCTTTATCTATTTCATCTTGATTTAATGGTGATTCCATCTGGCGAACCTCAGGTGTGTGACAGTCCTGTGATCCAAGTCGAATCTCATCTTCAAACTCTCTGAGTGCATTCATCGCCATCACGTATGGGTCATCACTTGATTGCCCTATTGCTACGGTGGAGAGGTCATCGTAATGTGGGAATGGTTTGTTCCACATCCCCTTCGCATTGGGATGACTCTGCATTGATACACATACACATTACTAATATTTGAACCAACAAAAATGACAGTAGAATGAATTTGAACATATAAGATAAGATCGGTCCTTGGAAGAATCCAACAAAAACAATGAACCAAATCATCATATCAAATTTTTGTAAAACTAAAAAGTAAGCTATGAACTGGAAAAAAATATTTATGTAATATAACACAAAAACTCTATTAAATTAGCTACCAAATTTGAAATGAAAATCAGATTAGGATGAGCGAGATCCTCCTCATGAGCGAGATCAAGTATTTCTTTAACAAACTGTCTTCCTAGCGATGCTCAACTTACCAGCGAGATTCAACCCACATTTCTAGCGAGATTCCCTTATAGAGCGAGATTCTCATCACAAAATTAACGAGATTTCCTTCTAAAGCGAGATCCTCATCACAAAATTAGCGAGATTTCACTTGTCGAGGGTTGAAGTTTTGACTTATGTATGTCGAAACTTCAATCTTCGACAACCCTTTATACATATTATTTCCAAATTTTTCTTTGTTTGTCGAGTTCTCAACGTTCAATTAATGTTCAACCTATGTATGTTGAAACTTCAACCTTCGACAACCCTAATATACATATTGTTTCCAAGTTTTTCTTTATTTGTTGAGTTCTCGACGTTCGACCTCTACATTAATCGAATTCTCAACCCTCGACTTCTAGCCAAACAACAATATTTCTCTAATAAGTTTCAAAACAACCTTATTTCCCTAATAAGTTTTGAAAACACCATATTAATATAAAAGGTCCTAGTTTTGAGGGGATAAAAAAGGAGAGTTTTGAGTGGGTAAAAAAGGAATTTTAATAATATATGTGTTTAACAAACATGAGTAATAAATACCCACCCAACTCAATAACTCATACCCATTTATCAAACACCTCCTTAAGGATTTTAGTTTATTACTCCTGTTGAAGACACAAAATCCTACCCAATCAACTTTACCATATTAATCATTTTTATCATACCAAATACCACTACTTTATAGATTAGTTTATTATGTTTTTTTTTTTTTTTTTATTCATTGAAGTTTCAAAAATCTCTTTAGATTAATGAATAGTGGAAGAAAGAGACGAGGGGAAAAAACCCAATACCACCAACCATTTAACAAACGAAGGTCATAAATTAGAAAATGAATATTAACTCACTACCACCCAACTATTTAACTAATAAGAATACTTGCTACCACCCAATAGGAATAAGTCAAAAGTGGGTTTAATGATATTAACATACACTCTGATCAAAGAGATCGGAGGTTGAATCTCCCACTCCACCATTGTCTTACTAAAAAAAATATAAGAATAAGGAGCAAAATAATTATTTTGGAGAAGTTTATAGAGAGAATATTATTATGATCCTTATAATTCAAAATATACAAAATGAAGCTGAAAATTAATTCATAGTTCTTATTTTTAATTAAAAAATGGTCACTTCCATATATAAATTGACAATAGGTGGAGCAACGGATTCCAACCTCATCTCAAAGTCGATATCACAAACTTTACACTAGTTAAACTATACTCATTTTGGTTATTTAGTCACTTATATAAAGTTTAGAAATATGTTCACATTAGGTCTTTTCTTTTGCAAAGAAGTTGTTATTCTCATTTAACCAATTTTGATAAAATAATAACTTCTTCAACAAATTGACCCGTAGGGTCCAAAAAAATTATTTGTTAAAATGAGTAAAGAAGTCTTAAACATCAAATTTATATTGACATGGCGAAAAATAGAGAGAGGATCAACATCAATAAGTACTCATAAAGTCATAAGAAACAAAAAGATGATTGACAGCAATGTAGACACCTATATATCATAGATTGCAAAATGGAGCATATGATTTGTCCAAGGCCATTTTAAACTCTGGACCCCAACTAGATTGTGATGCAACAGCAAATCTTAAGTACCAATGAAAATTGCAAATCCTACACATTCACATAAAGACTTTTGAGTTGAGGATGGTCCAGTAGAAGAGTAGAAAGGACCATTCAACTATCCTCCAGCATGTGGCAGTGCACTAAAACAACATACATCATAGGGTAACTGAGACCTTTCCAAGGACCCTACTACCTAGGAGTCAATATACTAATCTTAGAACTCAAGGACACATTTAACTTCGTTGCGTGAGTAAGATATGTCAACATGCCATATTATGATCCCAAAAACAGAATAATTGGATACTTTACAGTGAAGATAAGCAGCTGGGTTGGCTTAAGAAGGCAGAGTTTGAAGGTGAAGTGCTTCTTCTCATTAAAGAAACGTCTGTCATTGTTTAAGGAAGTACTTTGAACGCAAGCTGTCGAGCATTTCTGCGTACTCAATTGGAACAGCCTCATCACAAAATACTTCATCCCAAATCTTGAGGAGATCTGTTTCACAAAGCACTAAAATTAGTGCAAATCAACGAAACATTTCGCCATGATAAGCCCTCAGATCTCTGATATTATTTGGGGGTAACTACGTGGATATACCTTTCAGTTCCTAACAAAATCTACGGTCTTGGACCTCAAAGTCTATGGGCCGAAATGTCAGGAAGCTCTATAACATTCAAGTTTCTATATAAATTTATCCAATAAAATATAAATTAGAGCATTTTGCATTCACCTCTTCACAGTGAATATTTTTCATGCTTACCGTCTTCACCCTATATTGAAGATTGGTTTTAAATATAAAGATACAGGCTAGAATTCAGACATGTCATTACTTATTCAAGACCAGCATACAGCTGATAACAAAACAATAGGGGGTAATCATAATTCACAGCTCAAACATGAATCGATATGCCTGCATAGCCCATATTCAGCCTGAAGCATCGCGGTGCCACACAGGATATTGTTTTTCTTTTTATTGTTTGAGAAAAATTATTATGAAAAGAAAAGAAAGAGAAAGAAAGGAGCAAACGCAAAAGGAAGGAGTCCACCCACGGAGCCATAAAGAATACAAAAAACCTAGCAAAATTGACATATATCAGAGAAAGAGGAGTAATAAAATGACCAGAAGGCTTCAGAGTGAACGCCTATGTTGTTTAAGGACATAGTGAGATACACCGGATCAATCTTAACCAATTTTTTTTACCTAACAAATTTGCTTGCAAACGTAGATGCTAAACTTTCAACCAAGAAGGTTAGAAATATGGGAAAAAAGTAAATACCAAACGAAGGTTACCAATCAAGAAGAGGTAAAGAGGGAAGGGTTTCTACAACTTACCAAACTTTTCAGAGGATGGAAGACACATCATGAGTATGCTGAATCTTGGGACCTTGGCTAAATTTTCCAAAAAACTGATAGCCAAAGCCGGTTCTTCACTGCAAATTGGTAGCCAGTATGGTCTGTTAACCGTTGATGTTTTAAATCATATTCTAACTGTTCCTCGGGACAAGTTTGAAAATTTCAACTTACGTGAAAAACATAGCCACACACTTGACGATGTCTACTAAAATTGGAGCTGTTAATGCATTTTTGAATATCTGGGGCAACTTGGCTGGAGCAATGGCCTAATAAGGAAAACAATTACGTTAAAAAATAATAATAAAGAAGAAATAAAAACAGATAATAATAAATAAAGGGGGGCGGGCGGGGGGGGAGCGGTGGTTGTCATAATTAACTTGCCCAATATGTGTGCTCAAACGGATTTCCCAACACACTTATTTACTGCTATCAAAGTGGAATTCTTTGCTGCCAGTGTCATGCCAACATGCAGAGTGCTCGCCGCCACAAAAGTGAGAAGTCTTTTTCTAATACCCAGATATATCGGCTATTTGAATATTCAACAGGAAGAAAACGCAGAGACACCTATATCATATGTTATATCAGGTAGTCAAAACTAGCGTGTAAATTAATACACTCGGCAAGTGGCTCCAGGGCTCCATTGGGAAACAAATTGATGATATGATGAATAAAAATCAAACAATTGACTGACTGACAAACAGCCTTTCAGATGGCAGCACGCTTCTAATATTTATCAAACAATTTTTATATATATGCAACTAGTCTACAAATGTTCATATTATCTTGGATAGCCAAATGAACACAACACCAAGGACAGCATAGTCTGTCTATATTAGATTAGATACCTTTAAAAGACGAGCCTGCAGTCCACGATCACCAGAGAATCCTCGCCAAGAAACCTCAAATTGATAGGCAGTCGTTGGCGCTATAATGTTTTTTGCAGCTTCAACCATGCTTCTAGAAGCTGCTAAAGAAGCAAATTCCTGCACTGACGGCTTCAGTTCCTGCTTTCTTGGAACACAATCTCTCTGTAAAACATTGGCAGGAGCGGAATAGGTGTGAAAACAAAAGAATTTAGACATCATTGTGTCAAAAACAAACCATAGCAAAGTTACATAGGGATTAGGAATAGGCTATGGCATCCAAACGACCGTGAGCTGACAACATGGTTCACAAATTGGTAAAGGGTGAGAGAAAAGGTTAAGTAGAAGCCTTTTACCTTCCCATCCACTCACACTATGATTTAAAGTCCTTTAGGAACATTAGGACGTTGAATGGACGAGCTTCAATTTGACTAGTCAATAATCATGAAGGTAATCTATTGTCTCTGAATCTTCCTTGAATAAGGCTTGAGCTTGTCAGTGAGAGATCACCTTCAAAATAATCCCTCAAAAGAAAGTTGACAGAGAGCACTCTTATTCCTAGCCCTCATTCCAAACTAAACATACAGTTGGCATTGAAGCTCATTTTGCACATAACTTGTGAGAAAATTGGTTATATAATATATCTGGCCTGCATCAGTCAATTTCAGAGCTAGAAGTCTCCTATTCAGTCAATTGTTATGTTACACCCGAACTTGTGAGAGAATTGGTTATATAATATATCTGGCCTGCATCAGTGAATTTCAGAGCTAGAAGTCTCCTATTCAGTCAATTGTTATGTTACACTCGAGAGAGCTCTTTTCAAACTACCAAACGAGGGGCTTACTTAAGTCACCCTTTGATAATCGACCCAAGCCTCTTCGATGACTCAAATTCCATATCCTAGCATGCCTTGATTATTATAGATTTTTTTTTTCTTTTTTCTTTCATTGAAAAAAAAATGTGAATCAGAATGTGAACTCTTATGATAATGAACTTCTCATCAAATATCACAGATTTCTTAAAAAGATCAATATAAGCATTAGGACTTCAGAACTTCTTCTACCCTTTTCTTTTTTTCTTAGTATAGAACGATTAAAGGAAGAGTTATAGAATGAGCTGCACAAAGCACAGGATGTGATAGGAACAGCCCAAATAGAAAAATAAGCAAATTTCTATTTGATTTCAATGGTGTTTTTTAGATGGATCCTGCAATGGTTTGCAAACAAGAAACCGATGGTGCAATCTTATTGCGTTTCTTTGGAACAAAATATGGTATATACTTAACTAACATAAAAATGGGAAAGAATCAAACGGCAGTGTACAAGGCAGGAAAAAGAGTTCAAACAGATATTTAGAGACCTCCAATTCCCCCGCATATGAACTTGAGTCTTTGTGAAAACCATTAGTTGCTACTTTTTTGTAAGCGATTTCAGCTCCTGTGCTTCTGTCCTCGTTTTCTTCTAAATACGCTGATGTCTTGGCGGCATTTTCCCCACCATTTTCCTAAGAACAGAGTCAAAAGCCTCAAACATCATATGGCTGATACCAAGCTTCAGAATAAGAATTATCATCTTTAGATTCATTGCCAAGGGGTGGGGGCGTTGCTCCATCATATTTGGTCAAATTTGAGGAAAGAAAATTAACACAAATACAGAAAAGGACACCACAGTCAAGATATGAGCAGTATAAGTGATTTATCAGCAAATTTTCTCTCCGTGAGAATTTCAACAAAGTAATACACTACACTACACCGCAGTCCTAGAAAAAGACAAATAGGACGACGGGGTTATAAAGTAGCAATATATTAGTTTATTATAGCAAAATATAGTTTCTAAAAAGCTTAAGAAACAAGATAGAGCGAGAAATCTGTTGAATAAATTATTAAAAATATAGGCCAGTTGGATCTTCACTGAAAAGTTACATGATAATCATTTGTTTCTGTTGCTTTTTTTTCAAAAAATAAATCCGTGAGTGTTTTGCTCCATTTAGATGCACCTCAACTATTCTCTACATTTTTTAAAAAAGAAAATTCAGGATACCATGGGCAATAACGAATTAGAAACCTTTACATCAACACGTTCTCGAGCTGCCGATAATCCTGTCCTTGGTGTGCTGCTAGAGACAGGAGGGATGTCCTTGATTTTTGCTTCAGAGTCAGATTTTCTAACTGTCTCCTTATCTTTTGTGGAGCTTCTCGAAGCACCAGATGCCTTCTCAAGAATTGCCTACGAGATGGATAACATGTACAAGAAAAATTAAAGAAATCATCTTGTCAACATAACTCATCTGAAAAATCATAACTCCCTCTCCCACATTCACCAGTACATAGTTCAAGAGAGGCCCAGTATTTAAAAAAATCATCTGAAATACTAATGTTGCAAAACTTACTTTCCCAACAAAAGCTCTGAGCTCAGCATGTTGCTTCTTGATCTCCTGGTTGTGAGGCTCCAATCTCTGGGCAAAATCAGCATCTGCAATCAGTCAAATACATCAGTCAAATAAAAAGCATAGAAAGATCCACATGCAATTAAAATGCTTATTTTTTTACCCTCCAAGGCTTCTTTAGCCTTCCCAAGTTCCTTTCTAGCTGTTGCTCGGCGTGAGTATGCTTTAATATATCGATCATCTAAATTTAAGGCCTCTGTACAGTCATCCTCAGCCTCCTGATATCTGACTCAATGGAGGTGGAAACAAGAGGATAACAAAGAAACAAACAATTTAACACATTTAACAGTCATAGACTCATAGCTTGTCATATTAAGAGCACTATTTTATTGGCAAAACAGATTATAGCAGAAAAAAACAACTTGAAAACATAGGTGTATTATTTTGTTTCCAAGAAATGTAAGCTATAGACAGCCAAAAAGCAAAGACCCATTTTCAAGGAACATCAAAAGCAGATCCATACCTATGCATCTAAATGAAGAAAGCTTAGAATCTATGGGCTGAAACTTACCTTCTGATTTTTAGGTAGGCCATAGCCCTATTTGCAAAGGCTACAGCTGTTGGGGACAAAGCAATACTTCTTGAATAGCAGTCAATAGCTTCTTTAAACTTCTTTTGCTTAAAATACTCATTGCCCTGGAATACAAAGATATATCATACACACTGTGCAGTCAAGGGTCAAGTTCATTCATGGTTTACACCAATTATATCTCCATCATAAAAACATGAACAAAAGAATATAACCTACCTGTTCTTTCTCTGAAGCGGCATCAACAAAACTCTGATCAGTCTGAAAATTTCTTGATAGACGGTTAACAGCATCATAGTGCTTCAAGTAATCAGCTGCTGAAGCTTTTTCTGTCTGCCTTCTACCCTGGTTGGCTATGACATCACTTAAGGTGACCCTCGAATAATCCATAACAGTACTAATATTATTTCTCAGAAAATGTAACAAAACTATTCTCGAGAGCATCTCTACCAAGCATGAAGCCAATTTCATGAAGAGATAATTAAAATTATTATCTACATATGCACACTTGTAACAAAATTTAAACATCTTAAAGAATAAGCAGCTAAATCTAAAAATTATAACTTAACAAGATGTACCAAAACACTAGAACTGAGCACCAGGTTTTTCTTCAAAACGTAAACCAATATAAATATTAACATCCGAGATAGCAGTTTCTTGTTTTTGAAAATGTGCAGTTCACTATGCAGCTGAAAATTTGATAAGAGTAATACCTCCTTTTCTTTACTAATGGCCTGTGGCTTCAGTTTCTTGTCTTTTCCCTTAAAGGAGAGTTCCCAATCCTGCAAGTCATTCAAAAATCCCTGGAAATCCTGGAGAAAAAGAATGCGCCCAAAACACATACAACTCAATAAGAAAAGCCAACAAAAGCAACCGTGCATTTAACTTAACACACCAAGAACGACAATTCCTAATCCCTATTTCAATATATTCAGATCATTAATCACTCCAATGCAAGTGAACAGAACTGCACATAATCAAACCCCACAGAATCCCGATGTTCAACAAACCACGTGGTAATAGCCAAGGCAGTTGCATACTTAGCGAGTCCGCCTCGTTTCCACAGACAATGAATTATGCAGCAATTGGAAACTCAACTCAAAGCTACAAGTGCTATAACCAATTGGAAAAAAACTTCATTCTCCTCGTTTTAAAAGCAAAAAAGATAAAAAAAAAGGAAATAGAGCGTTTAATCTCTGAACTTCAGCAGATTGAGAAAAATGGCAATACCATAGGCTGATCGCGCCCGTGCTTGCCGGAGGAATCGGCCATGGAAGAGCAGAAAAAAAAAAGCAGAGTGAAGATAAAGAAAGAGAAAATGGAAAATTGTAGCAGCTGGTAATCGAAAGAGCTTCTCGAAGCGTCCACCAAAGCCTTGGAGTCGGAGCCGTTCGCCGGTCGGAGTT
Source organism: Benincasa hispida (assembly GCF_009727055.1). Taxonomy (NCBI): domain Eukaryota; kingdom Viridiplantae; phylum Streptophyta; class Magnoliopsida; order Cucurbitales; family Cucurbitaceae; genus Benincasa; species Benincasa hispida. Next base: position 45,093,325 of record NC_052354.1, read on the forward strand.
TTCGCCGTGGATTCTGAAATCTGTAGAATCCTAACCGATTGGGCCAAAGAGAAAAAATAACAAAGCCCACAAACATAGGACATTTTGGGCTTCCTTCCCTTGGGAAATTGGGTCCTCCAGCATAAATTACCGTTTCATTCGAAAATATAGCAAACTCCGAAACTTTTTTAGTACACATTTTTTACCTTAAAACTATCTTATTACAAGACATTTTATATTCGATTTTTTTTAACCATCCAAATAGATGAATTTTCTCTATTTTCAATATTTTTTCTTTCTCTTGCTTTTTATCATTTCATTTTATTTATTTTTCTTCTTTTATAAATATATTTAAATTAAAATTTATAATTGACATATATAATTAATTTTATTAATAATAATGCTCATTTAATAATTTATTCTATTATTGTGAATTAATATGAATATCATAATCTTTTCTTAAAAAAATTATGAATAATCATAATTATATTTATTTAAATGGTAATATATATTTACCTCATAAACTATTATTAAAATTATTAATTAGTTTTTAAAAGATATTATTTAATTAAATAATAATAAAATAAGTTTTTTTTTCAAATTAAAGAATCTTATACACTTTATACATCTAGTTTTAATCTATAATTATAGTTATTTTTTTAATTAAATTTGATGATTTAAAATCAATTAGTTTATATCAACTTCTTTTGTGTGTAGTGTTATATATACATTATAATATATTTTTCTATTTATATATTATTAGGAATATATATATTAATTATCTAATTACTTTTCATTATAATATTAATAAAAAATATTATAATGTAATAGAGATTAATTAACTAATTATATGATTTAAGATGTGGGCTAATTATATAACGAGTCACCAACATTAGTTAATTAACTCTTTCATTACTAATATTTTTTAATAAAAAATGATAATATAAATGTGCAATAAAAAATTAATTAATAGTAAATATACTAAACTGGACGGTGAGTGGGTAAACTTAATTAAATTTTAATGGCTTAAAATTGATTTAATGACTTAATGTGATAAAAATAAATTAACTTAACGAAAATTAATTTTTTTTAATTAATTTAATACTTTATAATTGCATAAAAGTATAACGCATTCCCTTATATCGTATTCTTATTTTCATACATAACCAAACACATATTTGATTCTCAGACATCTTATTCCAAGATATTATATTCTCAAGCATCATTTATTCCCATGCATCTACAAAACCTTAATCCAAATGACCTCTTAAAATTTAAATTTCTTCAAAGATGATTTTTAGGATTAATTTTGGACAATTATACATTTTTTTCATTTATTTATATTCAATTTTTTATATATTTTTTTCCTAGTTTCGAAGCTACTTTCACGAGGGAGATAATATATGCATTTATCATAGAGAGAGAAAATGCATTTAATATACGTTTTCTCATTTATCAATTGAAGAGAGGAAATACATTTATTTTAATATTTTTCCATTTTCCAATTTAGAAAAAAAATCATTTAATGAAATTTTATTTTCTATTTACGTTGGTTTTCACGTATCAACTTACTTGTTTTTTTTTATAGATTCATGGTTATTTTAAATATACCTTATAATATTTTGTTAGGTATTTAAAAAAATTCTAACCAATATTTTAAATATACTATAGTTTATAAATTAGAGATTGACTCAATACTTGACAATCACGTTATAAACCAATATATGAAATATATCACAGTATATAAATCTTCATAAATTTCATTTACGCCACAGTATATATATGATATATACCATTTAGGTAGTCAAAAATCACAACAATCAAAATTTGTATATATCATAATACATGAAGTCTAATTTTTTTTTTTAAAAAAAAAAACTATCGTTTATATTAAATAAAGGAATACATATACCATAGTAATATCAAATTTCCTACCAAAGCTAAAAAAAAATACATATATATCACAGTATATATAAAAAAATAGGAAAAAAAAAAACTAAAAGTTGAATCAGGTTCGTTGTTCATCTGCTCCGAGTCTGCCATCGTCATTCAGTTGCTCCAAGTCCACCATTATCTTTTGTCCGCTCTATGTCTACCGCCGTCGTTCGTTCAATCCAAGTCCACCATCATCGTTCGTGTCGTCCTGTGCTCGCCTCGTCGTTGGATCGTCCCACGCCGTCCATCATCCGCCTGCAACTCATACCGACAGAAGGAGAAAAGAGAGGGAAGAGGAAGAAATGAGATTAAAACATGAGAAGAGAGAATATATGAATGCGAGAGAGATAATATTCACGAGGGAAAGAGAAAATGCAGAGTGGAGAGAGAATAATATATATATAAGTGAAGACTATATTGTAAATAGCCACTGATATCAGTGAAAATAGGAAGACCAATAGATCATTTTTGTAAAAAATGAAATGTTCAAGACATCAATGTAATATAGACTTATTTTTAAGGTCTTTTATGTAGAAACCCCTGATTTTAAATGGTAAAATTACTAGAAAAATTTTCAGATATAGCAAAATATCACTAATAAACATAGACACTGATAGACATTTATTAGTACCAGTGATCGACATAGATAGTATTAGATACTGACATTTTATTATATTTGTAGATAAGTTAACCATTTTCCTACATTTGAAAAATAACTCAAATTTTTTTATAATTACAACAAAACGCATGGGATGCACGTAAATCCATTTTTTTATTAATCTTAAAATGCCGTTACAACTCATGTAATTAATCTATCTAACTCATAATTAGGGTTGTATCAATTTTCTCTTTCCATGGAGATATTTCGGTACAAATCTTAGTTTTAAATCTCCATTTAGATCTAAATAATATTCTTTCTAGGATTTCAAATTTGACAAGATGAATGACAAATTTTAATGTTACATTTGGAAAAATAAAAACCAAATAGAAACAACTTTCAATTAAAAAAATAATTATTTATTATTATGAATCTGCAAAGTCCAAAGTATCCGGTCATGTGTTATCACCCTTATTAAGATAAATTCTTAAATACATTTTAATTAAAACTACCTAAAATTATCAACATACCTGTAATGGGTCGGGACATATGTTAAGATATTCAAAATTTGAAACCCCCGTGGACGATTCATCCTCCTAAGAAACAAATTTTTTATTTCACATCAATCACTTCCATCCTTGAATGGATAACCAAAAGCTCTCCACTACCCCCTCTTCGATTTGTATTAAGATAATCCCCAAAATAGATTACCTTTCGATTATCAAGCTACTTAAGGGTGTTCTTGGGTTGGGTTGGAGGACTTTTTGAACCCAACCCAATTGTTCGGTTTGTTAATTTCTTCAACCCAAATAACCCTTTTTAAAAGATGAACCCAACCCAACCATGAAACATTTGGGTTGGGTTGGTTCGGGTTGATCGAGTTATTTCTGTTCTAAAAGAAAGTAAGTTGTTAATATGTAAAAAATTGATTTAATTATTTTTATATATTAAATTAAGATTAACAACTCAATTTTAATTTATATAATGAATATTTTATTTACAAAGTGCTAAAAAACTGTTTTTAGGAATTGTTGGAGAATAAATTATCCAAAAAAAATGATAAAACTTAAATAAATATATGTATATATGATTGTATCATAAGTAAAAAATATATATTGTAAAGTTAATAATAAGTTCAGGTTGGTTCATGTCATTTTAGGTGAACCCATGAACCAACCCAACCCACAAAAATTTCATTTATTTGAACCCAACTCAACCCAAACGCGTTTTGATTGAGTTGATCAGATTTTTTGAACACCCTTAAAGCCACTCCACGATAAACCAAAAAACTAAAAGCTGGATCCACCCAAACCGCAAAGGAAACCAAGCGATATTTGTAAACTTCATAATAAAAATCCACAATCCAAAGAGTGAGATTGTTAACTAGACGTGCTCCGATCATTCTTTTCAATGAAATCTTTAATATAAAACCTTCAAATTTTTAAAACATATTCATGAGGGGTTGAAAGACAAATCGAAGTTCCTACAAATTACAAAGTAACCGAGAAGCCTTACAAAAAGAAATGTATCGCATGCATTCATTTTTCATTTAATCTACATATGTTTGCCAAATGTATTTGACAGAAAATTGAAATGAGGGGTTATAAAGAAACTGGAGAAGATGGGGAGTATTTATCTTTGAGATTTTGGAGATTCAAAATACTGAATATTTGTTTGTATCATTTTAAATAAAAAAACACTGATAATGGTCGATATTTAAGAGATTCAAAACCGAATATTTATATTCCTTTAAAGGCAAGTTAACCCTTACTACTACTCAATTCCTCTTCATGTTAATAAAAAGGTGTGATAAAGGATAAGACAGATAAAAATACAAGAAGCAGTCATCGATTATGTATTGCAAAAATTACTAGAAGAATGCCTAAAAAAAATCGAAACACTGATCACTTTAAATAGTGACGACAAGGTATATTGTTTCTTTTTAATAGGAATGTTATTTATTACATGTTATAGGCGATTGGATATATAAAGAATTATATACAACCGAAGTGTGATTGTTAAACTGAAAGTTATATATTATCTGAGTTGTATATTCAAATTGATACATAGAACAAGTAACACAATGACAAGTGGTTCGATTCAAGGAACAAACGATCAAGAAAGAGAAAAGAGTGAAACAACTAAAGATGTCCACTTTCCCTATGGAGCCCCACCCCAAACAAGGGAGGAAAAAAATTCTCCAAAAGCTATATGAGGAAGGGGACGAGGAATTCCTCGTCCTCACCCCCGCCTCGTTCCCCACCCCCGCTTGTAAGGCTTTTTTTTCTTATATTTATTATAATAATTTAATTTTATGTTATTTATTTTTATTATATAAATATTATATTTAACTTTCAAGATTTATTGTTTAATAGTCAAAATAATTAATACGTTTGAATTAATGTAAAAGAAAGATATGTTTGAACTCTAATAAATTTAGATCATGCATATGAATGATTTTATTAAAATAATTATTTCCTTCAACTTGAAATTTTTGAGTAATTTCTCTTCAAATTTTAATTGTCAATGTGAAACAAACCATATAAAAGTTAACCATTTAATTAAAACTTTCCCATAATAATGATTTATGTTAGTTGGTTTCTTTTTAAAAAAAATCAAATGGGAAAAATTTCACATAGGGAATTCGATTCCTGCAAATTCTCCGTGAAAAATCCACGCGTCCGATCCTTGGTGACTTTGACGGGGACGAGGAAGGAAAATGGGAGAAGGGAAGCCATTCATGGTCCCTTGGACATCTCTAGAAACAACCATTGTTGTAAACGAAGCACTTAAAAGGGCTAAAATAAATTTCAAGGTAACTAAAAGTTCATGTTTCTTCATATAATAATTATTAATGAGACGCTTTCATAACGTGTCTAGGTTATTTAATGTAATGTAAAGCCGACATTATAGGATAAGAAAAAGACAATGGTTAGTGATCCGATTAACCTGAATAAGAGATTGAGGAGAAAAATGTATGAATTGATAAAAATACATCGTAATTATATTCACGATGAAACCTCATGACGTGAAAACATCATAGGATGAGACTATAGAATGGCTAGAAAATAAAGACTACACAAAAGAAAGACAACAATGACAAGATGAAAAGGCCATTAAAAAGTCAGAAGAAATAACATCGTAGCTACACTGCAAAAGACAAAATTAAAAAGGCAACGTTTCTTAATTTAATTTAAACAATAGCTTGAATAGTCATAGTAAGAGGTGAGTAAAGAACAACGAACAACCTAATGAACATGTAACTAAGAGTTTACCATGGTTATTTATATTTAGGAGTGATCATTCAAACTGCAAAAAACGAATCGAACCGAAAATTCAGTAAAATCGAAAAATGCGGTTCGATCCGGTTTGAAGAAATGTTGAAATCGAATTAATTCGGTTTCACTTTTGAAAACCAAATTTGAAACCGAACCAAACTGTTTTTAATATATATATATATTTTAAAAAAAGAGTAAAACCAATTTAAAGCCGAACCGCTTTTAATTTAAAGAACAAAATCGAATTTAAAACCGAACAAAAAAAAAAGAATATAACATGAGTTTTTTAAAAATGTAAAAATCGAATTTAAAACCGAACCGAACTGTATATATGTGATTCGGTTTCACATTTTAAAAAATCCGATTGAACCGAATCGTTTCTACCCTTATTTGTAGTCTAATTGATGAAATGTGAGGTTGAGTTCATGAATACATGTTTAAAACGAAATTATAATAAAAATAATGAGGAGAAGAATAAAAAAAAGGCCCACTAAGTGAGGAGCAGAATTAAAAAAAAAAAGGCCCATTAAGTGAGGAGCCCATGAGAAAAAGGCCCATGAAGGAGGAATAAGGAAAGCCAAAGAGAAAAGGGCACGTGGCGAAAGGAGAGGAACTATGGGGCAGTAAGTTAGTGAAATAATGAAATGAAACAAAGAAGCGTACGAATGTGGTCAGAGAGGATACGTGGATGACGCAATGAGATGGGAAGGTCCGCTGTCACATCCACAAACTTGAAACGACCGGTGACATTAGAAACCCCCATCATTTCAATTCACATCCCTCCCTTTCTCTCTCCTTTTCTTTTTTTTATCTCTACCATAAATCAATCACTCGCTGACGTGGCAGACAGATCAGACAGCTGCTGACACAGACCACCCCCATTTTCTTTTTCTTTTTTTTTTTTTTAAATAATATTAGTTAATTTATTTTACATTATTTACTTCCAATAAATCATAAATTCATTTTCTTGCGTAAAAGTCAGATTTAGATTAAAAATTCTTTTTTGCTTCTAAATTTTTATAAAAATAATTATTTAGTCTAAAAACTCTAATTTGTAACGATTTAGTTCTCGGACTCTCAATTTGACAACAATTTAGTCTCCTAACTTTACTATATGTAACAATTTGATCCATGTATTTTTAAATTCATAACAATTTAGTCCATAATACAAACAAATTTATCAGAATTAGATGTCATTTTTTATTATTTTACGATGCAAATTTTGTATTTTATAAAAATATTGAATCTCCAATTAGTTTATTGGTTTATTTATACATGAAATGTTATTAAATCTTAACTTTAATTTCTCATATATTGATTAAATTGTTACAAATTTGAAGATACGACGATGAAGTTGTCACATAGTAAAGTTTAGGGACTAAATTGTTACCAAATTGTAAATTCAAGGATTAAATAATTACAAACCAAAGTTCATGAACTAAATTGTTACTTTTATGAACGTTTAGGGGTTAAAAGTGATTTTTAACCTTAGTTTTATTATGATTAAAAATTATTTTGATCCATAAACTTTCATAGAAGTAGCATGTTCATGTACTTTTAAATTTGTAATCATTTAGGCTCCGTTTAGTAACCATTTGGTTTTTTTTTAAAAAAAAAAAAAATTAAGCTCATTTCATCCACAATTCTTACAATGATTTGCATATTTCTTGAGTACCATGGTTGAATTCTTAACCAAATTCCAAAAACAAAAGCAATTTTTTGAAAATTACTTTTTCTAGTTCTCAAAATTTGGCTGGTTTTTTTTTTTTGTGGAAATAGTGTCTATAAACTTAATTTTTAAAAACAAAATTGTTACCAAAATAAGCCTTAGTCATTGAACTTTAGTATGTAAAGATTTAGTTTCTAATATTTTCAAATTTGTAATAATTTAATTTCTAATATTTTCAAATTTGTAATAATTTAATCACTATTGTGAAAAATCTCATTAAGCTTAATTGTTAATTGTTAATTATGTAATGACTTAGCTTTTATAATTTACAAACTTGATCATTAATTTATTTATTAATTTACATGTATAATAAATTTCATTCAATTTTAATAATATCTTTTATAACAGAGACTAAATCATTACAAATTATAAAGTACAAAATCTAAATTGTTATAAAGTTGGAGTTACAAAAACTAAATAATTACAAACGAAAGTATTGAGCCTAAATTATTACTTCTATGACAACTCAAAAACCAAAACTTATTTTTAAGTTTTAACCAATCAAATTTAAAATTTATCGAAAATACATGACTTATAATTATACATTCGAAAATATAAAATATAAAATAAATACCAAACAAAATAGTATTTTAACATTTTTATTATTATTTTCATATATATATATATGAAAAAGAGAAGCTTTTTGACACCTCGACAGTATCGCGCGCGATGCGCGGGAGGCCGTTGGGGCCCATGTCCTTCTCTTTGTTTTTTTTTTTTCTCCTTAAAAACCTTAATTCTTTTTCATTTTTATTTTCATTTATTACTATTAGTTTTCATGGGTCCCATCTAACTAACAGTGAATCAACGTCCTATTTCTATGTCCTAACACATCACACTTCCTTGTTTGCTTCTTTTTGGCCTTTTTCCCCTTTTATTTATTTTCTTAATATTAAATGTATTATTATTAGAAACAAAATTTAAATTTTAGTTTAGGTGATGCAAAAATTCTTATAAAACGTTAAATATGTATAAATTGAAAGTTGAACAAGGATTCAAATAAACTTGTCGAATCCAAGGATTTAGGAATTTATTTGACATTGCTTTAAATTTGAAATCTTATTTTATTTTATGTATAGTTTGTAACTATTTAATTTTTTTATTTTTATTTTGAAAATTAAACTTATAGACTATATTTCTAATTTTTTTAAACTAAAAAATGTAGTTTTAAAATCTTATTTTTATTTTTAAAATTTAACTAAGAATTCATCAATTATACTCGATGCAAATCATTGTAAGAAATATGAACAAAAAACGAAATGGTTCCGAATGAGATTTTAATTATTTTATTTTGTTTAGATGTGAAGAATATGACTTCAAATAAAGCTAAATGCATATTGAGTATGACAAATATCAAATGATAAAGATATGATCAGAAGGATTAGAACCATTATCCTTTTTAGTTTATAACCTAAAACAATTCAATTTAAAACTTAAAAGTTAAGAGGCTACTTTGCCGAGTTCTCCGATAGGTCAATCTTTTTTAGTTCAATAATCGTAAGATAGAGAATTGTGATTATTATTATTATTTTTTTTTTTGGTTTTCAAATAGAAACAGTCGAGAGAAATAAAGGATTCAAAATTTTAAATCGAAGTATGAAAATTACCAAGTGGATCCTTTTTAAATGTGATGATCCCTAAAATTTCAAGATACAAAACTGTGTTTACAAACTTTTTCTCATTCCTTTTCCTTTCTTCCAACATATGCCTTTACACATTTTTTTTTTCTTTTTTGTTTGATCTCATTCTCAAGCAGAGCCATTTCCAGGTCCTCCTAATGTTAAAAACATACCCTGAAGATCATCTCTAAGCTTGACTGGCAATGAAGATGGAGTTGGTTTTATGATTGGAACAGGAGGAGGACTGAGTTGAGCTTGCCTAAAGCTCTGAGCTGACTCGGGCATTGGAATCGACGGTCGTTGCTGCGAGTTCTTTGACTGTTCTACGTGATTTGAGATCGGGAGTGTGTTTGTCGAAAGAGGTGGACTCTCTGTAACAATGCTGGCTCTTGAGAAGACCCCAGGTCCCTGATTCAAGAGAACTTTTCAATACCTTTGAAAGGTTTGTGCATTTGTTTAAGTTTCAACTACTTGAAAAGAGTGAGGAAGAAAGTTCGAGTTCTTGGGGATGCTTACAGGTGTGAACAGGACACCTCTATATACTTTCCCATTGACAGTAGCAGTCATCAGGAAGCCAGAGTCGAAGGCGCCGTCAACTCTTCCTCGAACCTCTGATCCAATCTGAAACAAACGTGACGACAGAAGTATTAAAAAGTGATAAAAGGACGTATAAGCAGGAATGTTGTTTTTCATGATTAGTGTGTTTTGGTTTAAGCTACCAAGTTTTGAATGAGGCCAGTCTCCAAGGACTTGTGATCTTTCACCGGACGAACAACATGGAGAAGCTGCTGCTGTTCGGTCTTTAGTGGATTCTGGTGTCCGAAATATGAAAGATCTTGCTGTGGGGCGGTTTGGACAACATTTCGAAACTCAGTTTGTGTTCTAGAAATGCTGTAAGGTTCGCTAATTGAGCTATGATTCACACGCTTAAGAAGTCGTAATCCTTGGGTGCTTGTTACTGAATCAGAGACTTTTCGGACTGGGGTCTGTTCTTGATCTGATTGTGATGGAGATGAATGCTGGGATAACGACAAAGAATGCTCCTCTTGCTCGGATTCAACCTCCCACAGTTTTGGATTCATGGTTCTCCTCCGTTTTGGATGTAATGTCTCTGGAAACATAATGAAAATTAGATCGTTCAAGCACATTTCGTAATCGAGAAAGATGACTCGACTTGAGAGATTAATACTGACCCGACATGAACTGAGTTGAGTGTTTTGTCTCCAATTTTGGTTCATGATCTTCCTTTCTAACTAACTCTATGTTGTTCCCCATAAGCTTAGTCTTCTGCTTCAAAGAAAAAAAAAACTAAATGATATAACAATTATAACTACATTACAATGAAATTAAAACTTCAGCATTCAAGCTGTCGTGTTTTCGTACCATGCCACTCTGATCTTCTCTTAAAGAATTCTTACTTTGATTATTCCAGTGTTTTCCAAAAATTTTGCACATCGAAACATTGTACCGGCCATTCGGGTGGTCTGCTCCGAGTTGCAAGACCAACAAATCATTGAGGGGTCGTTCATCCTCCCCACACCTATGAATTCCAAAAGAAAAACAAACAAAGAAAACAAATCAATCAAGGAACCTGAACCAGGAATGTCGCTCGATGTCTAGGAAGTTTTGCGCTAAACCTACCCTCCATATATGGCAATGTCTGAGTCTGCAACCACAGCTGTGTGAGAAAATCTCCCTTGAGGTTGTTGACCGCACGTATCGAGCTGAGTCCACGAGCAAGTACATAAATCAAGCACCCAAGCATCATTGTAGTATTGCCTATCTCCAACCCCACCAAGGATGTACACCTGCAAAGTGGAAAGATCAGTTGGGGCCTCGAAACGAAAGAAAAGGATGACATGGTACTAAGATTCTGATTGTTTCTGAGTGTCGTGTTCAAAGTTTCTGTCTTTTCAGTAGCAATAATATTAACTGCAGCATAATGACTCACCTTCGTTGCGATATTAACCGCAGCATGACCGGCCCGAACACCAGGTGAAGATCCTTGAACAGATAACTATTGACAAAAAAGAAGATGAAAGAGCCATTGAGACACTAATCATTGCCAATTTCCAAAACAGTATAGTTGAAAGAAAGATCAATACTTTAGACCAAGTTAGTGAATGCACGTCGAGCATATCGACACCCCCTTGATAACGGTCTCCACAGTCACCACCATAAACAAACAGCTTGTGACCAACTGCTGTAGCAGAGTGACTATCCCTAGGGACAGGAATATCACCCCTAACCTCAATATTCATCCACACCATAGTCTTGAGGTCTAGAATGTGCAGGTCATTCAAGTAATTCGATTCGCCTTCTCCACTTCCCCCGAAAATAACCAGTTTGTCATCTCCAACGAGCGTAGCCGTGTGACTTTCTCGAGGTGCCGGTGGATTCCCTTTGCATTCAGGTTGTACCCATTCCTTGGTACCAAGATTCAAAATGTGGAGATCATTTACCTTCTTAGAGCCATTTGTACCACCAAAAACTATCATCTGGTTTCCGACAATTAAGGCGCCGTGGCTGTCTCTCGGGCCTGGACCCTGTCCGGTAGTTACCATGTTGGTCCAGACCATGGTATCAAGATTTAGTACAAGAACATCACTGAAATGCAACCCTCCACAGCATCCCTAGTTTTGAGTATTGGAAGAAACACATCATAAAAACAGCATAGCAATAAATACAGAAAAGCACGAAACATTTCACAATGGAACATAACTCAAGAGCATTTCCCTCATACAAAACATCAGATTTTCTGTTTCCGGTATAAATCTATTTCTTACACATGAGTTTAGACCCAAGATTTAAGACAAACATTGCCAGAGGTTTAACAATAACCCTTTTGCAAGGGCAATATAAAGTACAGAAAAAAAAAAAAAAAAAAGCTCACCCTTCTCTTAGAACATGCATTGAAATATAACTACCATAGTGAGTGTGTAAGAGCATTAAAAGCTACGGCTAGCTATTTGAAGAATGGGTTTCATTAAAAGCTTTAACAGAAAATATCAATATGAGAGACATAAAGAGGAACCAAGATGAGAAAATCAAGGGGGTTAGAGGAGAATTTCCCATCCAGCAGTTTTAACTGTCTGTAGTCTGTACTAATTAAAGTAACTAAAAACTAAAACCAGAGAAAGTTATGTCTGTTTTTAGTCAAAGATGGCCATTCAGCTGAACAGAAAAAAAAAAAAAAAAAAAAAAAAAAAAAAAAAAAAAAAAAAAAAAAAAAAAAAAAAAGGAAAAAAAGCAAGAACAAAAACAAGAGAGAGAAAAGAGCAGAACATCCATTTACTAGTAGAATTGATGAAGGGACATAGCTTAAACAACACAGAGATCACAGACAGCTCAGTTGCAGACTTCCAAACAACCTCAAAGGAAAACAAACGAAGAAACAAAAAACAAAATAACAAAAGACCAAAGAATTGAAGCTTCTAGTTCTGAAGGAAAGAAAAAAGCCACATACCCCAAATACATAGACATTTCCCTGATAAAAACAAGCAGAATGCCCCCATCGCTCAGAAGGAGTGAAGCCCATAACTTTAGGATAGAGCCACATTGCCTTCTTCTTTGAAGTTTCTCCTCCTAATACAGAAGACCCCATTTGGTTTCTCTTTAAAAAATGTTCTCTCTTTCAGAAGTAAAGATATTTGAGTATTTTTACTTCAACACAGTGCTTGACAAGGAATAAGGGAAGAGAAAAAGAAAGCAAAGAGAGAAGAGAAATAAGGAGTCAAAAGACGACATGAACAAGCCAAGTGATGTATCAACTATCAGTGTCAATAGACATGAAAAGATGGGAGCTTTCAAGTCTAAATCACTGTGGCACCCAACAACAACAGAAGCTTGTGATGAGAACAACATTTTTTTCCCTATCTACATAAGGGGAAAAAAAAGAAAAGAAAAAGAAATGAAAAAGAGAAACTTTTTTTCACCTAGGCAATATATCAAACAGCTGATAGGCAAAAGTGTTGGGGGAGCTGAGTAGACATATAAATACACATTAGAATTCAAACATAGGGTGTTAATAACAAGTAAGTGATGTAATGTCATTGAGAAGGTACCTGTAGATAGAGAAAGGGACAGATATCCAAACAGAAAGATCACAATACTTTATTGTTTTTCATTAAAAAAATAAAAAAGAAATTACTTTTCACAAGTTTTTCTATCTGAAAATGATGAAGAAAGTGGAGAGGGAGCATTGGGTTGTGGGAAATGATGAAGAGGGTGTTTTGGGTTTTGGGGTTATTTGAGAGAAAGAAGAAAGCTTTTTGCCATTTTTTTTTCTTCTCTTCTTTTGTTGAAGGTGAGATTAAAAAAAATGGTCACATGGTTTTCTTTTCTTTCTCAGTTAGTATATTATGATATGGGGATTGATGGAAATGGGAAAGAAAGCTCTTTCAATCTCTCTCTTTGTAAAATAAGAACAGAGATGGGAGAGAGAAACATGGACACCATAACCAAAAACTCAATTTTCAAGGCGGGTATTGATGTGGATCTAGAAATGTCTTTTCTCAAGAGTGTTTTTTTGGGGGGGGGGGTAAACCATGGGGCTTTGGGCTTTGTAAAGAGAGGGAAAAGAAATTCTTTATATTTCTAGTTTTGGGAAAGGAGATGGTATTGTTTTTCAGTTTTGATTACCTAAACTCCCACAAAACCCAAAGAAATTAAAAAGAAAAAAATTGGAAATTTTTGTTTATTTTTCCTTTTGTAAGGTAATCTCAAATCTTAGTGTCAGCTCTTGAATTCTTCATTGATGGTTGAGTTTTGTGAAACTTGTCCTTGGAGTTTCCACCTTCAATTCACTTTCAATTCCCCCTTTTCTTAACCAATAAAATCATCCTTCATAGTTGAGTTAATATTTAATTATAGATTTTTCTTTCCAAATTTAAACTTGGGCACATTCAATAGATAATGTATATATCAATTATCGTCGAATTAAATTTACTATAATATTCTGCAAGTGAGATAATATTAAGTATAAAGTATGTATAGAGATTGAATGGATAAATTTTGTAGAATTCAACAAATTTGAGTTGTCTAACTAATTTTAAAATCGATAATCATTTAATTGCAACTTGTAAGTTATTTTTTATTAGTTTTTTTAATTCTATAAAGTCTATATTGAAAAAACTTTTCACATGTTAACAAATATATGGTGTTTAAATATTTGAAAAGTCATTTCGAATAAATTTTTAATCGATCTTTTGAATTTATCATTTCTTTGAGCACAACATATTTCTCTTTTATCTACATAGTTACATACCTCAAATAGTTGCTAGCTTTAATAAAAGTCTTAAATTTTAACTTTGAATGCACATATACTTATTTTTTACCAATGAATCCTTATCTAAATTTCAAAACACAAAATATGTTTTTGATTTTTTATTTCAAAACTTGACTTAAAATTTAAAAGATTCTAAAAAAGTATATAATATAGCATAGAAATTCCTTAAGTAATAATAATCTCTAGGTTGAAGAACACTTTTGATCCCTAAACTTTCATAAAAGTAACAATTTAGTCCTTGAACCCTGGTTTGTAATGATTTAGTCCTCATGCTTTAAATTTTGTAATAATTTAGTCATCGTACTTTCAAATTTGTAACAATTTAGTCTATATGTAATCAAAATTAGATATCAATTTATATTATTTTATGATGTAGACTTTGTATTTTGTAAAAATACCGAGACTTTGATTAGTTTATCGGTTTATTTATGCAATAATTCTCATTAAATCTTAACACCAATTTTTACCATAGAGACCATACTATTATAACTTTTAAAGTACAACCATGGAAGTAATGAAAAAGAAAAAGTTATTTAGTTGGACCATCTGCTCGAGATGTTCGAGTTTCGCTTCTCTAGAAAAGATGAGACACTCAAAATGAAAATGTTCGGAAATACCCATGTTATTTGCTGTAGGGTCCACATCTGAGCGAGAGGTCAGACCAATCCAATTCATTCTAGTTTGATCCGAACGGATCTTGTTGAATGAATTACATAATAATATTTATGAACTAAATTGTTAACCAAAGATCAAAGGTTAAATTGTTACTTCTATGAAAAATTAAAGACTAAAAGTGATTTTTAACCTAATATTTATAAATTTGATGTTTAAAAAGTCTATTTTTTTTTCTTTTACCAAACTTCTTAAAATATAGAAACAAATTAAAAAAACAAAAGTTTATTAAAAAAAAAATGTAATGAAACTGAGTCACAAATAATAATTAATGTTAAAAATGGCAAATTTCTTTAAACTTAAAACCACATCTAAGTGCGACCCAAAATGGAACCACGACAAAATATTCATAATTCATTCCAAACTTTGAGAAAGAAAGGATCCCTTTTTTATCTCTTAAAATATTAAGCTAAAAAAAAAATATTTATTTAATTTGAAAAAAAAATATATATATATATATTCTAAAAAAAAAGGTCAAATGTCAAAGTGCGGTGATTTTGGGGTGAAAGAAAGACGTAGAGAGAGAAAGAGGGAATTGCACGCGACAAACACGGGAGCATTTTGTTAGGGTGGAATGACGGTTATGCCCTTTCTCTTTCTTTAGTATTCTTTCACGTGATTTCCCTTCTCTCTTTTTCATTGTAACTTGAAATTTCTTTTCCTTTCTTCTTCCTATTTGTTTATTTATTTATTTATTTATTACCCTCTTTCCTTCTTTCTTCTTTTCGAGTAAAGCAATCCCTCCTTTTTCTTTATTTTATTTTCTCTTTCAAATTACTAAAATTAAGATTCACTTTGATCCCAAACTTTTATAGGAATAATAATTCAGTCATTAAACTAACGATTTATTTCAAATGGTTACTAAACGGAGCCTAAATGATTACAAATTGCAATTAAATGATGTAATTACAATGGGATGTACATCGATGGATAATCATAATAAACTTCAATCGCAAATGTAATCGGGTAGCTGTTTGATCACGTTTACTTAGGGTCGTTTAGATTTACTTGAGAAAAAAAGTATTTTTCAAATAACTCATTTTTATTTAAACTCTTTTGGTAAAAAGAATGATTAAAATATACTTGAAAAATCCTTTTAAATGGTTGTCAAACACTCAATTTTCTTTCAAAATGATTTATTTTTTTAATTGAAAATGTATTCTACATACATCTAGGCATTTTCAAACTTTACATGATTATGATCGAGGCTACTTACTTTGCATTGTCTTGTTGCCCTTACAATTTAGGGTCAGTTGGTAATAATATACATAACGGTAACATTAAAAATGAAAGATTTATAATTCTTCTACTGTAACAATAGCAAATATTTATAACGTTAACTACAACAATAACGATATCATACGGTAAAATTGAAAATTTGTTCAAAATTAATGGGTCCCACTTAATTTTCAAACACAATAAGATTGATGACACTTAGCTCCACAATCAAATTACATGATTATAGATTTGACAATGAGCTTCATATTTCATAACGATTATAGAATACTGGTAAACAACAACAAATATAAGCAAATAGGACCCATTTTTCAGATTATCATTGACGGATTATGTTTCTCTTAAAATAAGTATGGTTTTAAGTCGAACTATGTGTATATTAACTTAAGCATCATAGCGTATCAAGATCAACATCGTATCGGTAGAATTTTTCTTTTAAAATCAATATTATATTTTGATACAAGACGTGAAACTATAAGAGATCAGAGGTCAAAATCTCTCACATCCGCGAAGGAAAAAAAAAATCTGAGTAGAACTTTAATATTGGTTTATATATCTCGTTGTAGTCTTTTAAATCTTTCCGCATAGTTGATTTTAGTTTGTCGTCAAATGTTGGCTAATGTGCCCTTTAATATAATATATTAACGTATATAACGTACATGTATATTGATGTCATGTATAATTTAACTAAGGCATGTATATTGAGTGGATGGACATGTTAGGTAACAACAACCATCAACATGGTTAACAATTGAAAAAAAAAAGAAAAAGAAAAAGAAAAAGAAAAAGAAAATTAAAGACTAAAGTAATAACTCAAAAGTTTATAGAATAAAGTGGAAGAAAGTTGACAAGGACTTTAGTTTCATTCTAATATATTCTATAAATAATCATTAGGAATTAATACCATGAAATAACATAATCACATGTATATTAAGGAAAAATATAAAGAGGGTGTTTGGATCACCAACATGAATTGAGTTGGTATAATATACCGATTTATTGTTTGGCCCACCAACTTTAAATGTTGGTAGAGTTGATTTGATATATTTTACCAACTTACCCCGACTTTCTCTTCTTCCCATGTTTTCAATGGTTTCACCCATTGGTCACTGTCATACTCCGAGAACTAACTTCGGGCTTCGACAACCACCTCCGGTGAAAACTCCGGTGACCAACCCTAGGATCCGACAACCACCTCTGAAGACAACTTCAGCGACTAACTATGGGCTCTAACAACCACCTTCGACGACAATTCCGACAAAGAAAATTCGGACTCCAACAACCACTTCCAATGGCAGCTCTGGCGATCAACTCCGCGCTCTGAAAACTTTCGCGCGACCAACTCTGACAACCAATTATGGCCTTTAACAATCACCTCCGGTGACCCAACTCCGACGACCAATTGGCTCCGACAACTAACTTTGATGAAGAGCTCCGACAACCACCTTTGACTACAAACTTCAATGAAAATCACCTTCGATGATCACCTTTGAGCGAGCAACTCCAACGTCAACTCGAGGCTTCGATCTTCGACAACCACCTTCGATGAAAAACTCTAACAACCAACTCTAATACCACCTTCATGTGACTAACTTTAGACTTCGACAGTTACCTTCGACTATAATCTCCAGCGAAAATCATATTCGATGATCAACTTCGAAGACCACTTTCGTCCGACCAACTCCGGGATTCGAAAACCACCTAAAATGACAAACTTTGACAACCAATTTCAATACACCTTCACGTGACCAACTTCAGACTCCGACAACTGTTGGATTTTATGTCCTAAAACTCATGGTTTTGTAAACATTAGAACTTATTCTGAGAACTCGATAAAGTTGTTATTGAAAATATTGTTTTTTAGAAATATGATAAGCCCAAATTCCTTGACTATTATATGAGTACTTGAACTTTATGTGGAGACATACAAGTGGATCAGGTTCGAGTAAATAGTCAAAATGATCTATAGTATATGAATAAGGTTGGGTACCTTATTCTGATAACACTATTGGATGTGGCCTACTCTGTAGTTATTACAAAGAGTTGTAAAGTGCTACATACGAAGTGATCCTAATTCGTGCAAGGAGTGGGGGTGTCCTATGCAAATGAGTTTTGTGCAAGATCGGACCATGAAACCAGTCACTTATACTTTATAACGCTGTTTACTGTTTAAGACTGATTATTTCAAAGCGATGACCTAGGTAATTTAACCTTAATCTTGAGCTAACTACGAACTCTTATTTGTTTGGGATTATCCTTTGATCTGCGAACGGTAAGAATAGATCAATTACTTTTGCTCAATAAGCTTACCATTTTGGGAATAAAACCGGATGAATAGCTGGGAACATAGGGTGCAAGAGGGAATTCACTCCTACCCGATTAGGGTTAGTAGAGAGGTTGCTCCTTTTAAGTGCTGATTTTGGGTTTTGAACAAGAGGCCTCATCCTCTCATTGGCCTGAGAGGGATTCGATTTATTGATTGGATCACAAATCAATTGTTCATTATGGGATCAGTGGAACTTAAGAAACAAAAGGTAATTTCGGGAGTAAAACAGAGATTCGACCCAACCGTTATTACAAGCAACTTGTGAAGGATTAACTTACTAATCATGATACATCTAGTGGACATAATATATCTACAATGAGGGGAGTTCAGCTATGGTCTTTAGTGAAATCATCCATTAGTTAACGAATGGGGGTTAGATCGGTCTAATGAGTTTAACCGATTAATCTCGGATCGTTGGAGCCCATGATCTGTAGGTCCGCGAGGTCCTTCTACTAGCTCGTAAATGGATAAGCTCTAAATAACGTGATAAGTTAATTTGAAATGTTCAAATTATAATTAAAAGAATTTGGAGAAATAATATTTAAATATGATTTAAATATTTGAAGATGGATTGTGTTAAAAATTAATTTAATATTTGATATTAAATTAATTAGATTATTTAAAGTGTTTTTAATAATATTTATTGATTTATTAAAGAAAATTAATTATGAAATTAATTTTGTAAAATTAATAATATTTTCAGTTTTATTAATTAAAATTGTTTTGTGAAATCAATTTAGATAGAATAAAAAAAAAAGAAAAACACAAAAAGTGGAAAATTCGTTTTCCTTTGTCTTCTTCTACTAGCTCACCAACAATCCACTTTAATTATTCATTAACTCCAAGCATGAAATGATTCTCATGCAACACAACTTCTTTGCATGAATGTCTGCAAATATATAGAAGATTTTGGAGTGTTTTGGAGGGATTGCAATCAAATAAAATTTTGAGAAAAATTTGAGAGAAGAAGGGTGCTTCTACTTGTTGCTACTGTGATTCTCTAAATTCCCTTAGTTCCAGCTTATTTTGAGTCACACTACTCAATCTTGAGCTCCAAGAGGATAGTAGGGAAGATCTTGGGTGATCTTCAACAATATTCTGTGGACATTTGCAGCTGAATCAAAGCTTAGAGGAAGTTCTTCAAAGGTATGTCATGAAACCCATTTAATTTCTGTTGAAACATGTATTCTTTTCTGCCAAAATTAATGAATTAGATGCTTATGGATCCTTGTTTCTTCTGCTGCACATTAGTAACTTCCAACAACAACCACCTCCGACTACAAACTCCAGCAAAAATCATATTTCGATAATCAACTTCGACAACCACTTCCGAATATTATAAGACTGATGACTGTTAAAGTATGTTGTAGGGTTATGATTATATAAAAAATATTATTCTATCTATATTAATTGCAATATTTATACGTATTGAATTCACATATCAAACGATATTAAGAATACTTAGACGAAAAGTATGTATGTAGTTGAAAAGTATGTAACATATACAAAAAAAAAAAAAAAGATAAAATGAAAATTTTTTTCCTATAAACATTTTCCAGCAAGAATTAGTGAAAAATAGAGATTTATTCTCTGATAATCCTCCAAATTTAGAGGAAATGAAAATGAAACTGTTGAGGAAAATGAGGGACATTCATTGGTTGTTATGATGATGTGGAGATGTAATTAAAAAATTCATGATATAGTAAAAATATAAACAACAATAGGAAGAAGAAGAAAAAGATAAGATGATAATGAAATTCATGGAGAAAAAATAGTTAGAATCAAAAGTTTTGATTTTGCTTTAATTTTTCATTTTATAATCATATTTCTACCAGAAATGTAATAGATAATTGTTGTTTATAGTCCAAAAAAGAAATAAATAAATAAATAAATAAATAAAAGTTTTAAAAATTAAAAGAAAAAAATTGTAATCCATATTTTATTCAAACAATGATAGGTAGAACTATTGAATAAAAAAGTTTTTTTTTAAAAAATAGTGATCTTAAAATATATTATTTAGAGTTCGAAAACTGTATTAGATACTCAGCCATATAAACTCAATTTCGCACTCAAAATACAAAAATATGAACTCAGACTAAATAACTCTGCATCTCCAACACAGACATATGAACTTCACAATATATGAACTCTATGAACTCCAGACATCATATCTCAACTCAGAGCCCAAATACTCAAAAGTGTTTTTTACCAGGTACCTTAAAAAAATTTCTCAAAAAAAAAAAAAAAAAAAAAGTACCTTAAAAATTTGTTCTTGAAAAGACCCTTAGTCTCACTTGACAGGTTCACTATATTAATCATTCCAATGAATTTCCCTTAGTTCCACAGTAAAAAAAAAAAAAAAAAAAAAAATCCTTTTCTCTTTAGAGTTAATAATAATAATAATAATAATAATAATAAAAGATGATAATTAATAAGTTTAATTTAAAAAAATTAAATGGTAATTAAGTAGAGCCTTAATTTTTTGTTTCATTTTGGTAAGTTCTTTCGTTCTATTTATCACCATGTCCATTTTGCACTTTAATGTATTGGATTAATAATGTGTATATATATACATATATTATCTTAAAAGAATTCACCATGTAAAGTAATGATTTGAGTTAATTAGAATCTGTTAAAGGATTAAAATAGACCATTGACCAAATCATTTCACTCAATAATTTAATATCGATAAATGAAATTTTAATTAACAACAATGTCAAATCAGTAACGTGGTTTTTTTTATTCCAACCTCGCACTTTCCTTATTTTATTTTGATTTTTCCATTATCTATTACTACATTTTACCAAATCATTCAGCATTTATCTAATAAGATTTTCATGTTATCATTTGACATAGAATTCTAATTCAAGGTTTAGAAGACATAAATTTTCAAATTTAATAATAAAAAAAAAGTAGATACCATCGTAATACCAAAATGTTTTTTAATCTTAAAATACGAAAAATGAGACTTTCATTTTATGTATTAAATAAATAAATATTATTTTATTTAAAAAGAAGGATCGTCGAAATGGTTTAACTCGGTTAACAATTGAGCAATCAGGGTAAGGCACTATCCTAGCATCACCCCGCCCTTTCGAACATATGTATGTGTGTACATACATACACATCATGATAGAGGATGCGACGTTAGGCGATTCTACTAGTTTGCACAAAGTATTAACTTGACAGTTACATAAGATATATGTAGTGAAAGTTATGTTGATGGTTGAAGAACTTTTCGAGAACATATAGATGAAATTTGTACCACAAATTTTAACCGAGTTTATCGATATGGGATCGAAATAGTGTATTGCAATTAAGATGAACGAAAGTATACAAAAGGGTTGAATTCTAAGTTTAATGAGATATATAAAAGGGAGTCATGAAAACAAATAAAGAGGAATTGAAAAAAATGGTGCACGTGAGTAGATGGCTGCACCTTGTAGGCTTACGAGGCCAAGTGCTGCGTGACCTCTACGAGCCGCTGCCCGCTGCCCAACGGCCAATGCACGCACTTACGTTCCATCGACTTCTACTCTCTTGGCTCTTGTGCTCAGGACTTCAAAACTAAAAAATCAATTCCAATTTGTTTGTCTATTTGATCAGCACATTCATCTAGGAACGACTTGGAGAGTTGGAATATAATCAGGATCGGGGATGTTGGAATGTGTGAGTAATCGAAGATAGAATGATAATAGGATCGTGAAGCGTGAAAACGATGGAAAAGAGGATTGTGTTGAAAACTGCAGAAACAGAATGAGTTTTGTATTACAAATCGGGTTCAAAACGTTCAATCAAAACATGAATTTTGGATTATATTATATTACAAATCCATTACATTACTGTTGTCCAAACGCCCTCTTAGTTTCAAATAAGAAAAGGATGGAGTATATTGTTTTATTTCGGCTCTGAGCTATTTTTTGGAATTGAAAGATGAAACTGTTTGTGATGCGAACGATTGTTTTCCTTTCTGTCCTTGAATCTGCTTGGTTTCTATCATAGTTTGAAGATCATGAATCAAGCCTTTCTTTTGGCGACAAGAAAAAGAAATGTAGGGTGTTATTAGTAAGTAATTACATTATTTTTGTCTCCTAAGAGCGATTAAGGTCTTTCTTGTAAAATGTCAATGCATACTCAACATCATTTGTTGTTTTTCTATTTGCTAATTTCAAGAATTGACGTGATATTGATATATATTTGACATGAAGATTGATGCTTCTCTATTTCGTTTGGTCGGCTTTTGGTAGTTCGGTCAATAGTTAAATCAATCTTGTCTATTTCAATCAATTAAATCGATTTAGTTTCATATCGAAAAAAGACCGAAGTGATCTAACATGTTCACGACTCTACACTTTAGTTGCCATTGAGATTGTGGTTCAATTTGGAAAAGTTGGAAGCATGGGTTTCAAAGAACATACAAAGGAAAGTAGATTCCATTGCACAATGGAGAATAGGGTGACTTTTTTCTTCTTTCTTTCTTTCACTAGTAGTGTTATCTGAACCTCACTAACCTGGCTGATGAAAGGAAATTGAGTGGAAAAAAAGAAAAAGCTAACCAAGAAGAGTTAATGGCTTTGTGGGCTTGAACACAATCACAATATTTCATGACAGTAAATGAGGCATACCCCCCTCCCCACAATAAATGCCAAAATGAGTAAGGACAAGTAAAGTAGAGGGGAAGGAAATGTCCAGTACTATGAAACTGAAGTCCAATTGGCCACTCATCTTGAAATTTCAGTAACATGAAACCAGCAGAAAACCAGAGAAGAGAAATTTAATAAAATAAGGTACAATTTAAGCCATTGATGGTTACCATCAAGCAACAGCACTTTTGTACACATTTTTATCAGCTGAAGATGGAACCATAACTAAAAAGAAACTGAACACTTCAGAGTCTTACTCAGACTTCTTTTCAAAACTCAAATATATCTCAGTAATTTTCAAGAGAAAGTGAGGTAAAAAATCTTGATCCTTCCAGATCATGGATTCATGATGATTTACTATGCAAGAATGAAATGAAGAACATGAAACAATAAACAGTCCTTTAATCTTGCCATGTTCCAGCTAAAAAGAAAAAGTAACATGATCAAAGGATACCCTTGGACCTTTTCTTCTTTCCTTTCCCCTTTTTTGGTTAAAATGGAGCTTCACTAAAAGATTCTCCACACTATAGAAGGAAAAAGTATTCAAGCTAAATGAACTGATTGCTTTACAACATGAACAGGAAATGTATGTACAATGTCAGAATTGATATTGAGTCTAGTCTAGCTTTTGAAATATGTTGTGGGGGGATTGTTTCATTTCACTGTGTATTCATTTACCCACAAAGTAAATTGAGCACATTAAAGAGAGGATGGTATGGGCTTGACTTTCCAATTTACATATTAATTTGTGTCCTATGTATCAAGAATCCAACAGCTCCAGCTTATGTCAAACACAGCTTTAGCATCAGGACATCTGCCAACATTGAATGAATTGTCAGGCAACATTAAACAATAATAATCATCTCCATGTTACTGGCAAATGTTTCTTTTAGTGTCGTGTCATATCCCTAAATTTCCTTTTTAGAATTTCATTAAAAAAATATGAGTTATTAGAATTTTGAAGTTTATGGTACCAAATCCATATCCTACAAAATTCTTAATTTTTCTTTTATACTGGTGAGTGTCTTGGTCAGGTTGCTTACACTTCAACTAATAATCTCATATGACAATCATTTGATCCTACAATATTTGGTTGACAAGAAAACTAAGGGTCATGAAATATTTCTCATCGGAAAAAAAAAAAAAAAAAAAAAAAACTAAGGGTCATTATGACCTTATCGTTTAGATCCACGTAAATTGGCCCTAATCGATCCATCTACAACTATAGACAAGAACTTCAAGTCCGTGGTTGACAACAGAAGACCTAGTTATATACCTCATATCTATGATCCTATCCATAGAGGCAATGGCATCTCGTTGATCCTTCTAGATTGGAAGGCTTTTTGCAAGTAGTTGTTGGGAGGGGAGCAATCCTCCCCCGCCTTAGGCTGGTTTTGCTTCATGTTAATTCGTCTTCCAGGTTTCTTTTTAGAAAAATAGAACTAATTATAATTATAGTCAGTTGTAAGGAATTTATCAAGAGGATACAAGTCCTACATTAATCAGAAGTGTGGAAGATCCTTAAACAAAAGTAAAGAAACATCTCTATTCTAGTGGTATGAGATCTTTTAGATGGAGTCCAAAAGTAAAGCCATATGAGCTTAAACTCAAAAGTTGACACAATATAACACACCGTTATGGAAATATAGAGAAGGTACAAACTACAACAGATTGCCTTTGCCCCTATACGTTTGTTAATCAGCTTCCCACTCCTACAAAATGGTAAACTCTATGAATCCTTTCTTTGGTCAATTTCATCCTTCGGCTATGTACTAACTTCTATTGGTTTTTCTTTCCTTGGAATCACCAATGTAATGATTTTTTTGGCTCTTGTTTCCCACCTCTACCGACAGGGACAGAATCGCATTTAGACAAGAATTTTAGCTAAACAGCAGCTTTTCTAATCCACAAGAGGTCTTAATAGTGCAACCTCCATGACTACCCTCTTTAATTCTAATCTATCTTCTATGACAGATCTGTTTACTTTATGTATGAATTTTTTTACAGCAGATCTAACTAATTCTTGTAAGAAAATTCATTTGGACATCTATAAGCAGTCAACAATGACACTGGAGTCTCTAATCAAACAATGACTCCAAAGTTCAAGCTAATTCAACAAAGAGTTTCTGAAGTAGTTCCAATATGACAGTGATACCACTTCCCTTGGCTTCTGATATATGTTGCTAACTGGTTGCATAACGAGTTAAAGTTTCAATGAGTTTTTGACCTTACCTCGAACTGAGAGCTGAAAGAGAAAAGTTTTCTTTGTTCATCAGTTGGATTCAACAACCACTGGCAGAACATCACTGCCGCTCCAACAACGGATAGCAGTGACAGCATCGCTAGAAATCCGAAATGTGAAGTATCATTGGCAATTATTGCAACTCCCAACATTATAGACTCTGCCAAACTAGCGACTGAGACCTCTGTTGATGCAATGAGGTTCGTTTTGGATGATGGAATACCAGTTTGAAGAATCTGTTGCCCTACAACATTATATGACATGTGTCCCAACCTAGATAAAACCTGCATGTAGGAAAATTATTTAGGAAAACAAAAGATAAAAAGATTATCCGATGCATCAAATTTTGAGCTAATAGCAGCATCAATTAGAATGTTAAGGTTTCATTAACATCCTATAAGCAAGATGAGCCAAATCTTCTCCTCTTATGAATAATAATAACTTAGATTGCAGATAGTGAAATTTCGAATATAAACAAGCTAATTTATGGACAACAATTATCTAAAATCAGATTAGCTTGTCCAACTGGAAGTGATTCTGTATAGGGGTTAGATTCTTACAATCATAGATAAGAAGAAAAGAAGAGGGCTCTGCCGGGAAAGAGACCCGCTCAAGTACACAGCAACAGCAACTGTAAGAAGTGCAGCCTGAAATATTAATCCAACTGCTCCAGCCTGACAAATGTAACTAGGAAGTGCGTGAGACAATGTCCAAGATATAGAACCACATGTAATTAAGAGAATAAACACGGAAGAAAATCTGACCTTCAAAATTCCAAATTGCCTGACCAAATTTGCGGATACAAAGGTTGCAGTAACACCCATGAAAGCACATAATCCACTAAAACCACCAATTATTGATGGACTAAGACCTGTAAGTCAATACCAACCAAAAGCAAAAATTTTGCCATTCAAAACCGAAGAACAAAGTTTCAGAAAGTAAGTCAAGGAATAGACATAATCTTTGCTGGAATACGAGTTCTAAATAAAGGAGTTTTGGGGCTTTCGGCAGCGGTATGGTCATTGATGCAGTAGTTAGGAATTAGGATCCACCAACTTTTCAAGGATCAAGGAATTAAATTATTTGTTGTACAGCAATCTGTTAACGTGATCTAGCTAAGGTTTTATACGAATAACAATGCTAATGGTTCTATAAGAGGTGGGTACATGTTGAAGCTGCACCTGCTTGGAAGAACAAATTTAAAAATATGATAATCATAGAGTATGGAGTCGTAAATATACCTTGCTGAGTTAAGAATGCTGTCATCAAACTGCCAGGAGCAAGGACAGCATTGAAGTAGAGGAGCACATAGGCAAGGCTTGCAGGAAGTGCTGGTTGCTGCAAGTACTCCTTCCATCCATTTTTAATAACTTCTACACCCACATCCACTGAAAGCACAAAAACTAATATTAGAAAGAAAAATCTATCAGAATGCCTTCATTTAGGTTACATAATGGTTAGTGAAGGTTTACTTATACTCTCAGCACCAAGTGAAGATACTTCAGTAGGATCACCGCAACAAGTTTGCAAACATTTTGCACGATCAAGAACACCAGTGGAGAGTTGGTTGGTTAACCACGTAAGTAGAACCTAGCAAAACACGGTAACAATTAACAAACTTACATCTCATAAAATATCTAATTAACATGGGAACAAGTAATTACCACTACTGGCAAGGACCATAACATTAAACCCGCAGCGAACTTCAAGCAAGTTACTGGGTCATACTTAGATAAGATAATGCCAAACAAAGATGCTCCAACTATCTGCACATTAAGAATACCCTAGTCAATTGAGTGCAAGTTTTCATATAGATACTCCGATCACAAACTCAGGAACTCTGTTTAACAGACGTAGGGGACAGATATAAGGTGAATGCCTAAATGGTAACTTTTTGTTCAATTGCATGCCATTTCTGATTAACAAACAGAAAATCAAGATTTCATGGAGCTGGAAAAGAACCTTAGTTCAGAAGCACCATTTACCTCACAGAGAAGGTCAATTCTACTAAGAACAGCATTAGCTTCTGCAAGTGCAATAGGCCTATTGATTCCAGCTAACTGTACATCAAAACAGTACGCTGGTTTTAAAGACATATCTTGAATAAAAAGGATACAAATAATTTATAAACCTACCAACACAACCCAATCACGCTCCATAGCAACACCCAGTGCTATTCCAGATAGCCTCTCTATGGCACCAGCAAAAATCAGTGTTATAAACCAAGGCTGGAGAAGTATGGATGATGATGCAGCAGAATGTGGAACAGTATGGGCATAAATAACCATTGAAGCAGATAGCAATTGAGCAGCAGCCTGAAGAAAACAGAGAAACCTTAAATGTAATAAAAACCAGGCCAAATTCAATTTGAGTTCAATAATGGCTTCGGCTAGTTAAGTTCCACGTGTGCTCTAGTATCGGACTTCTGATATTAAGCATATTTGAATGTACAAAGATACCTGAACACAATTCAGGCAAGTATATGCAGGTACTCTGGGAAAATTATCCATAAACTTCCCGACCAAAGGACCTCCAACTATTAATGCAAGCTGTTGACACCTTTGACATATTAGAAAGCACTTCTCTTGCACCATAATTCAAACTGATTTATCTTGATGAACAGCTAGTACCTTAGTAAAGAATCCCATAACTGCAACTGGTAAAAGACTAGGATGAAGCAATGCAATGGCAGAAGGCCAAGCAAAATTCCAAAGCTGTTCAACCAAATTGCCCGCGATACATGAGGCATATAAAGCTGTAAGATAAAAGTATTATTTATGGTTGGAAACAACTACCAGGCGGCAGGATCCATATAAAAGCCTTATTATAGTTCATATCTAAAAGTATCATAGTCAAACAATGGCTGAAACATCACTCTTACCATACAGTCCAGCCGGATGAGCTGGAGTCGCTGCAAGAACATTCTGCTCCTCCTCAGATAAAACCTACAATTACATAAACAGGGTTTAATGCCCGATTAACTGATTTGAACTATTATCTTCGAATCAAATGCATTAAATCATAGAGAAAAAGAAATTTCCAAGGCAGCATACAGGCAAAGTTGTCAAAAGACTATCGACATAAGTCCCTTCGGTCAATAAACTAAGAGGTTCTGTCTGTAGAGTCAAAGTATCAGCCTCAAGGAATCCAGAATTCAATTGCACAATTGCAAGTGAACAATCAGCTTCTACAGAAGATAAAGCTTCTTGCACATCATCTTCTACAGCAACTTGATCGAATTGTACATCGGAGTTGGTTATTGAACATTTTGAAATGACTCTCTGAAGCCTAAAGCCAAAAATTTCCAGTACAGAGATAGTTAATCACCAATCCCAACATAAAAACAATATTTCAAGATTAACTAAAGGGAGTTGGTGAACATAAATGTATTACAATTTGAAGGTAGATAAAAGATATGACCAATTGACCTAAGTTGCTGTACTTTCATTATCTCATAACATGATAATGGATCCAATTAAAATGCAAAGCACAAACCTAAGGCTCCTCAGTTGCACAAAACTCTATTTCACCAACCAGAACATTCAAACTCTTAACTCACATGATCAATTGTTATATGAGCAACAGAAATATTTAGCAGCTAAGTCATTAGCTAAGCTAAGGTATAACAGACAACAAATGCACCTACGTCAAGCTCCCTCTTACAGTTACAATATAATTCATTTTATCGCAGGTGGGCATTACCGGGAGCTGGAAGAAATGCAAGTCTGATTCAGATTCTTCAACCGTCGGCAAGAAACGAAGCGATAGCGAACTCTAGAAGAATGCGACGATAAAGAAACTTCACGAATTGAAAATTTGAAACAACTGAAAGAGTGGGTCTGACTGAGCGCAAGAGTGTAACCAATAGCCATGGCTTCTGCTGCTGCTGCTTTTGCTTCAAGTTCAAGCTCCCAAACTTGAAGAGCCTACAAATGGAGTTTTCCCCACTCATGCAGCCCTTCAAGCGCAAATCAGCAACTGGGTTTTCTTCAAACACATGAAAAAAGAATTCCCACAACGATTTCCTTACCAAAATCAAAACCCCTCAACTCAAATCCTAATGGGCAATCGAAAATGCTTGAAATTGGAACCAACCCACAATCTGATTCTTGTTGAATTATATGGGTTGAGAAGTTTTGTGGGGAATGGATGGTTTTCAGAATGGAAAAGAAGCTGGGAAAGAACCTTATCCTTGTGGTGTCTGATTTTGGTTCTGAGTAGCATCCAGCGGAGGGTTCAAAGCTTTGGGGCGTAAGATCATTTTAAGCCTCAAGTTAGGTGTGATTCGGAGACACTGGGGTTCGTGGGCCATTAGAAATTTACAATTTGGATTGCGTAAACAAGTTTACAAAGGAAATTGAGATGGAAATTAAGATGGAAATTAACGAGCGTTCATAATGGAGGCTGGAGCTTGATTTGATTGAATCCTTGTTGTACTGGTTTAAAAATATCTTGAGCTTTTTTTTTTTTTTTTTTGGTGATTTTGAGATTATCAAACATAAATCGACGTCCCATTTTGGGTGAGTGTTAAGTTTTTAGCGGTTATGTTTGAATGTATTAACGCCAATCCTAGCAAAACTAGTTCAAAAAGACATTTTTTTCCACTACGGAATAAATTCCTTTCGTCTTTTTATGTCTGATTTTCATTTGTTCGTTAAATTTTTATTACAGGTTTAATCTTAACTTTCGAGTTTAATTTTCATTTGATTTATATGTTTCGAGATTTTATATTTTTACTTTTAAATAATAAGTTTTGTTTTTATTTGATTGTGAGATTTTGACTCATACTTTTAATTTAACTTTTCATTAACCATCGCTCTTGATTATTAATTGAAAAGATTTAAAAGAATTATAATCAATTAGTTATCACTAATTTTTCATCCATATAAAAAATTATTTATAATTTATTAACTTAAAATTAACACCAAATATCAAAGTAAATATTAACATAAATTTAGGGATAAAAGTGAATATTGAAACATATGGATTAAATGAAAACTAAAATCAAAACATAGGGGTAAAAATGTAACATGTTGAAATCTTGGAACCAAATTGAAATCAAACTAAACTCGACATAACATTTAGGGATAGAAATGTAACATTTTGAAATTTAGAAACCAAATAAAAACTATCTCAAAACTTTAGCACTAAAAAGTATTTCCTTAATATATTAGGTGGATAAAACATTTACGTGATTTTGTTATGAATTTAGATGTTCACTCACAATTCACATGTTATTGAACTAATTTTTTTTAAAGATTTATTTGGTCGTTTGAACTTTAAAATATATCTAATAAATCTTAAAGTTAAAAGTGAAACAAATTTTTTAGACATAAAATTCAATTTATGTTTAATAGATCAATTATTATTATTTTTTTTAAAATAATATGTTAATTCTTATTAGACACAAACTTATCACATTTTGATGTTCTTATCCATTGAAATTTTTACAATGGATAGAGATCAAATCATCTAATTTTAATACAAACTTGAAAACTTAGGAACTAAACTTGTAATTTGATCAAATCATCTAGTTGAAGGGATTGAACCCCAACGCAGAAGTGATTTGTCGCTTTTGTTTTTTATTTGGAACACGAAAAATTTACAGAATTAAATTAAACACACAAAGAAATAGAGACATCACAAGTTGTTCATTCAAGGTTAAGCATAAAAAGGACTTTAGAGGAATTACCTTTGAAGACCATTCTTCACTTCTTCAAACCTTCTCCTCCAACAATTGGAATGCCTCCAAAAAAATCTTCCTCATTATGACTCTGACAAAAACCAGCTTGTGGGAGCCTCTTTCGAGAGATTGGGGGAATTTGGTGGAGATGATCTTCAGAGAAACTTTTTCTGTAACACGAGAGCTTGGGATTGAGAAGAGAATTAACTTTTTTTTTGTTCTTCAGAGAACCACACATACCAAAAAAAAAAAAAAAAAAAAAAAAAAAAAAAAGAAATAGAAATCCTATGTGAATGGGAAATAACTTCTCACTTCTCTTTTTCTATCTCCCACTCCCTATAGGAGAGTTATTTAATTAGATTAAATATGATTAATTTAATTTAATTAAGTTATTAATTAATTAAATATCTCATATTTAATTAAATAAATATTTGAATCATATTTAAATATTTATGTATCTCATAGCCTATAGTTTTAATATGAATCTTATTCACATTAACCTTTAATCTATATTTTTAATATGAATTTCATTCATATTAACTTTTAATTTATAGTTTAATATGAATCTTATTCATATTAATTTGTTATTTGAATCATATTCAAATATATTACACCTCCCATATTATATAGTTTAATTCAGAATTAACTGTATATTATATTGTATCTATATACAATTAAGATATTATCCCTAACTTAATTTGAACACTTCAAATTATTCTTTCAAAATATTGGTCCTTGTTAATTTGTTGTGAGCTAGCAAGGGGATATAATAGACCTACAGGTTATAAGCTCTAACGGTCCGAGATTAATTAATTAAACTATTTAATTAAATTAATCAAAATTCATTAATTATAGGGCAAATCACTATAGACCAACAATTGCACTCTTATGCACTGTAGGACATGTTGTGTCCATGGATATAACTATTACACTTAAGACAATCCTTCACGATTTGTTTGGAATTACAGTTGGGTTAATTGTCTGTTTTACTCCTATAATTACCTCTTAATCCTTAAGAACCACTGATCCTCTAATGAATAATTTGTTTATGGTTCAACTATAAATCAAGTCCCTCTCGGGCCAGTGAGAGGGTGAGGCCTTATTGTTCAAGTCCGGAAGTCAACACTTAATTAAACTACTCATTGACTTGGGCCACTCTCATCTATGTAAATCAAAGGACGAGCCCTAATATACATGGGTTCATAATCGTTTAGGAATCAGATCGAGTTACATATGATCATCCTATAAAATGCTAATCTCTTCAATTAACGAAATTACAAATATAGATTAATTTTTTCGCGGTTTATTCTTATACAAACTCTTTGTATATGATATCTCATACTCGCATGTTTCCACATGAATGATTTGGATCACATCATTTGTAACAATTACAAAGTGGGTCGTATTTACAGTGTTACCAGGACAAGACACCAAACCTTATCCATATACTATAGACCCTTTAGGTTATTACTCAAATATGATCCACCTATATGTCAACTACATATTATTCAAGTATCATGAAATAATCTTGGATTTTTACTGTGATGGATAATTCATAAATACTACATTAAATAATTAATTACGAGGCTTTAGGACACAAATTTCAACACTAGTACCATCTAAGATGTCTATGGTTTGATCTTCATTCGTGCAATTATTGAACAAAAACAATATTGAGTATAAAGGGTTCAAAATAATGAATGAGCGAGAAATGAGTGTAGAAATTATAACATTTAGGGGGTGTTTGACTCACTAACATGAGTTGAGTTGAGTTGGTATACCATACCAATTCAATGTTTGGCCCACCAACTTTAAATATTGGTGGAGTTGAGTTGGTATATTTTACTAACTCACCCCAATGCTCTTTTCTTCCAAAGTTTTCATTGGCTTTATCCATTAACAACTATTGTTGTTTGATAATTTGTAGAAATACAAGTTATTGTTCTCTTAAAATTGGAATAATTAGGGTTACATAATGAGAAATATATTCATTACAGTAGAAAAACACTGAAATTGTCTATACACATTCAACGTATACAAAAGCATTCCTTTGAATAAAATTGCACCACCTGATATCTTGTAACACATGAATTAAGAAAAATTCACTAAGTATTGCAGAGAAGCTGACGCATGGAGTCATGAGTCGAACATCACCTAATGTAGAGTAGATACATTACACTCATGTACTTATTGTCAAATCACAAGTTGCAAGTATGGCAGATGTGACAAGTAGCACCTGAACCAATCAGAGCAGAAGGCGGTTGAAGCAAGGTATGGAATTTAATGCTGTTAGAACCAAGTTGTTAAGTTGAAATTGCCTATAAAAAGGGAAGCTGCTGACCAAGAAAGGGGTTACATAGCTGCACAATTAGATAGTTAGAGAGAATTCACTGTACATACTTAGAAGTAGAGCTTCAACCGTCTGCAAGAGAGAAAGATATTGACGATAGCCATTTCCACCGTTGATCAAGGAGATGCTACCGGAAAGATGCTAAAAATAGATTATGTTAAAAAAAGAACTTGAACGCATCAAAATATACATGGTTTAGCAGATACTACTCCCAACCCTATTTTAATT
The DNA here is from genome assembly GCF_009727055.1 of Benincasa hispida. Lineage (NCBI taxonomy): Eukaryota > Viridiplantae > Streptophyta > Magnoliopsida > Cucurbitales > Cucurbitaceae > Benincasa > Benincasa hispida. Next base: position 45,127,130 of record NC_052354.1, read on the forward strand.
CATTGTTTAAACAAAGGCTTGCTATTTGTAGTTGAGGAGTCAACGAATACCATTCTAACACATATTCCATTTTGCCAACGCATCCATTTACTCCAGCATCCTATTTCTTGTGTACATGCTATAGTTAGTGTAGTTGATATATTCCACATCTACTCTTAATTAGAAGCCCACTTCAAAAAGTTCACTAAGCCATTTCACATTAGTTTATACTAAATCCATTGCATTCGACCCTGGACTTACCAGAAAACTTGAGTTGGATTTATACTTAGGCCCTTCTCAAGAAAACTTTGTTGGGGTTGATGCCTTAAATCTCGTAGGGTCCTATAGTTTGTAATTGTATTATACAAACATTTTATTCATGTAATAAAATATGTGATATTTTATTCAAAATTAGTTGCATTAACCACAAACCAATAAACTAACATCCAAGGTTATCTTTGTAGCTTAAACATTTATGTAGAGACATACAAGTTGATCATTTTTAAGTGATAACCTATATGGTCTGTAATAGATGGATAAGGCTGGATACCTTATCCTGGTGACATCACGAGTATGACCTACTTTGTAGATGTTACAATTGTTGTAAAGTGCTACAAATGATCTGATCCTGATCATTTATTGTTCATTAGAGAGATCAGTGGTACTTAAAGAGTTAGATGTAATTACATGGGCAAAACAATAATTTTAGTCCAACTATACTTACGAGCAATTTGTAAAGGGTCAACGTATTATTGACTGGTTATATCCAATTGACACAGAAATATATCTGTAGTGCGAAGAGTGCAGTTGTCGGTCTTTAATAGTGTGCTCGACAGTTAATGGATGGTGAATAATTTAATTAAAAGAGTTTAATTAATTATTCACATATAGTTGGTGTGAAACCCGGATCTCAAATTCCCTACTTAAGTAGGTAATTAAGGAAAATTAGCTAAGTATAAGTTAAATCTTATGTTGAAGGGAAGGAAAATTCTAAGTATTGGAATAGACTTTTGAGTAGCTTTGAATTGAGTCTTAACTAGTAAAAATTTGGCTAAGTATGAAGTCAAAGAGAGACCATGAATTTGGTGTCAGGAAGCATTAACGCATAAGGCTCTAATAAGGCCAAGTTTGTAGAGGTTATAAAGGATTAAGTATTGAAACCAAGGACAACCATGCGTTGAACTTGTGAGATATGGACGCATGTTGGCCGAAGCGTTGGCATGAGGCGCTGCCCAGGTGTTGGCATGACAAAGGCTGCTCATGCGTTAGGGCGAGAGGGTTAGACGATGAGCGTAAGGCTTGGGCATTGAGACTGGGCATGCACACTAACTAGTATGCGGTGATGGGCGTAAGCACTATACGATGGGCACTGGCGCTAGATAATGGGCATAAGTGCTAGACGATGAGCAAAAGCGAGAGCGCCAGATGATGAGCGAGAGCGAGATCACTAGACGATGAGCTATGCGATGGGCACAAAACTAGACGATTGAGGCTGGGCATGCGTTGATGCAGCTAGACGATGAGCTATATGATAGGTGCAACAACTACACGATGAAGCTATACGATGGGCCAAGCTATGATGGGCGCATAGTGTAGCTGAAAGAAATCAGACATGAGGATTTCCATGAGCAGTGGAAGGATCATTCTAAATTCCATTCGAAATTGAACACTAACAATTACAGTCAATAAATGGAAACTAACAGGTCATATACAAGAAGAAATTACAGCATGCTTTAAGAGAGAGTCAAGGGATAGAGTATGCATACCTTTGAAGAACCATTCTTCAAACTCCCTTGATCAATCTACAAGCATTCACGGCACAACAACACGAACGCAATGACCGGTGCACTGCACGATCAACAGCACGAACACCACGAACACAAACCCAACGAATGGCCTCTAGAACCTCGATATCAATTGAGTTGAGTGAGGAAACCACCATAATTGTTACCTTGGTATTCTCATTGTGAGAATCAAGGAGTTGTGGACTCTATATGAACTTGGTTAGAGGAAGAGACTGGAGGAACAATAATCGTGTAAACGATCAAGCAAGTGGGAGATGGTATGTTGTCTATCGTATAGACGATGTGCTTGATCGTGTAAAAGATGGTAGCCTATCGTATATACAATGCCACACAATCGTTTAGCTATAGCCAGCTGAGTGAACTATCGTATAGTTAATGTCCACGATCGTTTAATCTCTTTACTTGCTATCGCTTAGTGAAACACTTTCATTTGATAGCTTTACTGTGAGCACTTTCCGAATTGAGTAACTCTCCAAAATTAGGAAAACATTTTTTCTTTTATCTCACGGTTACCATAAAACCACCAATAACCTCCCATTCAATTGGTTATTAGAGAAAAAGAGATAATTATCAAATAGTTAATATTATTATAAATAAATATGTAACCAACTTACCATATTATATTTATAGCCTATAGTTTTAATATTTCATCTCATGAAACATATAAACCATAGTTCTTTTTCTATTTTATGGTACTTAATATAAATTATATTTACATTAATCCTCCACTTGATGTATCTCATACATCATATCGATTATATCATATATAATCGAATTTCCTCTTGTCAATTTGAACATTTCTAATTAATCCCAAAAACTGATTCTCAACTTGAATCCATTGAGCTACCAAGTGGATCTTATGGACCTATAGCTTGAAGCTCTAACAGTACATGAATAACTGATTAAACTCTTTAGTCACGGGATCCACCATTCGTTAACTGTCAGACATTCCACTAAAGACCGACAGTTGTACTCTCCTCACTATAGATATATATTGTGTCCATATCAACCAATCAACAGTGCGATAACCTTTCACAGATCGTTTGTAAGTATAATTGGGCCAATTCATCGTTTTGCCCCTATAGTTACATCTAACTCCTTAAGTACTACTGATTTCTTTAATGTACATAAGTCATAGTTCTACTATGACTGAGTTCTCTCTTCCAAAGAGAGACTGTGGCCACTATGTTCAAGATTTGGAATCAGCCCTCAAGGGAGCAATCTATCTACTTACCCCTGCTTTGGGGAAGGAGTGAATTCTATCTTGTGTAATTGAGTTCCCAGCTCCCCAATCAGACAAATCCCCTAAAACATAGGCTTGTTGAGTTGGCAATCTGGCCATTCTCACTCATACTAATAAAATGACCGCCCTCAAAGATAGAAGTTCCTAAAACACTCAGGATTAATGTCATGTCACCTATGATCGTTTAGGTGAGATGTAAGTCTTAAGTATCAACGATGTTATATAAAGAACTAGTCATCTTGTGGTCCGGTCTTATACAAATTCTTTGTATAGGATACCCTCATTCGCATGTGTCCACATGAATGGTCAGGATCAACCATCTGTAGTAGTTCACAACACTTGTAAACCTCTACAAAGCGGGCCGTATCCGTAGTGTCACCAGGATTAGGTACCCCTTCTTAATCCTTTTACTACAGACCTTTTTAGGTTATCACTTAAGGCATGATCCACTTGTATATCTCATATACATGCTTAAGTTTACATACAATAACCATGAAGCTTTGTTTATTGGATATGAGTAAATGCAAAATAAAATAGCTCTTATTTTATTCATAATAATGTGTTTCTTATTTTATTCATAACAATGTGTACACATGTTTACAAACTACGAGACTCCGGGAGAATTAGGACACCAATCTCAACAATCTCTCACTTGTCCAAATGCCTTGGGAGACTAATGTACAATACATGAAAAAATATAAGTACAATATACAATAAACTAAGGTATACTCTATACTATAGTATCATCTCCCACTTGCCCTAGACAAGATGTCGCATGTCCCGTAGACCAAGACTCTCCAGATGACCCTTGAACAATTTAGCCTTGAGAGCCTTTGTAAATGGATCAGCAATGTTGTGCTCTGACGCGATCTTCGTGACTATCAAAACACCGCAATGCACAATCTCCCTGATCGAATGATATTTCCATTCTATATGCTTGCCTCAATGATGACTCTGAGGTTCCTTCGAATTTGCCACAGCCACGCTGTTATCACAATAAAAAGTAATCGACAAAGTCATATTTGGAACAACTTCCAAATCTGTAAGGAATGTCCTCAGCTAAACAGCCTTCTTAGTAACTTCACAAGCGGCTACATATTCGGCTTCCATAGTGGAGTCTACGATGCATGCTTTTTTGATGCATCGCCACACTATAGCCCCTCCATTTAGAGTGAACACTGACCCCGATGTCGATTTACGAGAATCTTTATCAGTCTAAAAGTCAAAGTCTATATATCTTGTAAGGATTAAATCCTTATGTCCATACACGAGCATGTAGTCCCTCGTTCTCTGAAGATACTTGAGGATCTTTTTGACCGCCGTCCAATGATCTAATCCTGAATTAGACTGATAGTGACTGACAATCCTTACTGCATAGTAAATGTCAGGTCTGGTACATAACATTGCATACATTAAGCTTCCAACAGCTGAAACATAGGGAATCTGTCTCATCTCCTCAACCTCTTGAGAATTCTTAGGACATTGATCCTCAGACAAAACGATTTCATGCCTAAAAGGTAATAAACCCCTCTTGGAATCCTGCATCATGTGCTTGATCAATATTTGATCTATGTACGATGCCTAAGACAAGGCTAACTTCTTGTTCTTACGATCCCGAATGATCTGGATCCCTAGAACATACTGCGTCTCTCCCAAATATTTCATTTAGAATTGGGCAGCTAACCACTTTTTAATGTCAGTTAGAAAGCCTACATCATTTCCAATGAGTAGGATATCATCCACATATAGTACCAGGAAAGCTACTGAGCTGTTGATGATCTTCTTGTAAACACAACGCTCATCAACGTTCTAATCAAAGCCAAAGATTTGACCGCACTGTCAAATCTAATGTTCTACGATCTAAACGCTTGTTTCAGCCCATAAATAGACCTATTAAGCTTGCAAACTCTTTGCCCTTGATTTGGAACTATGAACCTCTCTGGTTGAGCCACTTAGATGGCCTTCTCAAGATTACCATTAAGAAAAGGGTCCATTTTCCATATCTCATAATCATAAAATGTGGCTATGGACAAGAGTATCCTTATAGATTTCAGCATGACAACAGGTGAGAAAGTTTCCTCATAGTTCACTCCCTCGACCTAGGTATAACCCTTTGCCACGAGTCTAGCCTTAAAGGTTTGCACCTTTCCATCTATACCTTGTTTTCTCTTGTAGATCCACTTACACCTTATAGGTTTTACCCCATCAGGCTGATCCACAAGTTTTGAAGTACATAGACTCCATCTTCTAGTTCATGGCCTTAATCCACTCATCTTTGTCGATGCTTAGTTATAAGACAATGGATCATCGACCCCATCATTAGAAATGATGTTCTAGGCTTCAGTCAAACCCATGTAGCGTTTCGGTGGGTACATAACCTTCCCACTACATCGAAGCAATCTTCACTCTTGAGATGGTTGTTTAGATGTACCGATCTCAATAACTCTTGTTGATCTATCGGTCTATTCAACAGTTCTTATTGAACCCTCAGTAGTGTCACTAGAAGTCTCACATAAAACAAGCTTACTTCGTGTTTTATGATCCTTGATGTGGTCTTCTTCCAAGAAGATAACATTTGTAGAAACAAACATTTTGTTCTCACTCGGATTATAAAAGTATCCACCTTTCGTATCCCTAGGGTAGCCTACAAAGAGGCAAACTTTCGAATATGGTTCCAACTTCTTCGGGTTAGTCACAAGCACGTGAGCCGGAAATCCCCAAATCTTGAAGTGGCGTAAACTACCTTTACGGTTTCTCCACAGCTCAAAAGGTGTTTTAGAAACACTTTTCGAGGGAACCTTGTTCAAAATATAACATGCAGTCTCCACTACAAAACCCTAAAACGAGTCTGGAAGATGAGCATAACTCATCATAGACCAAATCATGTCCAATAAGGTTTTGTTTCTCCTTTCTGATACACCATTTTGCTGAGGTGTACCTGCAACCGAGAGTTGGGACGTAATTCCATGTTCTATCATATAGTTCTGGAATTCGAGGTCCAAACACTCTCCACCATGATCAGATCATAGTGTTTTTATCTTTTCACCTAACAACTTTTCAACTTCAACCTTATACTCTTTGAACTTGTCAAGGCTTCAGACTTACGTTGCATTAGGTAGAGATACCCATACCTTTAACAATCATCTATGAAAGAGATGAAATATTCATACCCATCTCGAGCTCGTACATTCATCAGACTACAGAGGTCTGAATGTATGAGCTTCAAGGTTTCCTTGGCTCTATAACCTTTTCCAGTAAAAGGTCGTTTGTTCATCTTGCCTTCAAGACATGATTCACACACCGACAAGGAGTTTTCTTTTAAACTCTTTAGAAGTCCACATTTCACTAACTGCTCGTTCCTATTGAGATTGATGTGACCTAACCTTTGATGCCAAAGATGGACATTTTTCTTAGGAGAAACCTTTGGTCTTTTAGCTGTTGTCGCTGTACTGAACATTTCAGTATTAAGCAAGGCTTTTATGACTAACAACCTTAGTACATATAAGTTATTTTCTATTGAACCAAAATCAATCTCCATACCATTCTTGAAAATAAACACTATACTCTTAGAAAAGAAGACGGTATAGCCTTGTTCAATAAGACAAGAAACCAAGATTAAATTTCTCTTGATATGAGAACTACAAAAACATTATCCAATAACAGATAACGTTTCTTGTCTAAAAATAACTCCAGCCTGCATACAACAACAACTGAAACAATCTCACCAGTACTTGAAGAGTCATCTCTCCCTATGGCAACGTTTGCCAGGAACTAAATCCTTAGTAGGAAGAACTGACGTGATTAGTAGCATCTGAATCAAGTATCTAGGCAGAATCATCATTCTTTACCAAACACATCTCCAAGACCAATAAATCATATTTACTGTCTTTAGACTTCCTCCTCTTTTGGAGAGTAGTGGGATTAGTATCAGAACCTAAATAAGCTCCAAGTTTCAGTCAGAGAACACTTCTCGTCCATGAACTTTAACAGAGTCAACGACACTTGCTTTCTCTTCCTAGAGTTTATCTTGGGAATTGACACTACTGGTTTTGTCATCCATCTCTTTATGCTCCAAAAGTGAGAACTGACGTTCAAAAAATTCTTACAACAAGTCCATGATCTCATGTGAAATGACATGTTCTCAATCCTTTTGGCTAAAACATGAGGTATGCTAGCCAATATGTGAAGTCGGGCCAATGAATTAGCCTTCATCCACACCTCATATGCATTACGAACATTTTGCGGTGCATTAAGGGTTGGGACTTGAGGACACTCCTCAACCATGACAAACTTGAGGTCGTTTACCACGAAATACGTTTTAACGGACTCTTTCCACTGTATGAAATCGGTCAAACTAGAGACATTTAACGGAAAATCAAACATGTTGCTGAAAAAAACAAACACATTGACCTATGTTAGGTTTCAAATACTTGTTGAAAAGTATACAACATCCAAAACGGTTTAGTAAAACTGAAATGAACCCCGTGTGACATCTAGTTTTACAGTGATGCTTCAAAGGTTTAGGACAAAAGCTGCTGAAGGGTGGTCAATTTATCCCTCCTCTGAATTGAGACATTCTCAACCAGTCATTAATATTAGAACAACTTTTGCTTCTATAACGACTAGCCATCATTGATTTGGTCAAGAAATCATTAACTTACTTAACAATTTTCGATAAGTGTGACCCATCATTTTAGGCCCTAAAGTTCCCCCAAGCAGCCAATTCGAAGGGAAAATATACGATTGGGGCAAAAACTAAAGTGACCCTATCCATTTCTGGAGTTCACCTTGATATTGACCAATTGCACAAAACCTATCCGAAGGGGGACGCTCCTAGGGCGCCACGAGGGAGTGCAAGAATGATCTCACGGTGCGAACTAATAAAGGAGACCGTAGGACGTGTTGACACACACCCTTCACTCACTTACTATCAATACTCTTTATGTCTACCTTGATATTGACTCATGCAAACACCATCCGAACGGGGATGCTCCTAGGACACCATGAGGCCGAGCATGAATCTCACAACGTGAACATTCAGGGAGAAACACGAGTAGAATCATTGACATATCATATATATCTCTTTCCCCCACTGAGTATTTTATAACCTAGGGTTTAGTTTACTTAGAAAAAACAGGCTAAGAATTTTAACTAAGTGACTTTTTAGGTTTGGCCAAGAGTTACTTTTACCTTGGATAGTTGAAACAACTTTTGATCATCATCCATTAAACTCTTTAACGAAGTCTTTGATCAACTGTTGCATGCTTGCAGAAAATCTATCTAATTCACCTTTCCAGGTAGGTTCCCAGGTAGGGGTGTTCCGTTTCTATCAGCTTAAGTACCTCAGCCTAGATAGAACTTACCTTAGACAAAAAGTCCCTCATAGATAGATTTAATAAAATTTCAATCTTTTATGCCAATCAATTTAATCCTATTAATCCGATTTAAAAGATTAAACTTAGGTTGCTAATCCCATTAGAACCTTGAACTTAGGTCTATCTCAATCCAATTTTAAAACCCTTTTAAAACATGAGTTCACCATAAGTTCGCATGCAACTCTTTCTTATCGATTTTAGTTCTAATTTCTATTATAACGCTTATAATAGAAACAACCAAAACCATCCACACTGCAAAGCAAACACATACAAGGCATTCATAACGCTTATAAATTAACCTAAGTTTCATGCTCCATGCATTGTTCATTCATTGCTACTTTTATATAACACTTATACAACCAAGCAATGAACCAAGCAAACATGCTTCTGTTCACCCTTATACTATAATGCTTATAATATAAAGATGATGCATAAATATGCTTACTGCATGCATAAATATAACTCTTATATTTCTTGATGCATGCACATGCTCTCTTGTAATTTCATCATGCCATATTATAACACTTATAATATCTGATGCATGAAAAATTGCACAACTTAAGATGGGTTTCAAATCTATATGACATACACTGTGACATATAAACAACATACATCACATGTACATTAAACAAAAAAGTTGATGAACCGGGATAATTAGCCTCAAATCCTCAAACAAAGCTAACTATTACAAATAGCAAAGAGTCTCTGGTTCAAACAGGTGAACTGTGTCTTGAACCGTCCGATAAAAGTTCGTGTCTCCTTGATCGTGTATCAAACTCCTTGTGGGTTCTTACATGAAAGAGTAAATGCTTTACTCAATCATTTACCAACGCTTCTTGAACTAAACGATTGTGTACCTTGACTATGTGATGAAACATGAGGCACGTGATTGTGCAGCACGCAACATACAATGCAAGCCTTAAACGATCATCTAGTTGACAACGTTGCAGTGAAACATAATTGTTTAAACGATCACTGATCAAGCGCGAAAGTATCACATACAGTGTGATCGTATAGTCAGTGACTATGCGATGAGGCATGCTAACTACACGATCGTTCAGTGGGCACGCCTTTTATTAATTGATGAGCATCAAATGCTTTATACGATCATCTACCTCCAGCGTCCACGCGATCAGGCAACCAACGATACGCGATAGAGCAAACACTTTACCCCATCGTTTAGCATTTACATGATCGCACAAAACTTTTCTACACGACGTTTAGCCAAATCCCAACGATCGTTTACTTGAGGCTACACGATACGACCAACCCTTGGTTTTCTTCTTTGATGAGATCCACATCTCCATGCTTCGAAACTTCATCACGAACGACTCAACAAACTCAAACACTTTGAATTACAGACTCGATTGCTTGTTAATTATGCCCAAAAACGCAGGGGCCCTTACAAATTAACACTTTGTAACTTTAAAGAAAGCTTTAAATAGAGGAAATTAAATCCATAAACATTCATCAACATCCATTCACAAACGCATTTAACATTTAAACGCAATATAGAAAACCCACCACGACTGTAAAAGAGAGTTCAAAACAAAAATGAGGTTTGGAATATCAGAACAACCTGACTCTAATACCAATTAAAGGAAATCAGACATGAGGATTTCCATAAGCAGCGGAAGGAACGTTCCAAATTTCGTTCGAAATTGAACACTAACAATTATAGTTAATAAATGGAAACTAACAGGTCATGCACCACAAAACATTACAACATGCTTTAAGAGAGACTCAAGGGATGGAGTATGCATACCTTTGAAGAACCATTCTTTAAACTCCCTTGATCAATCTACAAGCGTTCACTACACAACAACACGAATGCAACGATCGGTGCACTGCACGATCAAAAACACAAACAAAACGAACACGAACCCAATGAACGACCTCCAGAACCTCGTTATCAATCGAGGTGAGTGTGGAACCACCACAATGGTTACCTTGGTATTCTCAGTGTGAGAATCCAGGAGTTGTGGGCTCTATATGAACTTTGTTAGAGGAAGAAACTGAAGGAACAATAATTGTGTAGATGATCAAACAAGTGGGAGATGGTATGCTGTCTATCGTATAGACAATATGCTTGATCGTGTAGAAGATGGTAACCTATCGTATAGACAATGCCATACGATCGTTTAGCTACGACCAATTGAGTGAACTATCATATAGTTAATGTCCAGATCGTTTAGTCTCTCTACTTGCTATCGCTTAGTGAAACAGTTTCACTTGATGGCTTTACCGTGAGTACTTTCCGAATTGAGTAACTCTCCAAAATTAGGAAAACGTTTTTCCTTTTATCTCACGGTTACCATAAAACCACCAATAACCTCCCACTCAATTGGTTATTAGAGAAAAAGAGATAATGATCAAATAATTAATATTATTACAAATAAATATGATAACCAACTTACCATATTATATTTATAGCCTATAGTTTTAATATTTCATCTCATGAAACATATAAACCATAGTTCTTTCTCTATTTTATGGTACTTAATGTAAATCATATTTACATTAATCCTCCACTTGATGTATCTCATACATCACACTGATTGTACCATATATAATAGAATTTTCTCTTGTCAATTTGAACATTTCAAATCAACCCCAAGAACTGATTCTCAACTTTAATCAATTGAGCTATCAATGGGACCTTATGGACATGTAGCTTGAAGTTCGAACGGCACGTGAATAACTGACTAAACTCTTTAGTCACGGGATCCACCATCCATTAACTGCCAAGCACTCCAATAAAAACTAACAGCTGCACTCTTCTCACTACAAATATATTTTGTGTCTATATCAACCAATCAACAGTGCGATAACCCTTCATAGATCGCTCGTAAGTACAGCTAGGCCAATTCACTGTTTTGCCTCTATAGTTACATCTAACTCCTTGAGTACCACTGATTCCTCAAATGAACATAAGTTATAGTCCTACTATGACTGAGTTCTCTCTTCCAAAGAGAGGCTGTGGTCACTATGTTCAAGACTCGGAATCAGCCCTTAAGGGAGCAATCTATCTATTTACCCCTACTTTGGGGAAGGAGTGAATTCCATCTTGTGTAACTGAGTTCCCAGCACTTTAATCAGAAAAATCCCCAAAAAGGTAGGCTTGTTGAGTTGGCAACCTGACCACTTTCAACCATACTAATTAAAAGACCGCCCTCAAAGGCAGAAGTTCCCAAAACACTCAGGATTAAGGTCATGTCACCTATGGTCGTTTAAGTGGGATGTAAGTCTTAAGTATCAACGGCGTTGTATAAAGAGACTAGTCATCTCGTGGTTCAGTCTTATACAGACTCTTTGTATAGGATACCCTCGCCCACATGTCTCCAAATGAATGGTCAGAATCAACCATTTGTAGTAGTTCACAACACTTGTAAACCTCTACAAAGCGGGCCGTATCCGTAGTGTCACAAGAATTAGGTATCCCTCCTTAATCTTTATACTATAGACCTTTTTAGGTTATCACTTAAGACATGATCCACTTGTATATCTCATATACATGCTTAAGTTTACATACAATAACCATGGAGCTTTGTTTATTGGATATGAGTAAATGAAAAATAAAATAACTCTTATTTTATTCTTACATGTTTACAAACTATGAGACTCCGAGAGAATTAGGACACCATTCCTAACAGTAGCAACTATGCGTTGATGGGGCTTATGACATACAAGGCTTACGAGATTAGATGCGTTGGTCTTGTGCAAGAGGCTATGGGCGATGGAAAGCAACAAGGGCATGCTAGCGTTAGTCATAAGGTATGCGTTAGCAAGAGGCTAGGCGATGGTAAGACAAACCATGAGGCCTTGAATTGAGACCTAGCTTGACCCAAGGGTTGGTATGCGATGGTGATGTGCTATGCACTAAGGCTGAATTATGTGCCAAGGACATCTGAGGGCATGTGGGCACATATGACAAGGCTAGCAATATGCGATGGAAGGATGTGATGGTCATGGTTCTAGTTGAATGTATGTGTTAAGGGTAAGCCATGAAAGAAGAGGGGTATGTGGCCAAGCAATGACTTGCGATGCCTTAAGGTTAGTGTGGCATAAGTGATGCGATGATGAGAGAGCTATGGGCTAATAGTTTCATCTGGACAAGTGGCTAACCGAGAAGAGGTTGAGCTTAAGTTTGAAGGAGGTGGACAAATAGGATTTCATGCAAAGAAGACTATGCATGAGGAAGACAACTCAAACTTCATGCAAGTAGGAAGTGGCATGGAAGTAAGTGAGTGACATGGAAGTAGGGGGTGGCAAAGCAAGATGCATACACTTCAAAATTCCTAAGTGGGAGGTGTCATGTGTTGGAAGCCTTAAGAGATGATGATGATTGGTTTCTAAGGCCTATAAATACCACCACAAGGCTTCTCTTCAGTTCATAACACAAATTCTCTTCAAAGAATATTAGAAAGAGTGGTTGAGAGCAGATTTTGAAAAAGCTGTGCATTGATCATGAAGAGCATGCATTGATAGCAAGACCATGCGTTGATCAAGTGGTTCTAAGAGAAGGAGATGCTATCGGACAGTGAGATCATAAAGTAGCATCAAATTGGAACGGGGAGTTATTCCAAATTACTTGTGCGTTTAGAGTGATTCTAAATCCAATTGAAAGCTCTGAGAGTCTAGTTTTCAAGGTAGGGCTGTCAGAAAAGAGACTCAAAGGAATTGGGCTGGAGAGTAAGGAAAAAATAGAAGGGTCGAGCTCTCGGGTAAGCTTGAGCAGTGTTGATGATTTGAAGATTCTAGCCAAAGCACGATAAGTTTGGAGCTGAGATTTTAAAGTAAGTAAGTAAAGATATTTCTAAACATATTTTTAGAAAGAAGTGTCTCAAAATAGGATTTGGAATGATGAGTAATCTAAGCTTAAAATTGAATATGGAATTTTGGGTTCAAAAGGGAGCCCGAGAAAACTAAGGAACTTGGAAAGAGAAAGGTTCCTACCAACCAAGGTGAGTGGTATTTTCCTTTGTCTTAAGCATATCTTTCATGTTTATGTTTATGTTGTGAATGAGTAGTTAGAACGACCATGAGAATTGTGACTGGGATGGTCAGAGGGTCAATAGACCTAGTTCCTGAGCCCGGAGCAGGATCTGTCTCTTATACACATCTAGATGTGTATAAGAGACAGGGTGAGTGGTATTTTCCTTTGTCTTAAGCATATCTTTCATGTTTATGTTTATGTTGTGAATGAGTAGTTAGAACGACCATGAGAATTGTGACTGGGATGGTCAGAGGGTCAATAGACCTAGTTCCTGAGCCCGGAGCAGGATCTCACAGGATTGTTAGGGGGCCACAAGGCCTAGTTCCTGAGCATGTTAAAAGAACCTCGTATGGGATAATCAGAGGGCCGACAGGCCTAGCTTCTGAGCCCATGATCGAGGATCTATGTGCACATAGGGAATGTAAGAGAGTATGTGTTTATGACTAGTATCAGTTTAACTATCTACCGTGTGTGTAGGTAGAGTTGAGAACAGACTCATTCAAGGCTGAGGTTTGAATGTTAACCTCGTAATTGTGATATGCTTGTATTATTATGAGTTGAAAGAGACTCTAAAAATTACTTACTACTCACTGAGCTTCTTGAAGCTCATTCTTTTCTTTCATGTTTTTCTTCCTAGGTAGTGGAAAGGAGGAGTTCCAGTGTGCTGCTAAGGTCAAGGTCTGCCACGCCACAACCATACTTCCGGTTTTAGAATTGTTGATGTAAACTTTGTAGTTAAGTCTGGGAGTTGTATAAATATTATATTATTTGTAATAAAATGAGTTTAGCCAAACAATTGCCTTTTATATCCTTGGCTTAAAGTTTAAATGAATAAAAAGGTTTAGATGGGTAGTAAATATCACAAAAGGGTGGTATCTGCCGTCCTCACGCCTCCTTTAGGGTTTTAGAGGTGAGCTCGGGAGGGGGTATGAAAATTGGAGCTTCAAACCACAGGTTCATGGGGTCCCCTCTGTAGCTCAACGAGATTTAATGAGAATTAGTTTTTGGATTAATTTGAATTGTTCAAATTAATTGAGGGAATTAATTATATGTGATATAATTAATTTAGTCTAATTATATATGATATAATTACTATATTATAATTTGATACATTATAATATAAAGTTTATTTGAGAGGAAAAAAATACTTGAATATGATTAAAATATTAATTATATAAATTTGATTCACATAATTAAATTTAATAAAATAGGATTTATATTAAATGCCATTGGTGAGAGAATAGAAACTATAGGTTATATTGTATTTGATACAATATAGAAACTATATGTTATGTGTTATATTTGATAAAACATTTAGTTTAATATATATTATATGATAAGGTAGTCATCATATAAATATATATATTAAATTGATTTATGAAAATAATTTAATTTATTTTGAAGTGGGGAAGAAGAAAAAAGTGGTTCTTCTTCTTCCTAGTGTAGTCTTCACATTGTTCAACTGTTGAAGAAGAGATAGTTGATTGGAGAAGAGGATGAAGACCGCGATGAGGAGAACTAGACAATTGCATCATCGAACAACTTATTCCAAGTGAGCTGGAGGACACGGTCAGAGTAGTGGCAAAGCTTAGATGCAATTGGCAAATATCTCAGACGAGCATAATGACTATGGCTTTGAATGATCCACGAAGCCCACCTTTGGCTTTATATCATCAAGAACAGAATCATGCCCACAACACATGCCAAAATAGTGTCATAGGAACAAATCCTAGCCACTTACTGCATCATGGAATGCATTCCTCTTGACGTTAGAGGCATCATCGCTAAACACATCAAAGACGTCAAGGGCAAGTGTTCGATTGTAAAGTAGGTTTTGTTAGTTCTACCTAACCCGAAACAAACAATATTTATAAAGCTCAACCAAAAACCTAACTAACTCGTAGTTAAAGTGGAAGTAAGAGATCGATCCACAGGGAAGATTCTAATTCTTATCCTTTCTTAGACCTTGACTATTAAAGCAATAAAATGGGGGGTTGATAAAATTGAATAAAAAGTACTAGAAATCAAAAGATAAAAGATGAATGTAAACAAGTAAGGAAGGATCTTGCTTCTAATTCAAGTTAGATGTTCAATGCAATTTCTATCATCGAATTCTAAAAGTTTATTGACAATCGGATTATACTCGCATACTCGCTCAATTCGATCAAGCTAGCCTCTACAAAGGCCGAAAACTAGCAATATTCTAGTCAAGAGAGCGTCCTAATCATCGATTAAGGTTGGATAGGCCAAACCCTAATCAACCTACATGCTCCTACTTCTATTGGGTTTGATAGCGGCAGTGAGTTTGACACCTAAAGGAGTTTTAGTTTATTCAAAGGCTAAAACTAGTAGAAAGGCTATATCCAACTCTCAATTCCTCTTCGCCCTACACTGGCTCGATTATCGGTCTAGGATTTACCTAACTTGCATTGGATAGAGACAATTCTAATACAAGGGTGCCTTTTAAACTCACACACACAAAACAAAATTGACATTTCTTTTACTTAGAGGGATAATTTTCACACTCACACCGCCGGGAACCTATCACTCTTTTCTCGCGAGCTCTAACAGAAACACGATGGAGGTAGCTCTTTTCACCTCTATCCATGTACACACACACCCATTAGTTAAGGTTATGTTATTTTGTTATGTCAATTGGCAAGCTTGTCTCTTTTTTTGTTTTTTTTTTTCTTTTTGTGCTAGCAATTTTTATTCACTAGGCCTTTTTGATTCCTCTATGTCTAGACTTGCCTCTAAAACAAGATGGTTGTTCCTAGATGTTCGGGCTCGATTTGGTGTCGTTTTAATTCCTGAAAAGGACCGCGAAGCAAAAGAAAATTGGTAAATACCCCAACTACTCCTATTACTACTAAAACGTAGCAATAGTGGTAAGTGTGGAGTCGAACCACAGAGAAGTGAAGAATTAATTTCTTTTTTTGTGTTAGATTTAATTGCGTGAAAAACAGTAAAAATAGGGTTTTGGTTTTGATTTAGGAAGATGCAAGAAAAGTAAATTGCAAGGGATATATGGAATGGTAAAGGACTCGTTTAGTTCTCAGATCAAGTGCTCATTCGATGCAAATTAAGTCATTGTTATATGCCAAATAACTAATATTCGCATTTTGCATGCATAGCTACTTAATTTGATAAGAACTAATCAATCTCTACAAAGGCCAAAAATCAACTAATCCAAACCAAATCGAGCATCCTAATCTGAAGTTGAGGTTGGAAAGACCATGACCTAACTAGCCTATATACTCCTAGATGCAATTGGGTCCTTAGCGGCCATATAGAACTAGAAACACATGCATGAAGATCAAAGATTCAATTATATTAATTAAGTGTCAGGAAAGCCATGTTTAAATAATAAAATATTTCTTTAAATCTAGATTAAATGTACGATGCAAAGATTCAAGGTCAACCTATACACCTAAACATGTTCATCTAATCTGTGTTACAGGGGTAAATTCAAAGCATGGATGATTATAAGGATATGTGCGAGCCTGAATTTAACTAGCAAAGACATGGAATTGTGATAGGGTCGCAGTCCAACATACAAAAGCAAATCTAAATCATATGAGATTGAAGAAAAACATAATTCTTAATTGAAGTACAAAATTGAACATATAACTCATTAAATTACAAAGAACACTTAGTAAAAGAACTAATAGAAAATTACCTCATTGATTCATAGACAAAGCAATGAGATACAATCTAATACAAAACCATAATCCAGAAAAGTAAATCTAACCTATGATACTGAAAATATAGAGGTAAAAGAGAAATCAAGGCCTCTCCTCAGCCTCCATAAAGAGTTTCGGCATTTTTAGGGCCTTTCTCAATACAATTCAACAATTTTTTGACCTAGCAAAAGGAGACATTTATAGAAAATTTTAGGGCAGCGTTGCAATGCTATGGTCGATCGTTGCAATGCTCACTCGTGTGTGCACTTCTCCTCCATCCGTCAAATGTATAGCGTTACAACGCTCTAAGGAGTTTTGCAACGCTATGCTACTATCTTAAAATGTTGGGCTTAAGCGTTGCGCGGTCTTGTGATGCTGATGCTGTGGGTATTTTGGTCATTTCATGTCCCTTGAAGCTTGGATACTTCAAATCTACTCCAAATCACTTCAATTTAGCCCCGATCAGCTTCAAATCCCTGATTCTACCTCTTTGTTGCTCATTACCTACAAAATAGAGAAATAAACACATAAAATCCACTAATAAGTTTGAATTAAGCTAGGAACAATAACTCTTTTTGAGAGCTAACACTAGACCAAAGGTTGTCCTATTGGAGTGACAAAGAAAATCAAGTAGATATGACATTTCTAAAAGTTTGAGATTCTAAATAAATCTAAAGACTAAGTATTCAATGTTTTATAAAGTTAAAAGGAAAAGAAAGTTTCTTTTGAAAAATGAGTTTCAAAACTTGTAAGAAAAGATTTTAAGAAGTTTAAAATTTATTTGTATCATTGCTTGAGAGAATGTATCATCAAAGTTCATTGATAAGAATCAAAAGATTGAGAAAAACAAATGATCATGGCAAATAAAGTGAATGTTATTCTTGAATGAATGAACATACTTAGAAAGCAAAAATGAGTCATATAAGAGAAATGATACCAAGACAATGATATTGTGTTTTTTTTTAAGAGAAGAAAAAGAATTCCATAGGGATGCAATAGAGCCTAATCGAGATATATATCATCAAGATCATAAAAATCCACATAACCCGAGCTCAGGTGTTCAAGGGTTTTAGACATGCAAAGATATCACAAAGCAAAATTTTTTAGCATGGCTCATTTTTACAACCCTAATAAACGTTAAGAACATGCAATATTCCCCACCCCCAACTTGAAAACTAACATTGTCCTCAATGTTTAAAACTAAGAATTAAGCATAAAGACGAAATGATAAGGGAACAGAAGAACTCCCCTGATTTCGTGCAATGGCTGGTGGTAGACATTTTTCCTGCTTCTTTATTTTTGTTTTTCTTTCATTCTAGTTTATTCCTACAAAAGAGAAGAAAAAGAAAAAGAAAGGAAAAGAAAAGCTACAAGAAAACAAAGAAAGTTAGTCTAAAAATTCTAAACCTAGAAAGCAAACAAAAAGTGAAAATGAAAAATTAAAGATAAAAGATAGGGCAAAAATGGAAGAAGATACCCGAAAATATGATTGATGCCAAGTCAGTTCGAATCAGGTGAGTCAGGATCTCGGTGAAGATCGTACTGAAAACCTATGCTAGTGTAGTAGAGACAGTCTCTTTCGCATATGAAATTGACCGGTCTTTGTATATGCTTAACTTGGCAAGCGGTTTCACGACTCACCCTTAAGGCTTCAGTGGCAGTTCTAAGTGCTTGCTCACCTATGGTTTCACCACTAGTGGTTTGTTCATGAGGATGACCAAGAAGTTCTTCCCTAAGTGGTTTTTCTCCTAAATTCTCATCTTCTTCACCTAGCTCGTCTTCTTGTTGTTCGTGGAGTTCCTTAACTCCATACCTCGGAAGGCTGAGATGGTAGTCTTAGAAATTGGAGCTTTACGCCCCATATGCTCCTCATTTATAGGTATTTCTACTCCGGAACTTTGACACAACAAGGTTATTAAGGTGTCCAAGGCTACCCGTTGTAGAACAACGCCCACATTATCTTATAGAAGCATGAATTACTCTCCCGATGTTAATGGACATACCCCGAATGAGACGCAAAGAAGTTTGGCTCTATCTCGGGTTACATCGGTCAATCTAAGGACAGACATCAATCTGGAACATACAAAAGCATTTGATCCACTACAGACATATCCGTAGATCTAAACCTTACTGTAACTCCACCTGAACGTGTCCATTGAGCACTTTGCCCACAGAGGGCTTTTATAATCTTTTGTTCATCCAGTGGTTTAGATAGAAACCAACTATACTCATCGTCAAACTGAGCTAGGCCAAAGGTTTCATTTATTCTAGAGGAAGAAAAAGAGACTCTGACACCTCTTACTAAAGATACATCTCTATCTAGGTCTATATTGGCGTAGAATTCTCTAACCAAAGGAACGATATCATCACCAGGGTTAGCTGCTAAGGCTTCTCATCCTTAGCTCTAAAGTTAAAGCTCGCTCTGGGACTAGGTTCCTAAGAGCTACCACTTGATGGTATCTACTCTCGGCTCCCTCAGAAACAAACCTAGGAATATTAGATTGGGACGTGGAAGAGAATTCCTACCACTTGAACTGGAAACATTTTTTCCTTTCTTAAGCTTAGGACCCATGGAAAAGTTTTCTAAGAAAAATCACAGAACATGGGCTAAAACCTAAGAAAATCCTAATCCTCTCTTCTAAAATACTTTCAAACAAAATATTCTCACACCTCTAATCGAATTATAAACCTGCAAGCAGAAAAATTCCCGAACACATTATTACTAATTATCCAACACTCAACAATTCAAAAGAAAAACCATTCTTTTCAAGCAAAAATTCAGATTTCTCATCAACAAAACTCAAACTTCTATCAAGCACAACTCAAATCACATTCAAGATAACCATAAAAGAGTTAAAAGAAAGAGGAAAATGCATTACCTTGGGTGTTGAATCCCTTGCTTGAGAGGAAGTGAAAGGAAGCCCTAGAATGGAGTTTTGATGAAAACAAAAAAAAATTCAAGGTAGAAATCCTTGAAAAGTTAAGGAATTAAAGAGTTTGTAAGCAAAATAACTTGGATTTGAAGTGGGGATAAAGAATCAGTGAGAGGTGGGAAGAAAAATTGAGAGAAAATGAGTTGAAGAAGAGAAATGCTTATTAAAAATGGCAGAAACTGTATTTAAAACACGATTCTTCCTCGCGACGTCGTGACGTTGTGCCCTATTTTATTTTTTATTTTTTATTTATTTTTTTACAATTTCAATTAAAACTAAGACTAAAAACTTATAGATTTTACTCTAAAAATCAAAACTAATTCTAAAAAAAATTAAATCTAAAATAAAAAACTTAGAAAAAGAAATTGTTTATTAAAAGAAAACTGAAAATTTTTGTTTTATTTTTGACGTCTGGCTACCTCTAGGAAGGGTAATTTTTTAACATCGATTGCTCGACGTAACCCGTGTTTTATGCCTTTCAAGGTACATAAAAACTTTTATACTTCTCCAGTCTTCTCTTGGACGAATCTATGTAGCTTGGTAGGGCTATAAGAGAGCTCATTCTCTTTCGAGAACCAGATAGGTCGAATTTGAATTTTCTAGTATTTGGTAAAAAAAGAAAAAAATAAAGAATTAAAAGACTCAAATGACTCAAAAGAGTCGAAAGAAATAAGACTAAAAAACTAACTCTGACTTATAAGGAAAATACGAGCAGTAATCAAAGATGCAAGAAATTCCAAGAGTAAGAATTGTTTTAGGCCTTGTATAGCACGAATACTTAAGTTATATGTGGAGACATAAAAATGGATCAAGTTCGAGTAAATTGTCAAAATGGTCTATAGTATAAGGATAAGGCTGGGTACCTTATCTTGGAGACATTATAAATGCGACTCACTTTGTATTTTCTACAAACAGTGTGATCCTGAATCGTTCATGTGGAGACATGTGAGTGGTAGCGTCCTATGTAATGAGTTTGCATAAGATTAGACCGCAAAATAGTCACTTTTACTTTATAAAATCGTTTACTGTTAAGATTGACTATTTAATATGATGACTTAGGTAACTTGATCTTAGTCTTGAGCTAACTATGAACTTCTATTTATTCGGGATCGTCCTTCTAATCTACATGGGTGAGAGTGGCCTGACTTCCCTGACTCAATAAGCCTACTATTTTAGGGATAAGACCAGGTAGATAGCTGGGTACATAGTCCTACAAGATGGAAATCACTCCTACCCCATTCTAGAGATAGTAGATAGGTTGTTCTCTTAAGTGCCGACTTTGGGTCTTGAACAAGGGACTTCACCCACTTATTGGCCCGAAAGGGACTCAGTTTGGTGGTTGGACTACAAACCACTTGTTCATTAGAGGATCAGTGAGATTTAAGGAACAAAATGTAATTATAAGGGTAAAAAGGTAGTTTTGACCTGGTTGTAATTACGAAAAACTTGTGAATGATCAAATTAAAAAGGTAGTTTTGATCTAGTTGTAATTACGAAAAACTTGTGAATGATCAAATTACTAATCATGGTTATATCGAGTAGACAGAAATATATCTACAGTGAGGAGAATGCAACTACTAGGCTATAGTGGAGTGTCCCGGTAGTTAACAAATGTTGATTAATTAGGTTAAAGAGTTTAGTTGGTTAATCTCGAATCTGTATATGTTTCCACTAGCTCATATTGGACTAAACCTTACAACAGTGTGATGAGAGAATTTGAATTGTTTAAATTCAGCTTAGGAAACACACATTATTTATATTCGATATACCTAACATATTATTGTTTAATTATGAATTAAACAATTTGGAGAGTTGGAAATATTTAAATATGATTTAAATATTATACATATGAATAGGAATTCATGATTGGGATTGGTGTTATTAATTAATTTAATATTTTATATTAAATTAATTTCATTAATTAAATTATTTAATTAATGATTTAAAATCAATTTTGTAATTTAATTTTTGATATTAAATTAATATTAATTAAATTATTTAATTAATTATTTAAAATTAGTTATTAGAATTAATTTTATCTAAAATTACTTTTAAATTAATCATGTGAATTATTTTTATAAAAATTCAATTAATTTTTGATATTTTGAAATTCAAAATTAATTGAATTTCATGTTAGTGGATTTTCTCCACATTTGAGCTTAATTAACACCTCAAAATTTCACTCAATGAAGGTTGAATTTGCTGTCATTTGACGGTAAATCTTTGGTGCATGATTTATTTTTTAAATAGAAGAAATTTTACCAAGAATGGTGTTGAAAGTCTTAGTTTTTGAAGCCAAATTGAGCTCTCCATATCTTAGCTCCAAAATACTCTCCAACTCTTTTTTCCCTTCAAATTCATCACAAAATTGGATCCCACAATCTGTCCAAATGCTAGAGAATAGCGGGAAAGACTTTAGCGGTCCATGAAGTGTTCATGATAAAAAAGAAACCAGAGAATAGCTTCAATTTTGAACTACATCAAACTATATTTTTCCAGTTTTAAACAAGCATGCTTAATCCTTAAATTAATGAAATTAGAGTGCTTTAGATCCCAATTGCTTCCGCTTGTATGTTTCTAACTCCAATAGGTTTTCTTTTTGTTTTTCCTACTTTTTTATGCATTCATCATATTATGTATTTGATGTAACTTCTATCCTTAATGAATGTAATACCATCATTTTTCTCTACTTGTTTGACTTGTGTATTCCTTTATTATGCATTTGGTTATTACTCTTTTGTTTGGCATTTAACTTTGTAACTTCGATGATAATACTAATGTTTGCTAACTTAAGTCTTAATGATAAACGTTAGAATTTAAGTTTAGGAACTTCTCTACTAAAACATATCTTTAATTTTTCATGCGTGCAAGTCTCACTTCAAACCTCTTTTTGAAAATTTTCTAGGGTATTCTTATAGTTCTCTTTCAGTAATGAGGACCTTAATGACCTCAAAAAATTTGGGGAGAGGGCGAGGTTTGAGTTGATGCGTTCATTTTCATAAAGATCCTTGCATGATTTCATCCAAAAATAAAATAAAATAAAATAAAAAATTTCACTATTAGTGCTAGGGAAAACCTAACCTAATAAGAGTTTAGTTAGGAATGACACTTGTTCGTAGTTGGATGTCCGCATGACACTCATGGAGGCAAGCCAAAATGAAGGTGTGTAACCAAGACCAATGCAAACACAATAAAACTTCCTAACTCCAATGTCTAAGCCAAAAGAAAGGAAAAAAAATTATAGCTTAGATAAGAGTTTAGTCGTGAAGAGCACTTGCTCGTAGTTGGATGTCTGCATAACACTTGTAGGGGTAAGTCAAAACAAAGGTAGGTCACCTGAATCGACACATGGATGAGCATAAAAAATAATAAAACAAAAGGATTGGAAAAAGGACTTTTATAAGAATGAACCTTCTAACACATTTTTTATTTTGAAAGATAAGAATGTCTAGAAAAGTAAAGGGGTTTTGAGGAATGTGCTTGTCGCATGAAGATTTTGGATATATTTCTTTAGGAAGGGAACAAACTTACATCACTATATGCTGATCTCAGATTCCTAAGTTAGAAGGCATGATGAAGGGTAAGCTGGTTGCATTGAGATCAAGTGAGTTTTGCTAAAGTACTATTTTGAGAATGCTTGAGGACAAGCATTATTCTAAATTTGGATGGGGGGAGAGGGGTGTGTGACAACTTGTAGAAATATAAGTTATTGTTCTCTTAAAATTAGAATAATTAGGGTTAAATAATGAGAAATGTATTGATTATAGTAGAAAAACACGACATTGCATATACACATTCAACGCAAACAAAAGCATTCCTTTGAATAAATTGTACCACTGACATCTTATAACGTAGGAATTAAGAAAGATTCACTAAATATTGTAGAGAAGCCCGTACATCGCACAACACAAAAAAGATACATTACGCTCGTGTTCTTATTGTCAAATCATAAGTTGCAAGTATTGCAGATGTGACAAGCAGCACTTGAACCAATCAGAGCAGAAGGCGGCTGAAATAGGGTATGGAATTTAATACTATCAGAACCAAGTTGCCAAACTGAACTTGCCAATAAAAAGGGAAGTTGCTGACCAAGAAAGTGGTTATATAGTTAGATAGTTGGAGGGAATTCATTGTACATACTCATATGTAGAGCTTCAACCATTTGCAAGAGAGAAAGAGAGTGACAATAGCTATTTCTACCGTTGATCAAGAAAGTATTGCCGGAGATAGAGCTCAAAAGAGATAACTTCCAACACATCCCCACCTTAGTTATAAACAATAATAATCAAAACAAACTAAAGGGTTCAAGACATTGAACCGACGACTTGACTTTTCCTTATCCCTTACATTTCATCTTCTTCCATTGTTAAGCTTGATTGAACTGGGCTTTTGGAAAAGAAAATTTCATCATTTATTATTTTAATCATGATTTCATCCATCTTCACATCCTCATACTTATTTTAATCTACCATGAGCAACTAAATCTGCTGTGGTTTAAGATGAGCTAAATGTTAATTTGATGAGTTGTATGTGTATGAAGTTTAGCTTGCTTAATGTTTACTTAATTTTTGTTGCTTGAATCCATCTGATCGATCGATTTCAGTAGAAATATTTTACTGCTTGAGAAAGTAAGTGACTATGGAACTCATTAAGTAAGGGCAACGGGTAACTTTAAAGATGGAGTTGGCAATGTTGTTCATTTATTCAGACTATCAGTAAGCATGCATATTAGAGATAAGACATATGTGGCAACAACATCGAGAGATGCTAAAAATAGATTAAGTTAAGAAAAGAACCTGAACATATCACACATGTACAAGGTTTAGCAGATGCTCCTCCTAACCCTACTTTAATTAATCGTTTTAACAAAGACTTGTTATTTATAGTCGGAAGAGTCTATGCATACCATTCTAAAACATATTCCATCTTGCCAACGCATCCATTTACTCCAGTCTCCTATTTCTCACATACGTGCCACAGTTAGTGTAGTTGATATATGCCACATCTACTCTTACTTAGGAGTCTACTACAAAAAGTTCACTTAGCCATTTCATGTTAGTTCATACTAAATTCCATGTGTTTGACCTTGGATTTATCTGGAAACTTGAGTTGGATTTATACTTGGGTCCTTCTCAAGAAAACTTATGCTCGATACTAGGGTTAAATTTGTGCATGAATTATTGAATCTTATCCTATTTGCATCACTTCACAACATAATCGACATATCCACTTGTAGGGAACATTGTCACACTTCGAGCTCCGATAACCACCTCCGATGACAACTCTGGCAACCAACTCCGGACTCCAACAACCTTTTCCCAACCAACTATGACAACCAATTCCGAACTCTGGCAGCCACCTCTAATGACAACTCCGATGACCCAACTCTGATGACCATCTTCGCACGACCAACTTTGACGACTAATTTGAGGCTCTAGCAACCACCTCTGGCAACAAACTCCGATGCCTAACTCCGACAACCACCTTCGACTACAAACTTCACAAAAAATAAACATCGATGACCACCTTCGAGCGAGCAACTCTGACGACTAACTTGGGGCTTCGACAATAACCTTTGATGACAAAATTCGACAACCAACTCTAATACTACTTTCATGCAACCAACTCCGGGCTTCAAATACTACCTCCGACAACTAACTCTCATACCACCTTCATGTAACCAACTTCAGGCTTCGACAACTATCTCAGACTACAAACTCCAGTGAAAATCATGTTCGATAATTAACTTCGACAACCACTTCCGATTATTATAACACTGATGAGTATTAAAGTATGTTGTAGGGTTGTTGATTATATAAATAATTGTATTTTGTGCAATATTTATACGTAAAAACTTGTAAAGTATATTTTTATCTAATTAAATTTACATATCAAATGAGTATTAAGGATATTTAGATGAAAAGTATGTAATATATAACAAAAAAATTAAATGAAGATTTTTTTCTTGAAACAATTTCTAGCAAGAATTAGTGAAAAATGAAGTTTTGTTCTCTAATGATTCTTCAAATTTGGAGGAATTGAAAGTGAAATTATTGAAGAACTGTGGTGACATTCTATTGACTACTAAGATGATGGGAGGGATTCAATTAAAAAAATTTATGACAGAGTAAAATATAGAGCAACAATAGGAAGAAGAAGAGAAAGAAGAAGATGATAATGAAATTCATGGAGAAAAATTAGGAATTAAAAGTTTTGATTTCTCTTTGGTTTCTCATTTTATTTAACCATGTCTGTGTTTGGGGTGTAGAGTTATTTGGTCTGAGTTCATATGTCTGTATTTGGGTTGTAGAGTTATTTGGTCTGAGTTCATATGTCTGTGTTTGGGGCGCAGAGTTGAGTTCATATGTCTGGGTATCTGATGTCGTTTTTTGAACTCTAAATAATATGCTTTTATGATTACTATTTTTGTTTGGAAACTTTTTTATTCAATAATTCTACCCATCTTTTTGAATAAAATATGGATTGTAATTTTTTTTTCTTTTAATTTTTAGAACTTTTCTTTCTTTCTTTCTTTTTTGGGCAATGAACAACAATTAACCCATTACATTTCTTGTAGAAATATGGTCAAATAAAATGAGAAACTAAAGCGAAATCAAAACTTTCTAGCCAATTTTTCTCCATGAATTTCATTATCATCATCTTTTTTTTTTTTTTTTTTTTAATTAAATCTCCTCCATCATCGTAACAACCATCATCGTAACAGCCAATGGAATATTACCATTCATTTCCTCTAAATTTGGAGGATCATTAGAGAACAAATTTCTATTTTCCACTAATTCTTTCTGAAAAATATTCCAGGAAAAAAAAAATCATTTCATGGTTTTTTTGTTATACGTTACATACTTTTCAGCTACATGCATACTTTTTGTCTAAATATTCTTAACATTCATTTGAAATGTGTATTCATTATGTATAAATATTGCACTTAATGTAGACAAAATAATATTTTTTATATAATCAACAACCCTACAACATATTTTAACAATCATCGGTCATATATAGTAGTCGGAAGTGGTTGTCAAAATTGATTTTCGATGATGACTTTTGCTGGAATTTATAGCCGGAGGTGATTGTCGGAGCCTGAAGTTGGTCACATGAAGGTGTATTGAACTTGGTTGTCAAAGTTTGTCATCGGAGGTGGTTTTTGAATCCCGGAGTTGGTCGGGCGAAAGTGGTCGTCGAAGTTGATCATCAAATATGATTTTCGTTGGAGACT
Organism: Benincasa hispida; assembly: GCF_009727055.1. NCBI lineage: Eukaryota > Viridiplantae > Streptophyta > Magnoliopsida > Cucurbitales > Cucurbitaceae > Benincasa > Benincasa hispida. The sequence continues at coordinate 45,154,381 of NC_052354.1, forward strand.
GTAGTCGGAAGTGACTATTAGAGCCCAAAGTTAGTCGCATAAAGGTGGTATTAGAGTTTGTTGTCAGAGTTTGTTGTCGAAGGTGGTTGTCAAAGCCTCGAGTTGGTTATCGGAGTTGCTTGCTCAAAGGTGATCATCGAAGGTGATTTTCATCAGAGTTTGTAGTTGGAGGTGGTTGTTGGAGCCTACGAAGGTGGTTGTCAGAGTTGGTCATCGGAGTTTGTTGTCGAAGCCAATTGGTTGTCGGAGTTGGTAGCGTGAAGGTGGTCATCGGAATTGGGTCACCAGAGGTGGTTGTTGGAGGCCAAAATTGGTTGTCGGAGTTGATCGTGCGAAGTTTGTCGGAGCTTGGAGTTAGTCGCCAGAGCTATCATCGGAGGTGGTTGTTGGAGTCTAGATTTCGTGGGAATTGTCATCGGAGGTAGTTGTCGGAGCCTGAAGTTGGTAACCGGAAGTGCCATCAGAGGTGGTTGTCGAAGTCCGAAGTTGGTCGCTAGAGTTGTCATCAAAGGTGGTTGTTGGAGCTCAGAGTTAGTTCTCGGAGTGTGATAATGGCTGATGGGTGGAGCCATTGAAAACATGGGAAGGAGAGAGAATTAGGGTAAGTTGGTAAAATATACCAACTCAACTCTACCAACATTTAAAGTTGGTGGGCCAAACAATGAATTGGTATATTATATCAACTCAGCTCAACTCATATTGGTGAGCGAAACACCTTCTTAGAGTTTATAACGATAGTAGTTACTTGGTAATTTACTAGTCAAAAGCCAATTTAGTAATTATGGATTAATTTAAACGTTGTTTAACTACAATAATTTTTTTAGTTCACTAATTATAAGGATAGAAATCTAACCATCCACCTTTGGAATAATTATAATCATTCTATCCAATGACGATTGAACTATGCTCGTATTATTAAAAAAATTATAAAAATCAAGCTTCGGCCTTTTTAGTTCAATCATAATAGAAGAGTGTAAATTGAGTCATCAACTTTTAAAATGATAACGAGTGTCTAATCTATTGAATTAGGTTTGAATTAACAACAAAAATAAAATTTAAAAGTATAAGGATTTAAATTTTCATTTATAAACTTAAAATGGAACCCATTAGCAAACACATGTATTATTTTTTGGGAAAAGAAAAAGGATAGTTTAGCATGACCTCATATTGTACTATGAGGTAGAAACACAAGCACATAAGTCCCAAGAATTTTTCAAATCGAGATAAGAGAAGGGAAGGTAAAGGAGCAATTTACCATCAACATTCAACCCTAGATTTCTAAATTGTAAAAACTGTTAATTTTAAAATGTGAATACATAACCCTTGAGTTAATTCTTTATTAACATTATTGATTTCCACTTTCCAAAAAATATAATACTAATAATAAATAAAGATGTAACCATTGATTTTAAGATGGGTTTAGAAATGTGTTTAACTTTGGATTGAATTCTATAAAAAGTTATTTATAAGGATAAGTAATATTTTTACTCTTTATACTTTTTAGCTACAATTTGTTCAATCATTATATTTATATTTTAAAATTTGTCAATGAACTAATTAAAACAGTAGTTATCATCTCAAATATCGATGATGTAATCTCCACCTGAAAATTGAATTAAAAATTATATGTATAAATGCATATATATATTTATATATTTTGTTGCACCCTCTCCGTATCATCAGAAGTGGTGTTCGATTTTGCTTCCTCAAATGCAAACCAATCTTCAGCGGACAATTCAATCGCGTTTGTGGCTTATGTTCGCAAGCCAAAAGATCTGGCTATGGCTGCCCACTATGAGAATTTTGATATTTTATCAGGTAATCAACTCAGACCCTGCCACTTTGCAGTTTCAAATTTCCATACAAAGAACATAGAATCCAAATCAGAAGCGTAATGGGGTTTTCTGGCTGAATTCGATCCACGAATGTCGTTCTTTTGTATTGGATTGGAAAATTAGGAGAAATCTTAATAGTTAGGGTTGTTGATGAGATATTGGCTGGTATCATTATCAGGTGGGATCATCCCTATCCTGGCTGCGAATTTTACATCTGGTTGAAAATGAACTCAACTTTGTTAGGTTATCTAACTTGTCTCCAAGTACATCTGAGAGTGATGTTTAGTATTAAATATTACTGTAGAGGATTAACCTTCATACGAGATTTTTGTTTATCTAACTTTTGTTGTTCCTGGCATTTAAATTAGAATATACTTTGTATGTAATAAGTTTGATCATTCAGGGAACCTTTTTTAAAATATATAATGACAAAAATAGGGTACGATTGAAAGTTTTTCTAAGAATAGGTGTTTGGAGAAACTATTGACAAAATTAGGTAGTGAAATCGTGTACGGGGTACACGATTGCCATGTGGCAAACTCATGTACCCGGTACACGAGTATCGTTTAATCCAACACTACGTCGGCTGACTGGTTGACCGGTCAGATGCAAACTTGTGGACCCGGTCCACGATTCATTTTTCTTTTTTTAAAAGTGTGTTGACTAATTATTATTGTTTTAATTGGAGATGTACAACAATATTAAGACTTTAGGAATGGGTCCACAAATTCCTTCGTTATTAAACTTAATTATATATTTAATCTACAATGAAAACATAATTATCTTGCACTCATATTAAAAAAATGTCATGATATTAAAGAATATTTACAATTAGTTCCTTAACTTACAATTTGAAAATGAAAGTTTATATGAAATTTAAAAACGACCCCTTGGCTTTTACCCCTCATGGGGTTGTCTTCGTGTCCCTCTAAATTAGGTTCACCCTGTTGTCGCTGTCATCTACGACGAATACATCTTCGATCGGTGTCAGCAACATTGAGTCGTCTTGTTTGTCGAATAATACCTTCTATGTTCACCAATGTTTGCTGACACATTGAACCCAAGTCTTGTAAGTTATTCTTGTTGGGATTGGTGTCCTAATTCTCCTGGAGTCTCGTTGTTTTATAAAGATACACATTGTTCAATGAATAAAATAAGTGTAATTTAATTTTGGCATTTACTCATATCCAATAAACAAAACTCCTTGGTTATCTTATGTGAACTTAAGCATGTATATGTGATATACAAGTGGATCATGCCTTAAGTGATAACCTAAATCGGTTTGTAGTATAAGGATTAAGTGGGATACCTGATCTTGGTGACACTACGGATACAGCCCGCTTTGTAGAGGTTTGCAAGTGTTGTAAACTACTACAAATAGTTGATCCTGACCATTTATGTGGATACATGGAGCGGGGGTGTCCTATACGAAGAGTATGTATAAGATCTGGACCACGAGATGACTAGACTCTGTATATAACGCCGTTGATACTAGAGACTTGCATCTCACCTAAACGACCATAGGTGGCACGACCTCAATCCTGAGTGTTTTGGGAACTCCTACCTTTGAGGGCGGTTCTTTGATTAGTGGGTGAGAGTTGGTTAAGATTGCCAACTAAACATGCCTACCTTTTTGGGGAACTTGTCTGATTTGGGAGTTGGGAACTCAATCTACAAGATGGAATTCACTCCTTTCCTAAACAGGGATAAGTAGAGAGATTGCTCCTTTAAGGGCAGATTTCGAGGCTTGAACATAGTGGCCACAGCTTCCTCTTTAGGAAAGAGAAGAACTCAGTCATAGTAGAAACTATGACTTATGTTTCATTAGAGGGATCAATGGTACTTAAGAAGACAAATTGTAAACTAACAGGGATATAACGGTTATTGACCCAGCTGCTCTTACGAAGCGAATCTATGAAGGGTTGCGCACTGCTCAATGTGGTTAAGAATGAACACACATAATATATCCTGTGTAAGAAGAGTTCAACTGTCGGTCTCTAGTGGAGTGCCTGGCAGTTAACGGATGGTGGATCCGTAACCTAAAAGAATTTAGTCAGTTATTCACGTACGGTTGGAGTTTCGAGCTACGGTCCAATGATGTCCCCTTGGTAGCTCAAATGAATTCAATTGAGGATCAAGTTCTTAGTGTTGATTTTGAAATGTTCAAATTGACAAGAGGTATTTTGATTATATATGATATAATCAGTATGATGTATGAGATACATTTAGTGGAGGATTGATGTAAATGAGATTTACATTAAGTACCATGGAATAGAAAAAGAACTATGGTTTTTATGTTTCATGAGATGAATATTAAAACTGTAGGTTATAAATATAGTTATGATAAGTTGATTATCATTTATGTTTATAATAATATTAATTATTGGATAATTAAATTCCTTTTCTTTAAATAACCAAAGTAGTGGGTGGTTATTGGATCATGGTAACCGTGAGTTTAAAAGGAAAATGGTTTTCCTATTTTAAAAAGAAATTTTATAAAGAAATAAAAAAAGTTTTGAGTTTTCTCTCCGCGAAAAAAAAGAAACTCACGAAGTTCGTCAAGTAAATTCAGATTTACTAAACGGACGGTTGGGCGAGCTAAACGATCGTGCAGTATGTAAATTGATCGCATAGTTTTGCTATACGATTGCTGGCCCAAGGTAAACGATCGTTGTAGAGTCTGTAAGGCGACAAACGAGCTAAACGATGAGTTTAAACGACTGCATAGCTTTATTTAAAACGATTGGGCAACGATCTATACAATAGGTCTCTTGCCATACTCCCACTTGTCCAGTCGTGTACGTGATCGATGTTTCCTCCTTCATCTGTCGCATACAAGTCTGAACAGAGCCCACCCTCTAGATTTCTCAGACCGAGAATACCAAGGTTGCCTTTATTGGTGGTTTCAGACTTAACTCGACACCGTCGAGGTTTTCTGGAGGCCATTCGTGTGCTGTGGAGGCTGTTCGCTGTTGCAGAGGAGATCGTGACCGAGGAGATCGTTGAGGATGAGCGCGAAGTGTTCGTGCGGTGTTGCGGTCGTGTAGATCAAGCGTTCGTGGTTGCTGTTGTTCAATCAGAGTTGCGCAACAGAGTGTGGAGACACATCCTCATATGTGCGTAGAGTTTGATCTCTGTTCATTTGAGTTTACTCATGCTGTAATTTCTCTATATGAATTGTATAACCGTTTGTTTTGAAGTCAACTGTAAATATATGATCATTCATGATTGTAATTTGGAATTATCGTTCTTCCGCTACTCATGAAAATCTTGAATCCGATTTCCTTCAGTTATGCACTGAATATTGTTGTACATCGCCGATAAAATTATTTTGTACAATAAAAAAAATAAATATTAAACTATTGGATTTTATGTCCTAAAACTCGTAGTTTGTAAATTAATAAACATATTCTGTTTTGTTTTTCGATAAAGTTGTTATTGAAATTGTAATCTTGAATCCAATAAACTAAGGTCCTGAGGCTATTTAATGTAGTTTGAATTTTATGTAGTGTCATAAATGTGGATCAAGTTCAAATATATAGCCAAAATGGTCTATAGTATATGAATAAGGCGCCTTATTCTGGGGACACTATGGATGTAGCCCACTTTGTAGTTAGTATAAATGATGTGATCCTGAATCGTTCATGTGGAGACATGAAAGTGGGGGCATCCTATGTAAAGAGTTTACATAAGACTGAACCATGAAATAGTCACTTTTTACGTTCTAAATGCCGTTTTATGTATAAAACTGACTATTTCGTTAATTGATGACCTAGGTAACTTAATCTTAATCCTGAGCTAACTATAAACTCCTGTTCACTCGGAATTATCCTTAGATTTTCATAGGTGAGGGCAGCTCATCATCGCTGGCCCAATAAGCCTCCCATTTCAGGGGTAAAATCGGGTGGATAGCTGAGAACATAGGGTGCAAGACGGAATTCACTCCTACCCGTTATAGGGATAGTAAATAAGTTTTTCCCTTTAGTACTGAATCCAGGTCTTGAACAAGGGGCCCCACCCTTTCCTTGGCTCGAGAGGGATTCGGTTTATAGGTTGGACCTTAAACCAATTGTTCATTAGAGGATCAGTGGAACTTAAGGAACAAGATGTAGTCTTGGGGGTAAAACGGTTTTTATGACCCAGCTGAGATTACAAACAACCTGTGAAGGATTAGCTTACTAATCATGGTTATATCAAATGGACACAAATATATCTATAGTGAGGGGAGTGCAACTACAGGATTCTAGTGGAATGACCTGTTAATTAACCATGATCTATAGGTCCATTAGGTTCCTCTACTAGCTCATATGGAATAAACTTAGAACAGTATAATAGAATAATTCGAATTGTTCGAATTAGGTGAAGAGAGAGAAACCGACAAGTATATGTGATATAGTGGTCGGGTTTTCAGTTTAGAAATACAACTTTAATATTTAAATGTGATTTAAATATCAAGAATATGAATATGTTCATATTCGAAAGCTCGAAAATAATGAAAATGGTCAAAGATATAAAAAGTCAAAGAGTTGACTTTTGACTTGAAAAGTCAAACTTTGACCGACCTTATATTGTGATTTGAATTTCGAGAAAATGAATGCGGATTCATGCTCGGGAGGTCAAAATTAGTCAATACGGAAAAAATCATAAAAAGTCAAAATGTTGATTTTTTAGTCAAGGTTTGACTTTGACCAAATGACTATTTTGCCCTTTGACTAGTTAGTGGGAAAATCCAAACTTTTGTTGGATAATTTCACTAACAAAATAGTGGGCTAGGTGTTGGCTTATAGTGGAGACATTAAGTCTACTAAGATAGTGGATTATAGGTGTTGGGTTTTTATGGATTTGGTTCATGCAATTGTTGCATGGTTTTTTTCTATAAAATGAGCTTTTGATTTTAAATTAAAGACTTTTGATAATTTGCCAATTTTGTTTTTAATTTGGGCTGGAAAAAAACCTCTTACCTCTTTTCTTTTTTTTTTTGTGAAGTTCAAAAAGAAAAACCAAACCAAAACCATTCATGTCCTTTTTTCTATCATCTTTCTCTCTCTCGAGTTCTTCATTTTCCACCGGGTCCGCACACTTGGTTCTGAGCCCAGAGGATAGTAGGTCACTCTATGTAGTGGTCCGGAGAGTTCGGCGTCCGAGAATTCGCAAGGAAAGCGGTGTTTGGAGCTAGAAAAAGGTTGTTTGCTAATCCCATCCTTTTAATTCACTATTTTTCCTCCATTTGCATGCTTATTTTCCTTTAAATTAGAACAATTAGAGTGTAAATTAGATCCTAATTTCCCGCTGCTTTATGTCTTCGTGTTCCATCATAGAAATTCATATCATATATATGGAAAATTTCTGATCTATCCTTACCATGCAGTAATAGTAAGCACCGTCAGGTGTGGAATAAATCGCCTCATGTGAATTATACAAGGAAAGTTAGTCCCCTGATATAGCTGCCCATTTGTTAATTCCTCCTTGCACACAATGATCATGTCGTCCATTCCAGTAGGATATATTTCGCCATGGATTCGACGCCAGTCTTGTCGTGCTTACCTCTCAAATTGATCTGGTGTAATTTTGGGGGGGGGGGGGTTTTTTTTGGGAAAGGGTGTAATAGGACAACGAAGGCATTGTTTTGTCCGGACACGACTGTCTCAACACA
>NC_052354.1:45163829-45370141 GCF_009727055.1 Benincasa hispida
CCTAGACTTCTAAAATCTATAGCAAAGATAAAATGCATGCTCATTTAAGGTTAACCATCGAGCAATCCTAATTTTCATAGAAAATAGGTCGATATCTTGTAAAACCGAAGTTACAAGAAAACTCACCCGGCAAGATCTTGGCAAAAAGTCAGATAAAATGACTAAGGTTGAAGGTATTTAAGTTGATGGTTAACGGAACACCTACTACCTGGAGATCGAGTCGACGTATGAGTTAGGTTAAACCGGTTTTATGAACATGCGTGAGTGATGTGAGGTAATAAAATTTGCTTATCACCTAGACATCATAGGTTAAAAATCCAATGTAAAAGTTATACTCGAATGAATCACCTAGACGTAGGATATGTTTAGTTAGCCAAAATGTATCGCTAAGTATTTTATACCCTAACCGTCTAGAACACTTCAGCTAGAGAGAAGTAATGTACTTTTAGCTCCAGCTTCCCTAAGAGTTCACATCGTGAGATTCATGTTTGTATGAGTCAATACCAAGGTGAATAGGGGAAGTTATTCATAGTAAGTGGGAGAAGGAAGTGTGTCAACACATCCTACGGTTTCTTCCATTAGGTCGCACTGTGAGATTCCTATAATGCGCCTGCATGTCTACCCTGGAGCGACCTTACCAATCGGAGGGCTGTATTATAGGAATCGGAACTCCGTGAACTCTAGAAATTGATAGGGTTTCTCAGGTCCGTTTTCATTCTCGTCTTTCCAACTTTGGTAGCATAATGATTCCGATCTTTGAGGTTTGAAAATGGAGGGTCACACTTACGAGAATTACTAAGTGTTAGTAAATTCTTGAACAAAGTAGCGATAACTGAGTTACTATAGGGATAAGAGTTATTCTGGTGATAGTATCTAGTGAAGATAGTCTTGGTTCAATGGAGGAATAGTCGATCATCCCTCGGTGGAGGTTATTCTAAACCATTGAAATATCGTTGCAAAATAGAATAATGAAGAGTATATTATTAGTTTTTTTTTTGTTGCTAAATTTGATTGGATTTAAAAGATTAATGTTTTTAACTAAAAAGGATATGTTTTTCTTTTCAGCATGACTAGCTTTCTAGATCAACTCTTAGCTTCCGAGAAACTAAACGACGATAATTACTCAGCATGGAAAAACAATATGAATTCAACACTAGTAATAGATGACCTGAGATTTGTCTTAATTGAGGAATGTCCTCAGGCCCCTGCCTTGAAAAAGCACAAGGTAAATATGATTTACTAGTTGCTGAGACATGTTTAGTGGAGGATGATACATCAACCTGGATATTGGATTCAGGAGCCACTAATCATATGCTTCTCTTTTCAGTAAACTAGTTCCTGGAAAAATCTTGAAGAAGGCGAGATTACCCTCAAGGTTGGAACAAGAAAGGTTGTCTTGGCCGAAGTAGTGGAAGACTTGAAGTTGTTTTTCGACGATAGATATATCATACTTAAAAATGTTTTGTATGCACCTTTTATGAAGAGGAATTTAATATCCATCTGTTGTATTATGGAAAAAATGTATAAAATATCTTTTGAAGTTAATGAAGCATTCATTTTCAGAAAAGGTATTCAAATCTGTTCTGCTATACTTGAAAACAATTTATATAAGTTAAGACAAACTAAAGCAAAATTTGTCTTAAATACTGAGATGTTTAGAACAGTCGAAACTCAGAATAAAAGACAAAAAGTTTCTTCTAATGCCTATCTATGGCACTTAAGACCTTGTCATATAAATCTTATTAGGATTGAGAGATTGGTTAAGAATGGACTCTTAAATCAGTTAGAAGACAATTCTTTACCTCCATGTGAGTCTTGTCTTGAGGGAAAAATGACTAAGAGATCTTTTACTGAGAAAGGTCTCAGAGCCACAATACCATTAGAGCTCATACATTCGGACCTCTATGGACCGATGAATGTCAAAGCATGAGGTGGGTATTGAATATTTCATCAATTTTATTTGATGATATATTCAAGGTATGGTCATTTTACCTAATTGCATCACAAGTCTTGATCTTTGAAAAAGTTCAAGGAATATAAGGCTGAGGTTGAGAACCAGTAGGAAAACAATTAAGACACATACGATCAGATTCGAGGTGGGAAGTGGCATGGACTTAAGATATCAGGACTATATGATAGAACACGGAATCAAGTCACAAACTCTCTGCACCTAATATGCTTCAGCAGAATGGTGTATCTGAAAGAAGAAACAGAACTTTGTTGGACATGGTTCGCTCAATGATGAGCTTTGCTGAGTTATCTGATTCCTTTTGGGGACATGCATTAGAGACTGTTGTCTATATTTTGAATAACGTTCCCTCTAAAAGTGTTTCAGAAACACCTTATGAGTATGGAAAGGGCGTAAAGTCAGTTTACATCACTTTAGGATTTGGGGATGCCTGACACACGTGTTAGTGCAAAATCCTAAAAAGTTGGAACGTCGTTCAAAACTATGCCTATTTGTAGGTTATCCAAAAGAAACAAAAGGTGATCTATTTTACAATCCTCAAGAAAATAAGGTATTTCTATCGACAAATGCCACATTTTTAGAGGAACACCACATAAGAAGTCATTAACCTCGCAGTAGACTAGTATTGAATGAAATTTCCAAAAACGCTACAGATAGAGCTAGTTCATCTACTAAAGTAGTAGATAAAACTAGTACATCTGGTCAGTCACATCCTTCTCAAGAGTTGAGAATGCCTCGACGTAGTGGGAGGGTTGTTCATCAGCCTGACCGTTACTTGGGTTTAACAGAAACACAAGTCGTCATACCTGATGACGACATAGAGAATCCATTGACCTATAAACAGGCGATGAAAGATGTGGACCATGATCAGTGGGTCAAAGCCATGGACCTCGAAATGGATCCTATGTACTTCAATTCTGCCTGGAAACTTGTAGATCAACCAAATGATGTAAAACCAATTTGTTGTAAGTGGATCTACAAGAGAAAACGAGACCAAGCCGGTAAAGTACAGACTTTTAAGGCTCGACTTGTGGTAAAGGTTATATTCGGAGAGAAGGAGTGGACTATAAAGAAACTTTCTCTCTCGTTGCTATGCTTAAGTCGATTAGAATACTCTTATCCATTGCCACCTTTTATGACTATGAAATTTGGCAGATGGATGCCAAGACTGCCTTTCTAAACGGAGATCATGAAGAGAGTATCTATATGGCACAACCAGAGGGGTTTATTGCACAGGGTTAAGAACAAAAGGTTTGTAAGCTTCAAAAATCCATTTATGGGTTGAAACAAGCTTCTAGATCTTGGAATATAAAATTTGATACTGTGATCAAATCTTATGGCTTTGAACAGAATGTTGACGAGCCTTGTGTTTACAAGAAGATTATCAATTCTACTATAGCGTTCTTAGTTTTATATGTTGACGATATTCCACTCATTGGGAATAAAGTAGGTTACCTAATTGACATCAAGAAATGGCTAGCAACGCAGTTCCAAATGAAAGATTTAGGAAATGCACAACATGTTCTCGAGATTCAGATTATTCGGAACTGCAAGAACAGAACACTAGCCATGTCTCAAGCAACTTGTATACACAAAATGTTGTCTACGTATAAGATGCAGAATTCCAAAAGAGGTCTATTACCTTACAGATATGGAATTCATTTGTCAAAGGATCAATGTCCTAAGACACCTTAAGAGGTTAATGATATGAGACGCATTTCCTATGCTTCCGCAGTAGGGAGCCTGATGTATGCAATGTTATGTACTAGACCTGACATATGCTATGCGGTAGGGATAGTCAGTAGGTATCAGTCCAATCCTGGATATGATCATTGAACTGCCATTAAAAATATCCTCAAGTATCTTAGGAGAACGAGGAACTACATGCTCGTGTATGGTACTAAGGATTTGATCCTTACTAGATACATTGACTCTGATTTTCAAACCGATAAAGATGCTAGAAAGTCTACATCTGGATCAGTGTTCATTCTTAATGGAGGAGCAGTAGTGTGAAGCAAAACTTTATTGCGGATTCCACAATGGAAGTTGAATACGTAGCTGCTTGTGAAGCAGCAAAGGAAGCAGTATGGTTGAGGAAATTCTTGACAGATTTGGAAGTCATTCCAAATATGCATATGCTTATCACCCTATATTGTGATAATAGTGGTGCAGTTGCAAATTCAAGAGAACCAAGAAGCCAAAAGTGTGACAAGCATATTGAGCGCAAATACCATCTGATCCGGGAGTTGTACATCATGGAGACGTTGTAGTAACCCAGATATCTTCTGAGCAAAACATTGCCGATCCTTTTACAAAGGCCCTCATGGCTAAAGTGTTTGAAGGTCACCTACAGAGTCTAGGTCTACAATGTTTGTAAACTAGGACAAGTGGGAGAACTTTTGGGGATTGGCTGACTACTTCTGCTTCAATCGGGTAAATGGTGGCTAAGGGTTGGATGGATAGCGGGGAGGTGGACGCACTGCAGGCGATGGCACGTTATAGAGATAAGTAGGGATAGGGTCATGCATCGGACCCACCAAAGTAATATTTGGAATGAACGGTGGTGGAGTGGGCTTGGTGTAAGGCTTCTTGGCAGCCGCGGAGGAAGAAGGGTGCTGCTGCCTCGGTTTTGTGGGAGTTTTGGGTTTTGGTTTTGCGATGGTTTTGGGTTTTTGGTGGGTTTTAGAGGAAAGGTTTGTGGTGGTTTTGATGGGTTTCGACCGAGATGGTCGCTGAGAAGTAGAAGAAGGCCTGACGTGTAAAGGCTTGGTAGGAACGGGTGTTTTTTGAAGTTCGTCGAGGGTTTGGAAGAGGTGACATTGAAGTAGATGAAGAACAGAAGGAGCTTACCGGTGACATGTCTCCGTAGCTCATCGATTGGTTTTGGCTGTCGGACGCTGAAGACATTGTTGCTGAAGAATGATCGGAGTAAAAAGCTTGATTGAGCGGAGGTGAAGGATTCGGGTGCTAGGGTTTTTTTCTTTCGAAGAGAGCTTTGAAGGCGATGGAAGAAGAAAGAAAACGAAGGGTTGCACATTTTATAAGTCTGAGGAGAGAGAGTGTCAGACGGTGCCCGACGTCCACATTTATTACGAAGATGAAAGGACGTGCCTAGAGCTTCCAAGCACTCGAGTGTTTTGCGTTTTCGAGGTGCGTCCTTTCAATTTAGGCCATGCATTAGACTTTAGTCCAACGCGCCCGTTTTATTCCCAACCTAAGCTTCTTCCAATTGTACACAACTTTTTTTTTTAAAAGAAACACCGCAATGTAATGAACGCTATTCTCCGAGACCCCTGCCACCCTCAAACTTAGAGGTTGGCAGTGTTCTCACCGTAAGCTAAAAGCAAACTCACAGGAATGTGGTAACAAACGTTTGAACAAAGGTTTGCGCGCAATAAAACTTAGACTTTCAAAATTTGAAGAAGCTATTAAAAGTAAGGAAAGACTTATGATGCTTAGTTAGCAGATGCGGTGAATTATTTGTACCATCATAGATGCATCGCAAAGAACCGCAATCAGACAAGGAGAATTTCAAAAGGATAATGCATAAAAGATAACAAGAACAGAACCTTAAGTAGAACAATGCATGCGACAATGCATTGGAATTCATGCGATTGAAGCCATGCGTTGAAGAATGTGGAGGATTCTTTCGTTGTAATTGAGCATCGAGGAGAGTTATTAATGCACCTACAAGGAGCAAACGCACCATAACCAAGGAAGCAACCGCATATCCAAAATAACAATAAAAATAAACTAAAATAAGAAAGCAAGGTAAAGATAGAGTAGAAGACGTCCCTGGAGAAATTGGAGTGTTGTCACCGCAAGGAGTCTCCCATGTAGGAGATGGTTCTTAACTGCTTGGGTCAAGGAGTTCGCCCTGACCATTGGAGCTTCCCGCAATTGTTGGACGCATGATGGTTGACATGCGCCTAAGACTGCTTCCAGCTCATGCGACAGATAACCTTTCTATCTCGGGGTCAATATTTGACTTTCAGCGCATTGCCTATACTTCAAATATTGTTTGCAGTTTGGTCGCACAATCTACAATACGCCTAAGATTGAAAAGGGTACCTGCGAAAACACAAAACTTCACAAAACATTAGCTGCCAAGTCCCCGGCAACGACGCCAAAAACTTGTTGAAAGGATAATTAGATGGGGTTGATCACGCAATCATGCATTAGACATGGCTTAAGCTATGCATTTACGCACAAGCATCAGAGGTCATGCGTTGGAATGAAAATGTGTTAATCTAGTGTGGAATGACCATGCGTTTCTATCACAAGTTTTCTTACACTCGCGCCAAGTATAACGCGAATGCAAGTTTCTCGGGTAATCCGAGGTCGAACACAGGGACTTGTCCCTCAATAATGCTTGTGAAGCAATGCGTTTGAGGCGATGAAAAGAAAAATAAAAAGAAGTTTAATGGATTTACACACTACTCCTACTTCTATCTAAACAGATTGAGCAATAGAAGACTTGCGATGAGAATAGATAGAGACACAATAACCATTAACACATAGTAATGTTTATTATCTTAAATCGCTCGAGTAATCCCAGCTTGTCACACTAACGCATCGCACATCTCTCGGTGGCCAGCCGCATGACTATATCTCTATAGTGCATGGTTGCGTCGAACATAAGATTGTGCCTATCTCTAGGAACAATGCATACTTTGCTTTAGTGCGTTCCATCTCTTACCTTCTCAAGCAGTTAGACACGACTATTTAACTTATAGACAAGTAATGCAACAACCCATAGATAAGTGTTGCTACAGCCTTTCACTAAGTAAAGAGGATTAACTCACTATACTCGCACAATTCACACCTCTCGGTGGGTTGCTACATGCGTCCTATCTCTAGGTTACACGATTAAGTTTGCAATCTCATTTGATAAATAAACGATGAAGGTAAATGATGATAAAGATAAAGATGATGAAGAAGATGGCATCGAAGGAATCAAGAGATGCATTGATTACAAAATGTCTTAATATCTTAAGCTAAAATGTAATACAATACAGAGGGTAGAAGATAAATGAAGGACTCTGCATCAAGGCTGCCGGTAGTGCCATGGATGAATGGTGGAGATGTCTTTCTCGAGCTCTATCTCCGGCAAAAGCTCCAGTCGTCACTCGGTTTGGTTTGTGGAGGTGAAGAATTCTCACTAAAAATCTCGCTCATGCTCTCATCTATGATTGCAAACCTCTGTCTTAAGGCAGAAGTTTGAATGCTTTGAAATGAAGGTCGAAAAGGCTATTTATAAGGTTTAAACGCCGACAGCTATCATGATTGTGTTATGTCTCACTGCTGCCTTTTTCGGGGTATGGGCAATGTCACATCGTCTTATCTTGTTGATACTCCCAAGGTATGCGTTCGAGTTGAATTCAGTGAAGTATCAATGTGTTCTACCCATCTTGCGATCGTCCTTCTATTATGGTTGTCACTTCGTGGCCGCAATTTCCAATTGATCACCGCATTCGCTTGATCATCGCAACTTCCATGCGATGGACGCATTCGATCACCGCATGCATTCATCTATGCGATAGCTCGGTTTTTAGCGCATGCATTTGTATTTGCAGTCGCCTGGCTTCAACACATGCATTTTTCTGCGATTGCTTATTTCCAACGCATGGGTTTGATTCCTGCAATAGCTACAAAAATAGATACTTTGGCACGGAGTAATGCATAATATTGGGGTCAGTGAGGATTTAGGTGCTAATCGACGCAAACCTCAATTCTTCGCATATTCTAAGTATTTTCACCACATTTTCTACTTGTTACCCCTAATAATTCTAAATAAAAGGCTTATAATAACTGGCATTTCTGTCAGTTATCAGTCTGTCAAATATTTTTCTGTACACAAGTAACATATTTGCTGACTGTTCAGAGACAACTAATACACCACTACATCTAAAATTATAAAAAATACAATTAATTTATATTCTTACATAAAATGGTAATGAAATATAAATGAAATAATACATGGCACTAAGTGGACGATGATCCAGGGCATGTAACTGGACTTGTGGTGCTATAATTGAAAATCTGTCATAAGCCCATACTTGTAGTAGTATTAGTGACCCTGCTATTTCCAACGCTTGTGCATTGGTAGCCCGACAAAGTTCTCTATACAACCATGCAAGACATGCACCACCCCACGAGTATGTACCAGCGTGCTTGAAATTAGACAGTGGCGAGAGGAACATGAAATGCACTAGAGTATTTGACTTGTCAACAAACAAAAATCCTTCATTAAGCTGCATGATGTATGCTCGTGCATACCTACGTACGTTGATGTCTTCGGCATCGGGAGGTAATTCTAGAAACTGGGACATCAACCAGGGGATACTCAATCTTGATCATTTCAGATCATCTGGTAGAACACCTAAGAGCTCTTCACACGTTCTTCCAGTCATATTGTAGTGAACCTGTCAATGGTTATTCGTCCACTCGTAACCTAAATTGTATGGCAACATCCTGCAGCATGATTGTACATTCCCCACAAGGCAGGTAAAATGTGTGGGTTTCTAGTCTCCAACGCTCAACTAGAGCAGTAATAAAGTGCCAATCAAGCTGGATAAAATCGATTTGTGCAACCCCAAGAAAACCTACCTGCTGAACATAGGGAATAATGCGTTGATCAAATGGGATAGTATGTTGTGCAGTCGCCTCCCTTCTCCGACAACTCAACACTACAGTGCAAGAACTATCCCATACTGATTGTGAACGATGCGTATTTTGTTGGTATAATTGTATAGGATTAGAAGGACCAGACTCCATTACCTAAGAAGTTCAAATTACATAACATAATAAAATCCATGACATAAAAGATACAATTACATAAAATAAATTTATTACATAAATTCAATTCATAAATTCATTACATAAAAAATACAAGTACATAAAATATACAATTACATAAAAATTACAATTACATAAAATGAAACAATTACATAAAAAGTATAAGTACATAAAAGATACAATTACATGAAAAATATAAATACATAAAAAATACAAGTACATAAAATATACAATTACATGAAAATATAAATAATAAAAGATACAAGTACATAAAATATAAAATTACATAAAAAATACAAGTAAAAAAAATACACCTAATGACCTGAAGACGAAGCACCTAATGTACGTTGTGGACAAGTGCGTCTGTTATGTCTTTCTCTCGTGCAAATTGTACATCGCACTTTTTGGCTTGCCTCTCTACAATCCATTTCATTATGAATGCGCGTACTTTTTGGCCGACCTTGTTCTCTTAGTAATTCCGCATTTGGACGAACTTCTATAAATGATAATTCTGGTCAATAATCTGGGTGTTGTATTGGATGGAAGCGACCTTCATAACATCGCTTGAAATTGGACAATTTGTAGCATTTATCAGAAAGTGGTATGTATGTCATATGCATGTAATTACAAACTGCAATTACATGAGAGCATGGAATCTTGAATGACTGCCACTTATTGCAAGAACATGTTCCTTCTTTCAAGCTCAAAACTTGGTATGTTGTCTTTTATAGGGAGAAATCATACTTATGCCAGTTTGTACTTCAAAAGTTTGACTTTCCCTATCAATAGATGTCACCATATGTGTAGATGCTCTTTTTTCTCACCTATTAAGTTTTTTTAGGGCATATTCTGTATACATGTCCCCACGATCGAGTGCTTCACTGATTTCGTGTCTCCGACGTTCAAAATACAATATTGTGTGATAGAATGTTAGCCTAACTTGGTAACATTCTAGCACATTTGAAAACACCATTCATACATTCAGTTGCATTGCTTGTCATCCATCCATAGCGGTACCCACCGTTGTGTGATCGAGTCCATTTTTTTCAAGTCAATGTCTGAAAAATATTCAAGACATTCAGGGTGCAATTGTTTCAATTCTTTCAAGTATTGAATAAACTTGCACCTTTGGTGTTGATTTCCTGCCTTAAACACCAAGTTTTTTAGTTGCTTTGATTTGTATTTCGTATTGAAATTACTGGCAACATGGCGAAGATAATATCGATGGTACGCTCTAGGTTCACTCCAACCAATTTCTTCATTATTAATTGCAGCAAGAATGCCCTTATGTCTATCCGAAATCAAACAAATACCCTTTCTTTGGGTAACATATTCACGCAATGCCTACAAAAACCATGACCAACTGGACGAATTTTCACCTTCAACAATAGAAAAAGCAAGGGGAAATATATGTCCGTTTGCATCAATAGATAAAGCAATCAATAATTTCCCTTATACTTTCCGTAGAGATGAGTTCCATTGATCTGAATTAATGGCCTACAATGTTTGAACCCTTCTCTTGTAGGACTAAAAGACCAAAAAACTCGAAAAAAAAATAGTCGTACCTGGCACATCAGAGGAAAGAAAAAACCAATCTGTTCGTGTTCCTAGATTGTAATGAACAAGAGCACTCAATCAATATGGAAGCTCTGGATATGATTTCTCCCAATCACCAAAAACAACAACCAATGTTGTTCTCTTGGCTTTCCACATCCGTCTATAATTAACATTATAGCCATATTTTTTTTTTTAATTGCTTCTTGGAGTAGGACTACAAGTACCCCAAGATCAACTCTAACCAAATTTTGGATTTCGATACTCATAAAATTTGAATCAAGCTATGAATGATCCTATGTCAATTCTGAAAACAAACATGAGTGTTCCCCCTTGAAGTTTGGTGATTTCGAACATCCCATGAGTTTTACGCCGACATGCCCGTAACCTTCAAGCACAACCATCACTACATGATTTACATCTGACATACCAAAGATCTTGATTTGATTCCACTACAATAATTTTGTAGTGTTCTGTCACACAATATTTTTTTTTATAGAAAGCTGTAAATCTTCTTTGGTATTAAAAAAACATTTCCTTTTGTATTAAACTACGGTTATCTACACCTATATTCCTTTCTTCCAAAGTAGACCCTAGCTCACACGTAGAATTTGTAATTTCCCAATCTATTTGGGTAAACATATTCGACGGTACCAACTCAAGATCATGTTCTCCACTACTGCCGTTTCCAAATAATTCATCAACTTCAACGTCAATGTCACTATCTCCATCATTTCCAGGTTCAAGAATAACTAAATTTTTAGGACGTATTGATGGTAGGAAAAATGAGAGAAGAAAAATAAATATGCGTGCATCTTATGATATGCGTTGATCTCCATGCGTCGATGGTCATGCGTTAGAATAGGAAATATACAATATGCATTTAAGCGTGTATGCAGTGACCATACATTCCTGTCACAAGTTTTCTCACTTTCTTGCCAAGTATAACGAGAACGCAAGTTTCTCGGGGTGATCTAAGGTCGAACACAGGGACTTGTAACTCAATGATGTTTGTGAAGTAATGCGTTTGAGGCGAAGAACAAAAGTAAAAAGAAAGAAATTAAAGGATTATGCGCTACTCCTACTCCCAACTAAACAAATTGAGCAATGGAAGTTTAACTATGAGCGTTGGTAAAGATGTGACAACTTTTAACGCGTAATAATATGCATGAAGGAATAGAATTGTGGATGGGATAAATTCACCGCGCATTAAGCTTGGTCGCAGGGGTAGTCCCAGCTCGCCACACCAATGCATTGCACACCTTTTGGTGGTCAGCCTGATGCTTATATCTTTATAACACATTGTTGCGTTGAGCATAAGATTATTCCTATCTCTACGAATGCTGCTTATTTTGCTTAATGATTTCCATTACTTACCCTCTCGGGTAGTGGTTATAACTATAGCTCAAAGACAAGCATTGCGATAGCCTTGCACTAAGCAAAGAGGATTGACTCGTTATACTCACACACGTACACCTCTCGGTGGGTTGCTACATGCGTCATATCTCTATGCCGCATGATTGAGTATGTGATAACTCTTGCAATCTACACTTAACTATCTGCAGTGGAAGTAAAAGATAATAAAGAAGAAGAAGATGATAAAGACGGTGTAGAAAGAACTAAAGAGATTCATTGATTACAAAATGTATTAATGTAATACAATACAGAGATAAGAAGAAAGATGGAGGGTTAGATGTAAGCAATCTCTTGCTTACATCAGATGTATGTCAAAGCTGCTGGTGGTGCCATGGATGAGTGGTGAAGTAGTCTCTCTCGAGCTCTATCTTCGACAAAACTCTGGTCGTCACATAGAATCAGTTGTGGAGGTGAACAATCCTCAAAGAAAATCTTGCTCATGCTCTCATCTGTGATCACAAGGTTCCGCCTTAAGGCAGAAGCTCGGATGCCTTGAATTCGGGCTCTAAGGCTCTATTTATAGAGCTCAGACGCCGACAACATTGGTGGTCTCGCTCTGAATTATTGCCATTTCTGACGCGGTGCGTGAAATGTCAATCCTTTTTTATACTCCCAAGGTATGCGTTCATGCTTGTTTCTCCCAAAGTACCAACACATTCCATCCACCTTGCGATCAACCTTCTATCACGACTATTACCTCTATAGCTGCGACATTCCATGCGACGAACTGATCTTCATGAAGGTCAACGCATGCGATCAACTATGCGATGGTATGGCATCAGCGCATGCGATCAACTTTGCGATGGTTTGACATCAGCGCATGCGATTGATTCCTACGATAGCTACCAAAAACAGATATTTTGACATTATATAATGCATGATATAGGGTTAGTAAGGATTTTTAGTTCTGATCGACGCAAGCTCATTTTTCACATAAATTCTTAGTATTTTCACCGCATATTCTACTTGTCAGCCCTCATAACTCTAAATAAAAGGCTTTTAATAGCTTATATTTCTTTCCACTATCACACCCTCAAACTTAGAATCATGTTTGTCCTCAAGCAGGTCTTATACCTAGAAAATTCAAATTTTATCCTCTAGCTTTCCCTTTGCGCTGACCAGCTCTTCGAAATATAATTCACTTGTACCTCTAACCTTGGTAGCAACACTCTCCTCAACTTTGGCTACTTCTTCAAAGAGATATTTTATAAGTTTAAATCTAGTAAGCCTCCGTTAAAAAACTTTTTACTCATTTCAAGCAACTTTGCTTATAGCTTTTTACAATGCGTTCGGTTAATATGATTCAAAGCTCTGCGATATAGTATTTAATTGGGGCGCTGAACCTGGTTACGCTCTTCGTTTTGGCTTGCCCCCACGGGTGTCATGTAGGCATCCAACTTCGGTTGCGTGCCATATTCAACTCAACTCTTGTCTTAATTAGGGCTGCGCCAGATAGAGGAGTTGTTCTTATGCATTGATCTTGGCCATTTACCTTCGTTTTGGCTTACATGCACGGGTGTCATGCGAAGTATCTAGCTACGGGTAAGTGCCTTTCACAACTTTAACTCTTATCAGCTTGGGTCTCCCCTTTGCACTGACAATGGAGTTTTTATTATGATTTTGTTTTTAACATCGTAATGTGATGGTCGCATTTTCCTGAACCATTGCCACCCCTAAACTTAGAAAGTGGCAGCGTTCTTGCCGAAAAGTTAAAAACAAACTTGTTCAGAAATGTGGTAATAGATGTTTGAGCAGAGGTTTACACATAATAAAACTTAGACTGTTAAACCTTGAAGGAGCTATTAAAGTGAGGTGAGCCTTGCAACGTTTAATTAGTGGATGGAGTGAATTATAAGTATTATCATGGGTGCTAATCTTTCAATGCAAAGGGAGAGAAGCGGACAAAAGAAAATTTCAGAAGGATAAAGCATAAAAGATAACAAGAAAAGAACCTGCGAGCAAAATAACAATTGCGTCAATACTTTAGAATTCACGCGGAGGACATAACCATGTATTGACAAACGTTGAATGATGGAGAGGACTTTTCCGTTGAAACCACACACCGAGGGGAATTATTATCGCACCCACAAGGAGCGAATGCACACCACATCTAAGAAAACAACCACAAGTCCAAAATGACAATGATCAAATGAATAAACTAAAGTTAACTAGAAAAACAAAGTAAAGATAGAGTAGAAGTCGTCCTTGGAGAAATTGGAGTGAGGTTACCACAAGGAGCCTTCCATGCAAGAGATTGATCTCAACTGAGACTTGTCCTGACCATCGGAGTTCCAGCATTTGATGGCCGCATGTTGGTTGACATGCACCTAAGACTGCTTTCAGCTCAGATAGCCTTTCTATCTCTGGGTCAATATTGACTTTCCGCACATCGCCTTCACTCAAACATCGTTTGCAACTTGGTCTCATAAGCTACAATATGCTCGAGACTAAAGAAGGTGCCTATGAAAACACAAAACTTAACAAACTATTAGCTGCAAAGTCCCCGACAACGGCACCAAAAACTTGATGGTAGGAAAAAGGAGAGAGGAAAAATAAATATGCGTGCATCTTATGATATGCGTTGATCTTCATGCGTCGATGGTCATGCATTGGACTAGGAAATATAAAAATATGCTTTTAAGTGCTTATGCGGTGACCATGCATTCCTGTCACAAGTTTTCTCGCTTTCTCGCTAAGTATAACGAGAACACAAGTATCTCGAGGTGATCCGAGGTCGAACAAAGGGACTTGTAACTCAATGATGTTTGTGAAGTAATGCGTTTGAGGTGAAGAACAAAAGTAAAAAGATAGAAATTAAAGGATTATGCGCTACTCTTACTTCTAACTAAACAGATTGAGCAATGGAAGTTTAACTATGAGAGTTGGTAGAGATGTGGCAACTGTTAACGTGTAATAATATGCATGAAGAAATAGAATTGTGGATGGGATAAATTCACTGCGGCATTAAGCTTGGTCGCAGGGGTAATCCCAACTCGCCACATCAATGCATCGCACACCTTTCGGTGGTTAGTCTCATGCTTATATCTCTATAACGCATGGTTGCGTTGAGCATAAGATCATTCCTATCTCTAGGAATGTTGCGTACTTTACTTAGTGAGTTCCACTACTTACCCTCTCGGGTAGTGGTTATAACTACCAGCTCATAGACAAGCATTGAATAGCCTCGCACTAAGCAAAGAGGATTGACTCGTTATACTTACACAACGTACACCTCTCAGTGGGCTGCTACGTGCGTCATATCTCTATGCCGCATGATTGAGTATGTGATAACTCTTGCAATCTACACTTAACTCTCTGTAGTGGGAGTAAAAGATGATAAAGAAGAAGAAGATGATGAAGATGGTGTTGAAGGAACTAAAGAGATGCATTGATTACAAAAAGTATTAATGTCTTAAGCCAAAATGTAATACAATACAGAGATAAGAAGAAAGACGGAGGGCTAGATGTAGGCAATCTCTTGCTTCCATCAGATGTATGTCAAGCTGCTGGTGGTGCCATGGATGGGTAGTGGAGTAGTCTCTCTCGAGCTCTATCTCCAACGAAACTTCGGTCATCACTCGGAATGGGCTGTGGAGGTGAAGAATCCTGAAGAAAATCTTGCTCATGCTCTCATCTGTGATCACAAGGATCTGCCTTAAGGAAGTAGCTCGGATGCCTTGAATTTGGGCTCTAAGGCTCTATTTATAGAGCTCAGACGCCGACAACATTGGTGGTCCCGCTCTGAATTACTGCCATTTCTGACGCGGTAGGTGAAATATCAACATCATCTTATCTTTTTTTATACTCCCAAGGTATGTGTTCATGCTTGTTTCTCCCGAAGTACCAATACATTCCACCCACCTTGCGATCAATCTTCTATCACGACTATTACTCTGTAGCTGTGGCATTCCATGTGACAAACTGATCTTCATGAAGGTCAATGCATGCGATCAACTATGCGATGGTCTGACATCAGCGCATGCGATCAACTTTGCGATGGTCTGGCTTCAGCGCATGCGATTGATTCCTGTGATAACTACCAAAAATAGACATTTTAACACCGTATAATGCATGATATAGGGTTAGCAAGGATTTTTAGTGCTGATCAACGTAAGCTCATTTTTTACATAAATTCTTAGTATTATCACCGCATATTCTGCTTGTTAGTCCTGAAAACCTTATATTCCCTGAGGAGGTTCTTAGCTTGTATTTCTACCCGCTATCACACATCGACATATTTATTATGATTTTTTCAAATGTTATAGTTGACAAAAAATATGTTAATATGTCAACCCAAAAAAATCCAATTTCTAAGTTCAACATATAAGATCTAAATATTATATATTTAAATCAGCTCAAATCTAAGATTCATAAACTATACATAGCCCAAATCTAAGATCCATAAACTATATATTTAAATCAGCCAAAATAAAAACAAAATAATATATCCATGAATCATACATTTAATTCAGCCCAAATGCAAACAAAATAATATATCTTATACACATCTAGATGTGTATAAGAGACAGTATATATATATATATATATATATATGAAGATTATATATTGGAAAACTAGGGAAAGAATTTTACCACAGAAGCGTTCGGACGATTTTGGACGGACGAACAAATGGAGGCAAAATGATACATTTGGATGCACAAGACGGAAGAAAATGGAGGAGGATTTCAGATGATTTTGGAGGGAGAAGAAGAAACAAAGAGTGGACGAAGGAAAAGGTAGAAGCGTTCGGTCGGATGAGGAAAAAGAAGAGTCGCGACCCTATTTAATGAAGGAGGAAGTTGTATACCGGGTACACGATTTAAGGTAATTGTGCACCAGGTACACGATTTCCTCAATAGTCAACGTTGCATGACTGCCACGGCAGACTGCGCGTGCCAGATCAACAGGAACTCATGTACCCGGTACACGATTAAGGTGTAATCATGTACCGAGTACACGATTTAAAAACCTATTTTTGACAATACTTTCACTCCTATCCTATTTTTGTCATTATATATTAAAATAACATTATTTTAAAAAAATTCTCATTCAAGTTAAAGCATTCCTAATGTGGAATGTCTTATTGAAGTGTTGGTATTTTCTTTTTAAAAGAAGGGAAAAACATCCCAAAAAGTCTGGTTTAAACATATTTGGTAGTGATTTTGAAATGGTTGAATTTACTTTTATTACAATCACTCTGAAAATCAATTTTAAAGGAGTATAACTTAACTAGCATAAAGCTTGTAATATGATTAGAGATTTGATTCCCTCGCCCCATATATTGTAAAAAAAAAGTTCAATTGTAAGCTGATTTGGACACTCATAGATATTAAAAACAAAGTTCAATTTTACCGGTAAGAAAGTTGTATTTAGAAGTGTAAATTCACATTAAATTGATTTTGAGTAATTTAGGGTAAGTTTGAGAGTGATTTTAAACATGATGGAAGTGATTTAATCATTTTAGAATTACTCCAAAACATGCTCTTCGTCATCTCTTAGATTAGCTTTTGGCCTTTCAGCGTAGCTTAGGTGGATGGCAAAGAAGGCGGCTTTTGGAGGGCGTACAGTCCTTTTAAAAGAAGAGAAAAGTGATCACTCTTTTCATTGAATTCTGAAGTGCTGCATGAAGACTACTACAAGTCGTGTCACCATGAGAGGCCAAATCAACTCTTGGATTCGAAAACATATCTTGCTTTTTGTAGAAAGATTTGAAGTTAGTGCTTAAGTATCTATCTAACACATTCCTATTAAAAAAGGGTATCTATCTAGTATCTAACATATGCTCTGGTTTGAAACATGAATAGACTTCTGAAATTTCCCTTTTATCTTTGTATAATGAAGCATTTTAAATACCCAAAAAGAAACCTCGGAGAAGAAACACCAATTACTAACAAATTTGATATCAAATTAGTACACAACTTGTCGAAGGAAAATATTCAACTAAGCTATCAAAACTTACTGAAAAGGGTGAGTTAACAGAACTAAGGTCTAACCATCATGAATCAAGCATCAGACTGTTTCAAGGGAGTGTGGGAATCCACCTATCTTGGTTAATGAAAGATTCCACCGAGAAGCGTCTTAGTTGCGAGGCATCAAGCGTCCTTGCCCATGGAACTCTCATGGAAGTGGAAGATCCTGGCCCTGTACTATTCTCCTCGACGTACATAAAATTTTGCCTAAAGAATGTAACACCAATTAGAACATGGTAGGTTGGTGCCTCACCTTGAAAAGGCGAGGCTCACAAAATAACGTGCCTTACACTTAAACCCCAGAAGACTATTGCGCTTTATTGTACCCTAAACTTTAGAAAATACTAGATGTGAACTTACTCTTGGCCCTTGAAGTTCCAGGCATCCCATCCGTCTGGTGCTACCACTGTACCCATTATAGCATCTTCAAATATAACTCTGGAAAATGGACCATATGCTCTCCCCAACAAAGCTTTGCCACTACCCGTTATGGTGCACCGTTTAAATACAAATCCGCTTGGATCTGTTGCTGATTTTCGACCTTGTGCAGTAATGAACCCTTGGTTGACTTGAGGGAGTTTTGCAACATTAACATTTATCAAACAGTTCTGCATTTTCAAAAGAACATTCATTTTTGGTCTCAAGTTGCTGTAAAAGTCTCCTCCATTTATGTAAATAACAGAACATTGACATTTGAAGTGAGTACCTTATAAACTGATTGGCCACTACCAAATATGAAATCTATGGCTCCTTCAATGTAGCAAGCATGGAAGAAATGGCGACCTCGTACATCCCATAATGTGTCTTGAAACCCTTTGAATCCACAACTGAAAAACGCCGATTTGTCACCGTAGATTCTTGCTGCTAATGCTTGTGTAAAGAAAGTTCCATCATTAGGAACAAATATCTCTGGAGCTTCTGCAAGGTTGAAGGAGTTCTGTGTGCATCACCAGCAATACATAATCAAACATCTTCATTTACCACACAAAAGCAACAATTCTATAACAAGACAGACATTGATCAATGATTGAGCAATTGAAGCCTGCTCTGACTGCTCTCAGGTGCGTATGCCATATGATATATATCGTTAACTATGAACTTAACTTGCACCTTACTTTGCTTTAAGCTCTCAAATGATGACATGAATCTAAATTTATAGAAGCTGCAGCACCTCAAAAGTAATGCCTCTCGCAATAATGTTAGGAGGATATGAAGTAAATGTAGCACTAGTATCTGTTTGTTGATGATCGTTGAACGTGATAACTGTATTACTGCGGCCGGCTCCTTCGAGATAAATGAAAGGTTTTTCTTGTGGGATTGTCACCTTTTCTCTACAAAATGTTCGCCAACAATATTAGAACAAAACCCCAATACCAAATTCATTGAATTAGGCATATGCATTTGTAGTATTATTATTACTTGTAGACACCAGAATTGATTTGAATCTTAATCCATTGGATGTTGTTAGGTGGAACTGAGTCGATGGCTGATTGAACGGTATGGACATTGCCTCTGCCCGATTTGTCAACAACGACGACGGATTGAACTATAAGGTCAAAAGTTCTTGCATGATTCACAGCTTCAAAACCAAAAACAGTAGCATTAAAAAGGGTGACGAGCAAGAGAAATGGAGCTAGTAGCAGCATCTTTTATATTTTTTTGGATTCAGTTGTCAGTTAGAAACTATAAGTTGTGAATTATCAGCATAATGGTGAAAACTGAAGAGGTAATAGGCCTTATATTCACACATTAACATATAAACAGAGAGATCTGAATTCATAAATGCAAATTCTTTTGAAAATCATCAACATGATCTTATTTGATTTTGTTTTTACCGATGAGATAGCATGTTATTCATGTAAAGAAACCATTAGAAGAAGAGCTTAATTGTAGTATCAAAGACAGGAATGCAACCTTTGATCTTGCAAAATTTCATAGGAGTTGACGGTATTGTTAATCAATGTTCAATACATATGGAATGGCTGTATATTATCCCAATGATTTCAGTGATTAACATTTATGATTTGTGATTAAATTAATCGTTTGAAATCCTGATTTGGTATCAATCGTTTGAAATCCTCAAATTTCCAAAGTATTGTTGGAAGATTTGTTGATGAATTGCCAAATGAATGCACAGATATAAAAGGCAACAAAACATATCACTGTTTGGCATACCTTTCCTTTCTTCGGGTTTTTTCTTTTTAAAAAATTACTAGTTGAAAATTGAATCATCCACTTTTGAAATACTAATTTGTGATAAATCATTTGAGTTATTCTCGAGGTTGGAGAGAGGATTTTTTGGCACATCATAAGGAAATATTTTGATTAATTAAGATATATTATTATTATTTTTAGTACAATTAAATTGTATTAAATCATGATAGATTATTTGTAATCAAATAATTTAACTCGATCTATACTATGTATGAACTATGAATTGAGTTGGTCGATTTTTTTTTTTTTTTTTTTTTTTTTTTTTTTTTTGGAGTCATCGGATTGTTTATTACTAGAAGTTTTTAATTTCTTTAAAAATTATTTTTTTATGTATAGCAAGAATTCATTCATGCATGCATGTTTTCAAACCCATTTGCAGTTTTTCTATTTACTATTTTCATCACGAACTGTGAGGTTTTTCTTTCTTTTCTTTTTTTTTTTTTTTTCCTTCTTTTTTTCCCAGTTCAATCTGAGGTTGTTCATTAATAATTTGAAAATTCATAGATTAAAAAAATATTTCTAGTCTATGGACTTTCATTAAAGTAATAATTCAGTGTTGGTTCGATGATCATTTGGTTTTTTATTTTTGATTTTTTTAAAACAAAAAAATCATATATATTTGATTTTCTATTTTTTAAAAATTGTAAACCAGAAACATTTTTGATAATTGTGTTTTTGTTTTCAGTGTTTACAAAAGCAAAATAATTTTTTTTTCGACTTTTTGAGTTTTATATTTGTTTAGAGGGGTTTTTTTTATATAGAAAAATGGGTCAAACTAAATACAAGTTATAGCAAAAGTTCAAAAATTCGCTAGCAGCACAAAAAAAACATGTCAAATACCAAAAAAGCCCAACCCATACACAAAAAACATGTGAAATCAACACTGGTAACTCGACCCAACTCACGTGACTCGATTCGATCCATGATTAATCGGAGAACCACACAATTTTCTCCATGGTTTTCCCACGATTTTTTCCTCCAACGCATGCTAACCATTAGTTTACATTTATATCATTCAAAATTGAAATCCTCTCTATCGTTCTTCTTCTTCTTCTTCTACTAGCTACTTCTTATTTTTATACTTCCATTGCCGCTACATCTTATTCCTCCTTTTCTTCTTCTTAATCCTTCTTCCACTATCACTTCTACTCCTTCATCTTTTTTCTATCGCTACCGCATCTTATAAGGATTTAAGGATTCAACTACAGTAGTAACTACTCAACTCTTCAAGGTATAACTCTTTTCTTTTCTTCTTATCAATTTATCAGTGTTTATAGTTGTTAAACCTAATTTTTGTTCAGTGGTAATATTTATTAACCTTAAAATTTATGTATAGATGGTAAGCAACATCAAAAGGAAGACAATGAAAGGAGAATCCTCAAATAAACCAAAGAAGATAAAAACTCAAAAGAAGGAACAAAAGAAAGTAAAATCCAAGGTATAAACAAACTTGAGATATACGATGATAGTGTTCGATCACTGTCTATCATTAATAGACAGTGATAGAACACAACCAATGACTATAAATGGTAGATAACGATAGTATTAAATCACTCTCTATCAGAGATAGACAGTGATAGTGTTCTATCAATGTCTACAGATAGACACTGATGTCTATTAGTTTCTATCTGTAATAGACATTGAAAGTGTTCTATCATTGTCTATCATTGATAGACAGTGATATACCACTAAGATAGATGTTGATATTAGTCTATCACTGTTATTGGTGATAGATAGTGATAGACTACCATTAACGTCTATTTATAATAGACAGTGATAATGTTCACTACACATTGGTATTGATAGAGAGTGATAGATATGTTTTTATTATTGATATTTTGCTTGTTTGCTCAATGATAGATATATTTTCATTTAGATATGTTTGGATGGGAGCTAGTTATTGAATTGTGTACAGAGTTGGTTGGTTTGGTGTTTTGATATTTGTTTTGTTTTGAGTTTAGTTTGCTTATAGGATTGATTTCATGGTTTCAATTACACTAGTCATGCTGTGACATTATTTATTTATTTTAAAGTATTTTGAGTGTTGTAAATAATGAGTACATATGAAACTTGATAGACAGTGATAGTAATCTGTCACTGATAGATAGATATAGAAGTCTATCATTGTCTAGATAGACAGTGATGTTGTTAGTGATGGTAAATTCTTGTTGTGTTATGTTTTCATTATTGATATTTTGCTTATTTGCTCAATGATAGATATATTTCTACTTAGGTATGTTTGATTTGGGGCTAGTTATTGGATTGTCTACAGGGTTGGTTGGTTTAGTGTTTTGATATTTGTTTTGTTTTGAGTTTAGTTTGCTTATAGGATTGATTTCATGGTTTCAATTGCACTAGTCATTCTGTGATATTATTTCTTTATTTTAAAGTATTTTGAGAGTTGTAGATAATGTGTACATTTGAAATTTGATAGAGAGTAATAGTAGTCTATCAGTGTCTATTGCTGTCTATCACAATGATAGTAAATTCTTGCTGTGATATTATTTTGTAGTATTTTCTATGTTGTGTAAATCACGATGATTGTGTCTATTATGATAGTTAATATTTGCTAATAGTTAGGGAGAGTGATAGTCAATGATAGACTTCTATCATTGTCTATTACTAATAGACATATATCACTTGCTTATAGATAGTTGTTGATAGTTGTAATTTTAAACAGGTAGAACAAGAACATCAAATATTAATGCAAGACCAAAACAAGACTTTGAAGATAACTATGTACATCTCATTATATGTAATATAAAATATAAAGAAGCAATTAGATTATACAAATTTAAATACTTTTAGAAATGGTCCTTTCAACCACTTTCTAAATCTAAAAATCGAGAAAATGGACACACAATTCATAAACTACTTGATAAGAAAACAATGAGCCACAAAGAAACCAAATTTATTGGCTTTTAACTTTAACGACCATATAGCAGAATTTGGATTAAAAGAATTTTGCTTAATCACAAATTTAAATGGTACTTAGCTTCCTCCTATAGATTTAGAAGAAAAATATCGAATCTTTGAATTTAGGGAAAGAGTCTTTAAGATTGATGATTCTGTCGATTGGAAAGACATTGAGAGAAGCTTTAAGTTCTTACACGATTTTGAAAGTAATAGTATCAAGATTAAATTGACAAACCTCCTCTTCTTGGAGTATTTTTTAATGCCTAGGCAAGGACACAATGTTGTTAATTGAAAATACGTTGACATAATGGATAATAAACCAGCCTTGAACTATTCTTAGGGACAATTGTCACACAACTTAGATATATCAATTTTTTAAAAAAGGCTTCTTATAGTGAGAAGGATTCTGTATGCCTTCAAGGCTTCACTTTACCACTAGTTTATTGGGCATTTGAAATAATATCAAAACTTTCAGCACTAGAGGTTCAGAAGAAAAATTGGCAATCAAAGTCCAAGAACAATATCATAGGAGTGCTTGGAACCTGGTCATTGGAGAATTCTTGAAGAGAATATCTTTTAAAGAAATGATGTAAGTATTTCCTACAATTTCTTACGTTCGTTTTTATTACTTGCACTTATTTCAGCAAAAAAACAAATAGTATCCTATCACTGTTTGTCAGATATAGACATTGATAGATCACTAGATAGTGATAGACTACTAGCTGTGTCTGTCATTGAAAGACCAAATCCTAAGCTTGCTAGTGGTTTTTATCTAATGATTTAACATGTGTTTACTTGTAGTTTTCTGTAATTCAACAAGTTCAAACAAAACAAGAATCACAATTAACTACCATCAAATATTTCATAGATTTGGAAGAAAAGAAGAATGAACGGATAGAAAGAGAAAAAGAAAGAGAAGAAGAAAGAAATAAAATATTAGGAATCCGAAAAAAATATGATGGAAGAAATAGAAGAACTGAAAAATGGCCAATAGACGGTAGAAAAATAGCAAAAAAGTTAGGAACAAAGCCAAGAAGAAATCATCAGAATGTTAAAAACAATTATGCAAAGACTGAATGATATACTTCCAACTAAAAAACTTACACAACAACAACAAGAAGAAAAGGAGCTTGAGAAGACCATAGAAAAAAACAAAGTTCCTTCTTGTACTATGCTGTATTTTTTAAATATAACCATTGATTTATTAACTAAACTAATTTTTTTTTTTTTTTTTTTTTTTTTTTTGTAGATTGAAATTGGGAATGACATACAAAAGGAAGGAAAGGTTTGTTTACAAGTTTTTGTACTCTATCACTGTCTATTCTTTTTGTTTATCTTTGATTTGTGTCTTTTGTTATAGAAATCTTATTCTTTTCATTATCTTTGTGATTAATTTATATTTTTGGGCTGATAAAACAAACAACAAATTTTAAAGTTTCATTTGGAAAAATGGCAAAAAAATTTCAAAATTATAAAAATAGAAAAACAAATTTATATAATAAAAAATGATAATTAGTAAATGACAAAACTGCCCTAAAACAACAAAATTAAGTACAAATGAAAATGCAGAGATACACTACTTCAAAAACAACACGAATACCACAAATATACTCTACCTAGACATTCTAGAACCATAAATACATAGTATCTAAACATTCCAGAAGTAAAATTAACCCAATATGGTCCTTTATGCAAGGGCAAAGTTAGGTTGTTGTTGGCAAGTGAATATGTGAAAGAATTGCAACTTCATGATGATGTGACCATTGGAAGTATGATTGCGTTAGACACCAAACCAGTTGTAGGGAGTCTCATCATCTCTATTCCATGTGACCATTTTGCTCATTGGATCTTGAACGCCAACTTTAAACACTATCAATCTCAGAATATCATTGTTGAAAATGATGTTCAAAGTAGAAACAAAAGTAGAAAACATGTGTGTAAGTGAAAAAAGATCGGCAACCTGGTGAGGGTGGTTGTTAAAAGCTAACCAAGATGATGGAATTCAAGAAAGAGTTGTTGCACCAACAATCGAAGACATAAGATTGCAAAGGAGAAAATGAGATTTTGGGGACAGCTAAGTGAAGAAGATGGAGAAGATGAGATTTAGGATTTTTTGTTATCTTCTTTTAATAAATAATAATAATTATGATGATAATAATAAGAATAAGAATAAGAATATTAATATTAATAATAAACTAAAAATATATATATATATATATCTATATTCACCAACATTTTTCAAATATTTAAAATTTAATTCCCATTTATATGTGTTCTTTTTAGGTTCAACAAGCCATTTTTACATGTATGAAAAATTGAAAACATTAAAAATATATATAAAAAAATAAAATTAATTTGAGAACAATATGTGTAAAATAATAATAAAAATATTTAGATACAATTGAATTTGTAACAAACATATAAACAAATCAAAAGTTAGTTGGATATAATCAAATTTGATAATAAAAAATAAATTCAAATAAAAATTGGAGAGAAAAAAGGGTAAGTTTTTGTTTATTCTGATTAAAAAATCGATAAGTAGTTAGATAAAATCTAATTTGATAATAAAATATAAATTCAACCACAAAGACCTATGAAAAAGCCTAACATTGTAGAGGCATAGTAAAAACAACAAGATTGCAAAAGTGAATACTTATTTTTGTCAAAAAGACAAATTAATGATATAATAATATAATAAGATGATAATGAATAAAAGGTAATTAAAAAATACAAAAAATGATCAAATTTAAATAAAATATACAGTTTATTAGATGATAATATGTATAAAAGATTCCGTAAAATTCTAATTAAAATAAAAATTTTAATCCGGATTTAGAATAATAAAAACATGAATAAAATAATATAAAATCTAAAGATATATCCTAAATTAAAATCTAGATGGTGATAAATAAATTAAATATTAATTAATTATAAATATTTTCGAAGAGTGGTTAAATCAAATTAAAACAAATAGCTAATTTGAATCAATTAGGGGAGAAAAATGAGGAAGAGATTGGTTTATTTTAAATCAATTTGTGAATAGTTATCAAAATCTAATCTTTATATTAAAAATAGGAAGAAATTGGTTTATTTTAAATCAAATCCTAATTGTAAAGTTATAACAAAAACAGTAGCTTGTTAAAGAAACTACAAGAAAACCTAAATCGATGAAACCTTGTATAAGTAACAAAAGTTATGGCAATATATAGAGCAACAATCCAACTAGTGCAATCAACGCATGATCATTAAATAAACCGTTAATTTGATAGAAAAATTTGGATATTTTATTAAGGTGAAATAAATTCGAAAAGTGGTTAAATAGAATCTCAAATAATAATAAAATAAATAAATTATGTTAACTACCACCTAGGAGGGCAGTTGTCCTTTACTCATATCAACAATTACCCTATATATATACCTCGACCATGTTTTCTATTTTGGAATTACTTGGTTTCATCAACAATAACATCTACGAATAAGGCAAGGGCAAATCAGGCATTTAGAAATTTGTGGCCATGTGCATGTCATAATTCTTATTCTTGGATGGTTTTGCCATTTTTCATAATGAAATTTCAAATTCTATCATACACTCCAATTCCCCTATAATTTTTATTTTAGGTATCTAAAATCCAGATACAAGTGCTCGAAGCACAATATAATTTGGAACTTATTCCAATTCTAGATTTGGAAACTCCAACAACACAACAATTAACACCAGAGTTGGAGGTGGTCCTATACAAACAATAGGTGTAGCCACCTATTTTTGTTCGACCTTATTTAAAATAAATTTAATTATTAATTTAATTAATCTTAATTTTGTTATTTTAATTTGATGATTTTCCGCATTTTTTAGGTTAATTTTTACATCATTTTAATTTTAATTTTTTAAGTTGGTTAAAGTAACCAATATAATTAAGCGTGTAAAAAACAAAAAACAAAAAAAAAAAAAAAAAAAAAAAACAAAGCAGGGAAAATTTCTTAATTTGGTTTTGGTTGTCCAAAGGTTGTTCTATCTGTTTAAGGATAGGAACAAGTTTTGATGAAATTTCAAATTTGAAATAAAAATTATTAAAAAGAAAATAACATTTGGAGTAAAGTTTTTGGGTTTTAAGTACCCAACTTTCTTCTAAAAACTCATGAGCCATCATTTCATACAAACTCTTCTTTTCTCTTAGAAAAAAAAAAAAAAAAACTCCTTTCTCTAGAAACTATAGAGAACCTCCATCTACAACAACCCCAAAATCCTTCTTTTCTCTTCCAAAAAGAAACCTAGCAATTATAGCTCAAATCCCCTCTTCTTTAAAAACCATAGAGCCTTCATCCTTACATACATCAAGGAAGAGTTCCGCACAAAAAATCTCTACAATATTAAGAATCTAACACACAAGAAAAAATCTAACTTAGTTGGAAATGTATTGATAGGGCTTTGGTCCCAAGGATCCATACTTCAATCAACAAGAGAGTTTAATGTTTTGGATTTCAACCTTTCTTCAAGATCCCCTAAAAAAAATTAAAGAGTTAGATATTTGGTTATTGTTACTTGCTCTTATTTCCTTTTCATTACAATTATTTCTTTATTATCTTGTGAGTTTCTCTTTTATTTATTTATATATATTGTTTCACATCTTGTTGCTTATTGTTTTTTTACTCACGGTTTATTGTTACTTCTCTTTTCTTTTCCTTGTGAGTTTCTTTTTAGTAACAATATAAGAGAGGTGAAAAAAAATTAGAGAGTGGGAGAGAAGGAGGGAGTAAAACAAAATAGATGAAAACAACAACTTGGTTAAAAACAATTCAATTTGGTCAATAATTATTATTTTTATTATAATTCATTCCTTTGTTAGCTATTCTTAAACTTTATGCTTTATTTATTTATCTTTATCTTATGTTTATTGTTATCATTTTAATTTAATACTTTTTTTTAATTATAACATTGATTATTGTTTCTTTAGCATTTTCTATTTTTTTATATGCATATTTAAATATTATATTTTTCTTTTTTTATTTTTATGGTCAGTTCAATATATTTTTGTCAATAGTTTCCTAAATTGTTAATATTTTTAATTAATTATCTTTTTTTAAAAAAAAAAAATCCGACAATGGATTCTAAAAATATTTGGTAGTTAAATTTTCTACAATCTTGAGGTGAGGAAGTCGATTCTTTAAGAGTCAAAAATCAACCTACCATATGCTTTATTAAAATTTTAATATCTTTATAAATATCATTAGTAAATATCATTGTCCGTTTGTTTATTGCTTTAAATGCATCGTTGAATTGTATGTTTTCACAATATAACTTTGCATATTTAAATTAACGTTGTTTTTTTAATAAAATTTCTCTAGAATTTTCAACCGTTTTAGGTTTATTTTCAAATCTCGGGAATTAACTCATTTTGAATTTTATTAAATGAATTTTAATCTCTTTTCTTAGATATTCTTTTCAAGGATATTGTTCTAAAATTTCCAAGGATTCTAGAAATATTTGGGAGCCCGATTTTTTAAAATCTTGAGATGAGAAAGTCGATTCTTTGGAAATTCGAGATCAATTTCCAATATATTTTTATTAAAATCCTAATATGCTTTTTTCATGTTTGCTTAATTTATTATGATGCTTCCTTAACTATGTTTTACTTGTATAATGTTTATATTAAGTCTTACTTGATTTCTAATCAAAATTTCTCAAAGTTTTAAAATCCTACTAATTTAAATTTCACTAAGTTTTAAAATCTTTCATAAAACCTTTTTTTAAATCATTTAAAAAATTTCTTTAGAATTACACTTTTTTTTTTTTGTTTTCAGATATTTATAAATTAATTTATGATTTCAAAAGAATTTCTAATCAATGTTTCCTAATAATTTGGTTTCAAGACTATTTTCCTTAAAAAAATTCTTATGATGAAATTTAAGAAATTTGAAAGTCTAATTTCCTAGAATTCATGAGGTGAGAGATCACATTTTTAGAGTCCGAAATTTGATGTCAAAAGAAAAATGAATTTAATTAATTTTTTAAAAAATCTTTATTAAAAGGCTAATCCTATGATGGAATTTGAGAAATTGTAATAATTTCTCGCATTCTTAAGGTGAGGAATTTTTTCTTAATTGTAATATAGCTTAATCAAGGGATAAAATAAAACATTTGTTTTAATACTTTTTTTGCTAAATGAATTTCTTCAAAAAAAAAAAGAAAAATTGCGATTCAAGATTTAAAATTTGGCCATCCTTTTTTAAAGGATATTGTGTGGTGCTAACACCTTCCCATACACAAATGAATTTCAAATTCAACTCTAGATTTTGCTAACCATTTTCATTGAATTTTATTTAAAAATTGTTTATTTTATTTCAATGACAATCAGACTATAAAAAGGACTGGTGACGACTCATTTTTATTTTCTTTTAAAATTAACCATTTTTTAGGACATCGACCGCTCCACGTCATCTCAGGCACTTGGCGATTCCACTAGGGACATGAGGTTCCACCTCAAGAGTTTGGCCATTTTCTCTAATCTTGAATTGTTTTATTCTTTAATTTTATTTAAACTTTATTCTATGTATCTACTGTGCATTTTATTATTGAACACACAATCACAAGCCTCTTGCCCGACTTTCCTAATAGGATTAGAATCGAGGACGGAGTAGTGTTAACTTTCGAGGAGCTTATACTCCCATGCAGGAACACGAAAAATCCTCACTCAATTTGGTTAATTTGTCATTTGACCAATTTGAGGGCCTTTTTCATATAGGATCATAGAGCAAACTTCACTTTGCTTGGAGCATTTTATGGTGATATATTTAATCTTTTATATTGCTCCACACACTATTACAAGCCTCCTACCAAAATTTTACCTAATAGTCTAGAATCGAGAATTGAGTAGTGTGACCGAGGAGCTTATGCTCCTGTACAAGCACACGACAAATTCTCACTCAACTTGGTCATTTTGTCATGTACACTTTTTAATCAATTTGGGAACCATTATCATTTAGGGCCTTGGAATTAGTCTCACCATTAAAGCTTTTATATACTCATATATTACCACATGCTTTTACATATGTATTTTTTATTTTAAAATAAATTTTGAATGATTTTGGTTAAGAATGAACATTATATTTTGAACGTGATGTATTTTTATGTTTGTTTAAACATCACAATTGCATGAAAATTAAGTAAAGAGTGAATATAAATTTTTTTATTTTATCTTTTTTGCCAATTTGATTTTCTTAATAAATTAATATTTTAGTAATTTTGTGGATGTATTATAAAGTTTTTTTTGCATATTAAAAAAAATATATATACATTTAAAGAAAATTGAGCAATGTATTTAAAAAAATTAAAAAAATACATTTATTCAAATATATTTATTTGAAAAAGAATATGTATTTAGTAATTTACAATCCCATCACCTAATAACGAATTTTAAGTTGGTAATAAAATAGGTGAAAGAAACTCATTTTTTATAGTTGGAGGAAACTTTACAAAAACTTTTGAAACTTAATATCATTATATTTTGTTTATTTAAAATATGAAATATTCTAGAAAATGAAAAGATGAAAGTGAAAGGTGTATTAATTATGTTCTGTTTTTCAAAATTAATAAAATTTGTAATGAGAAGAAATAAATATGATTAATTAATCAAAAGAAGAAAAACTCTTAAATCGCCACATATTTAATATAAATAATTAAATTTTATGGTTTCATAAACTTTTTGGGGTGATATTTATTAATTATTATTTAGTTTTTTTCATCTCGTATAACCACACTTTTCTATTGTATTTTGTTATATTGGAAGTTACAATTTTAATAATTAAATTAATATTAAAATATTATTGTTACATTTTTAAAATAGTGATTAATATTTAATGTTAATGCCATTTTTTTTTTGTAAATATATAAATTAAAGATTGAATATAATTTTTTTAAAAAATGTTTTTTTCTAGAGCTTGTGGCTTTTTAATGTGTGATAGATTATGTTAATATACATATTTTTCTATTGCTATATTTCATCATTATATCATTTAATTGCATGAGCTAACATTGAGAGTCATTCATGATCATGCATAATCCTATGGTTATAAGCACTCAGTTGCATGTTATGCAACTATTTAAAAAAGATCTGACTAGTCATTACATTCATAAGATCATAGTCAGGCTCCATGGCAAGTGAACCTTTTGGATGACTTAGTTTCTACACCTAAGCATGCAAGCCTGCAAAAAGACTTTTAAGGATGTAGGCCATGGTGATAGATTAAAGTTTCTAGAAGAGAGGTTGTGTGTAATAGAAAGCACCAATATTTACGAAGGCGTTGAGGTGACACAACTGTGTTTAGTCTCGAGCGTCATATTATTCCACCCAAGTTCAAGATGCCAAAATTTGGAAGGTATAATAAGACAGCTACCCCAAAAGATATCTTGTCATGTACTATTGACAGATGTCAATCCACTCACATGATGACAAAATATTGATTCATCACATTTGCTATAGCCTAATATGTATTATTTCATTTTGTGATAATGAATTTATTCTCTATTGGGTATGGGGTATGACGAAGGTGTTAAGAAGGTGCCAACCTAGTTGAGATATTCTAGTATGCCTATTGATCTCACCTATCCCTTTAGTTACTTGTTAATAAACAAGATAGCCTAATTGACTCAGTTGCTCATTGGTACATGTAAATGTGGATATTTATCAAGTATAAAAGTATTAAGATGGTGCAAACACAATATTAATTTGGCCTTAGACCATTTAAATCTCCAATGTATGTAAAAGAAGTAATAGGGACTTTCAAGGAATGTGATAAAACATGTCAAAATGGTCACTGAGGGGCAACCTTCATTGATTGATAAGGAAATATCACCAATGTTTATAAGCACTCTGAGTGCTCTAAAATTGATTGGAAGTGTCTTAAAAAACTTCTCTAACGTTATAACGATAGGAGAAAGATGAGACTATAAAATGATGCAGAAGTACGATTTCACTAGAAGAAAAAGATGAAGTGCATGAGATTAGCTGGAGGCAAAGCATTATTAGCCATGCATCACTGCCATCATTTTAAATAGGTGAACTATGTTAAAAGCCCTCAACAAAGAGAAAAAAGTCAATTAAATACACCAGAACAACAATCGACAAAGAAAAGACAACAAAGCACCTTGTCGTTATCATTTCTAGAAGTGCAGCTCCATCTGATGAGTTGATTTATTCATGCTCACCAAAATTTGAGCTTCATAGTTAAGAAGTCGAAGTGCTATCAAAGATCACCAGAGAAGTGTGAGAGTAAGGTCATCGACTATCCTTAAGGTTTTGGTAAAGCCTCTGTAATAGGGGCACTTTTAATCTTTTGTTGAATTGGATGACATCTTGATAGTTGTATGTATCCTATTTTTCTAAAATAAAGTGGATTGTTGACTTTCATTATACAAGTAGAGTCCTGATTTTACTGTCCCACCAATTAATCTTATCATAAAAGATAATATAAGATTAATAAGAACATTAGAATTGAAATCAACATCAAGGTTTGATTTCAAATTTCCATCTTTTAATCATGAGGAAAGGAATTAAAATATGTTTTACTCAAGTAGTTGAAAAAAGAGAACCAAAGGATTATACAATTATCAAACTAAACCTTGGAAGTAATTTGAGCCTGCATTTTATTCAACTCTCATTCTCCACTTTGTGAGCATAAAGATGCATTAGGTTATATTTGGTTTGAGTGCCAAATTTTGTAGCATTGGTTATTTCTTTTAGAGTTTGAGTTTGATGTCATAGAAACATCCAACAGTGTATTAAGATGATGGTCGGACAAGGCACCATCTTTTACACATCAACTGTGCAGTCTGCTCTTATTTAATATGTAGCGTGAAAAATTTCCTCATCAAAGGTTAAGTTTGATTCGTTTGAGTATGACTACCTTTGAAGATGCGGATTATGTTGTAGGACATATTATATTCGTCATCATTGCTTGCAGAAAAGGATCAGTTTGAAAGGATCTTGCTATTTTGTTGAAGCTATCAAAGACAACTATATAGAAGGCAGTAGCCTTAAAACATCTTTTTTTCTGAAGCATGCAAAATCAAAGAAGACCTTCGACCTTTCAAGTTGAAAATATCAAGGTTTAAGTTACAAGATCACTTGGTCTTTCACAAATCCATTTTTATTATACCATCGATCTCGAAGATAAGAGATGGTGTTTTATTTGGCAAGTAATTACTCTAAGGAGATTTTCAAGGCAAGATAGAAATCAGATGACATCTTAAGTTTTGTGATACCTAATTTCCAATTTTTGTTGAAACATATACGAGCTATTTTATATACTTTAACGTGTTTTCTTCTTTTGAAAAGAATCTAGAGAAGGGAAAAAACCATTAAAATAAGTATATTTTAGCAAGTATATACATGCATACACACATAAATGTCTATTATCATCATATTTTTAGTTGTGGTAGTGCTTGTTTATCCCTAGCCCCCAACGTTTTATTTTGTTGCAGTGACGCTTGTTTATCCTTGGCCTCCAGTGATTTATTTTTTCATGTGACGCTTGTTTATCCTTGACCCTTGATACCTTTTTGCTGCGATGACACTTGTTTATCCCTAAATTTTGACACTTTTTCCTGTGGTGGTACTTGTTTATCCTTGACCCCCGACGTTTTCTTTTTGTTGTGATGCCGCTTGTTTATACCTGGCCTTTAGCGTTTTATTTTATCATGTGGCGATTGTTTATTCCTAACCCTTGACACATTTTGCTATGGTGGTGCTTGTTTATCCTTGGCCGCCCATCGTTTTCTTTTTTGCTGTGATGGCACTTGTTTATCCCTAGTCTCTAACGTTTTTATTTTGTCATGTGGTGCTTATTTATCCTTGACCCCCAACATTTTATTTTTGCTACGATGACGCTTATTTATCTCTGGCCTCCAGCTCTCTTTTTATCTCATCATGAGGCACTTGTTTTATCCCTCACCCTTAACATCACTAATACATTTGAAGTATTTTATCTCAACAAAATAATAGCTATGTCTTCGTCCACCTTCTATTCTACAATGATGTACGAAGGGGAATGCTGTAGCCACCTATTTTTGTTCGACCTTATTTAAAATAAAATTTATTTATCTTAATTTTGTTAATTTTAATTTGATGATTTTTCACATTTTTTATGCTAATTTTTACCTTCTTTTAGCTTTTATTTTAAAAGTTTAGGGTTTAGGGTTAAGGTAAAAAATAATAAAAAAAAAAAAAACAAAAACAAAACAAAATAGGACAAAGCAATGGAAAATTTTGAATTTGGTTTTGGTTGTCCAAAAGTTGTTCTTCCTTTTTAAGGATACGACATGTTTGGTGAAATTTCAAATTTGAAATAAAAATCATTAAAAAGAAAATAACATTTGGAGTAGAGTTGAGGTGAGGAAGTCGAATATTTGGGAATCTGAGATCGATTTCCAATATGTTTTTATTAAAATCCTAATATATTTTGTTCATCTTTGCTTAATTTATTATGATGCTTCTTTAATTATGTTTTGCTTGTATAATGTTCATATTAAGTCTTACTTGAGTTCTAATTAAAATTTCTCAAAGTTTTAAAATCCTTCTAATTTAAATTTCTCTATATTTTAAAATCTTTCATAAAACTTTTTTTAAATCACTCAAAAATTTTCTTTAGAAAGTGACTGTTTTTAAATATTCCTAAATTAATCTATGATTTCAAAAGGTTTCTTAAATAATGTTAGCTAATAATTTGTTTTCAAGACTGTTTTTTCATTAAAAAAAAAAAAAATCCTACGATGGAATCTAGGAATATCGGAATCCGATCTCCTAGAATTTGTGAGGTGAGATATCACATCTTTAAGAGTCCGATTTTATCCCAAGAGAAAAATGAATTTAATTAATTATTTGTAAAAAAAAATCCTTTATTAAAAGCCTACTTCTATGACGATTTTGAGAAATTGTAATAATTTCTTCCATTCTTGAGGTGAAGAATTTTTCCTCAATTGTAATATAGTCTAATTGATGGAATTTATACACTTATTTTATTGGATGATTATTTCAAATATTGGAGTAATGGGGTAAAATAAGACATTTGTTTTAGAACTTTTTTTTCTAAATGATTTTTTTTTTAAAAAAATTGTGATTCAAGATTTAAAATTTGGCCACCGTTTTTTAAGTGCTAACACCTTCCCATACAAAAATCATTCCTGAACTCAACTTTAGTTTTCACAAACCATTTCTATTGAATTTTATTTAAAATTTATTTATTTTATTTTGATGTCCAATCACATCGTAAAAAGGATTGATGGCGACTCCTTTTTATTTTCTTTTAAAATTAAACTCTTCTTTAGGACGCCGGCCGCTCCACATCGTCTCGGGTATGTGGCAATAATAGGAAAGGAAAAAGTTTGATTCCTCACTTAAGCTACTTTGTCTTAGATTTAAGGTTTGTGGACACTGATAAAGACACTCCTATCAGAGATACTCACAATGATAAACATCTATTGACAAACTTTTATCATTATCTATAAGTGATAAAAACTGATAGATGTGTGATGGAAACTGATAGAAGTCTATCACTGTCTATCTTAATACAGAATAATAATACATTGTTTTATTACAAGAAGTTGTTGAAGCTGATCAACTTCAGAAGAAGGTAAAGATCTACACACAATGAAAGAAATCTAAATGATAGACTTCTATAAGTATGTATTACTGATAGACAATTATAGACTTCTATCAAGAAGTGTCTATCAGTGATAGAGACTGATATAAGTCTATCACTTCATGTACTTTAATTAAAAATTAATTAATCATATAATATATAATTAATTCCCTCAATTAATTTGAACAATTCAAATTAATCCAAAAATTGGTTCTCATTTTACCGAGGGGACCTCATGGACATGTAGCTTGAAGCTCCAACGGTACGTGAATAATTAATTAAAATCTTTAATTAAATTATTCACCATCCGTTAACTATCGGACACTCCACTAAAGACTGACAGCTGCACTATCTACACTACAGATATATTTCTGTGTCCATTATATATAACCAATCAACATTATGATGGCCCTTCGCAAATTGCACGTAAGTATAACTAAGCAAAATTACAGTTTTTCCCTGTAGTTACATCTAACTCCTTAGGTACCACTAATTCCTCTAATGAAAAATAAATCACAGTCCAATTATGATCAAACCTCTCTCTAACCAGAAGAATGTGTGGAGTCATATTGTTCAAGCCTTGACATCAGCCCTTAAGAGAGCAAATTATCTACTTACCCCGACATTGAGAAAGGAGTGAATTCCTTCTTGTGTAACTATGTTCCCAGCTTCCCAATCATACTAATCCCCAAAATGGTAAGCTTGTTGAGTCGATGATTTGGCCACTCTCACTCATACAAATCAAAGGATCGCCCTCATAGGGAGGAGTTCACAACTCACCTAAGATTTAGGTCATGTTATCTATGGTCATCCTGGTGAAATTAAGTCTTCATTAATTTTCTCTCAAGGTTGGGCTTATTTATCATTGTCCAAAAATTAAAATCGTGGAGCTCGTAAAACCAACTAGTTAAGTTTATCCATCATTGTCCGGAAATGATCCAAAGTAAGTGCAGAACATTAACACCGATTACTATATCTATCTTTTCTTTGCTTCTTTTCTTCAAATACAATATCTTCATTCCAGTGAACTGCAGTTATTTGGCTCAAGCTTGAGTATTAGACGAAGAGCCAAA
The DNA here is from genome assembly GCF_009727055.1 of Benincasa hispida. Lineage (NCBI taxonomy): Eukaryota > Viridiplantae > Streptophyta > Magnoliopsida > Cucurbitales > Cucurbitaceae > Benincasa > Benincasa hispida. The sequence continues at coordinate 45,200,372 of NC_052354.1, forward strand.
TAAGTTGTTAGGATCAAATAGGGTTTATGACGTGTAAGATGATGTGGCTTTGACTTTGATCATTCATATGATGATTCAGTCTAAAACTAGTTGTTGTCTAAGTATAATTTTTGTTGAATATTTTCTCTACCTTTGTTTTAGGATCATTCTAATTAGAATGTTGGTTGCATGTTCCATCATATAATTTCATTGTGCTCATTTTTGCATTGGTGGGAAAAGGGGGAGGTGTAAGCTCTCAATCCAAGCTTAGGATAAGCTAAGCTAACATTGGAGACAAGAAGTTAAGGTGGAATGTGCATTGGATTTAAGAAGCTAAAATTTGGCTAAGTCTCCAAACTATACTTTAACAAAAAAAAAAAGTGAGATTTAGGAAAATTTCCAGAGTATTGAATCATGCGTTGAAAAGGAAAGGTTGTACTCATAGCCTAGTTAGAAGTTTACAAATTTCACTAAGTGTTAGTAGAAAAAGAATAGGAATTAACCCTTGAGGCATGAGTGACAAATTGAACTAATTACCTCTAGGTTGGATGCATATTAGGTATGAAACACCAAGTTAGATTCCTGCTAAGGTAAGGAGACAATATCGGGTGCATAGTTTACTCTTGAGCTCATTTAGGATACTAATTAGGTGCATATTAGGCTGAAGAAGAAGGAGGAAAGTCTTCTTAGACACATCAAACACCCCGGAGAGCTATGGTTGAACACCTATTTAGAAAGGAACCATATGCAAAGAACACGGGAGGAGGTGAGCTATATTAGGCACCTAGAGCGAAGTAGGTATTGAACTTAAGGGAGATTTATGCATGTAAAACTAGGCGTTGAAGATGAGGTTACTTGGGGAGCAAGGCCAAGTTGACAACAAAAAGGAATATGTGGCTCAATGGAGTGAAGTCTTGACCAAGTCCAAGTAGGAGATGGATGCATGTGAGGCAAAAAAAGGCATGTAAAAGGCTAGTGAAGACACCTCAAAAGGGGGTGTTATGTCAGGGTTTGCATGCTGAAGACACCTAGGCATGCACGTATGAAGAGTTGTCCCAATAAGAAGGATTTGGGACTACTATACATAGGGCACTTTAGATGATTAGTTCTCTCAATTCCTAATGCCATTTCCATTTTTCTTGAGCCAATCTCTAGCAAATTCAAATTAAGAGTAGAGAGCATACTCAGGTTGCCATAAAATTTGAAGTATAGGAAGATTGAGAAAATTAAGAAAAAGGTAAAGAAGGCCAGTCTACTCTCAGTAGCATTAGGCTCCCAGACACCCTGCACGCCCAGCTATCGCGCCCCCAATAGCATGTCCACATGTGCACCCCTCGCAGATTCCGCTTGCGCAGTCAGGTCGTACATGGTGTCAGCACCCACACCTCACCCTGTAGGGCGATCAAGTGGAAACACGTCGTGTCGCATGGGGCCCCACGCCTAACGCTAACGCCTATGATAGTGTATGCCTATCGCCCATCTGCATGATCAAATAGCCTCAACCCAGCGATCGCTCGCACCTGTGCTTCCCAACAGCCTCATCTGTTGGGATTGGTGTCCTAATTCTCCAAGAGTCTCATTATTTTGTAAAGATACACGTTGTTCAATGAATAAAATAATTGTTATTTAATTCTAGCATTTACTCATATCCAATAAACAAAACTCCTTGGTTATCTTATGTGAACTTAAGCATGTATATGTGATATACAAGTGGATCGTGCCTTAAGTGATAACCTAAATAGGTCTGTAGTATAAGGATTAAAATGAGATACCTGATCCTGGTGACACTACGGATACAGCCCGCTTTGTAGAGGTTTGTAAGTATTGTCAACTATTACAGATGGTAGATTCTGACCATTCATGTGGAGACGTGCGAGCGGGGGTGTCCTATACAAAGAGTTTGTATAAGACTTGGACCACGAGAAACTAGACTCTGTATATAACGTCGTTGATACTAGAGACTTGCATCTCACCTAAACGACCATAGGTGACACGACCTCAATCCTGAGTGTTTTGAGAACTCCTGCCTTTGAGGGCGGTTCTTTGATTAGTATGGGTGAGAGTGGCCAGATTGCCAACTCAACATGCCTACCTTTTTGGGAACTTGTCTGATCCGGGAGTTGGGAACTCAATCCACAAGATGGAATTCACTCTTTTCTCGAAGCAGGGATAAGTAGAGAGATTTCTCCCTTAAGGGCTGATTTCGGGGCTTGAACATAGTGGCCACAGCTTCTCTTTGGAAGAGAAGACACAGTCATAGTAGGACTATGACTTATGTTCATTAGAGGGATCGGTGGTACTTAAGAAGACAGATGTAACTACATGGGCATAATGGTTATTGGCCCAACTGTACTTACGAGCGATCTGTGAAGGGTTGTCACATTGCTGATTTCTTAAGATAGATACATAATATATCTGTGGTAAGGAGAGTTCAGCTGTCAGTCTTTAGTGGAGTGCCTGGCAGTTAACGGATGGTGGATCCCATGACTAAAGAGTTTAGTCAGTTATTCACGTACTGTTAGAGCTTCGAGCTACAGGTCCATGAGGTCCCCTTGGTAGCTCAATGAATTCAGTTGAGGATTAGTTCTTAGTGTTGATTTGAAATGTTCAAATTGGCAAGAGGTATTTTGATTATATATGATATAATCGGTATGATGTATAAGATACATCTAGTAAAGGATTGATGTAAATGAGATTTACATTAAGTACCATTGAATAGAAAAAGAACTATGGCTTATATGTTTCATGAGATGAAATATTAAAACTATAGGTTATAGATATAGTATGATAAGTTGGTTATTAATTATATTTATAATAATATTAATTATTGGATAATTAATTCTTTTTCTTTAATAATCAAATTAGTGGGTGGTTATTGGATTCATGATAACCGTGAGTTTAAAATGAAAGTGGTTTCCCATTTTAAAAAGGAGTTTTTCAAATCCGCCCAAAAGAAACTCACGTAGTTGTCAAGTAAATACAGATTTACTAAACGATGGTTGGGCGAGTTAAATGATCATACAATGCCAAGCTAAACAATCGTGCAGTATTTACTGAACGATCGCATAGTTTTGCTAGACGATCGCTGGTTCTATGTAAACGATCGTGTAGAGTCTGTAAGCGACAGACCGAGCTAAACGATGAGTTAAACGATCGTATAGCTTTATCTAAACGATTGGACATCGACCTATATGATAGGTCTCCGTCATCTCCCATTTACCCAGTCGCGTATGCGTTCGATGTTTTCCTCCTTCGTCTGCCTCATACCAAGTTCGAACAGAGCCCACCCTCTGGATTCTCACATCAAGAATACCAAGGTACCTTTGGTTGGTGTTTAGACTCAACTCGGACACTGGTCGAGGTTTTCTATGGAGGCCATTTGTGGTGCTGTGCGAGGCCGTTCGTGTTGCGGAGGAGTTTGTGACCAAGGAGATCGTTGAGGACGACGTGCGAAAGTGTTGTGCTGTGGTTCGTGCGGTCGCTGTAGATCGATGCGTTTGCAGGTGCTGTTGTTTGACGCAGTCGTTTTAAACGGAGCGTGGAAACGCTTCTGCCATTGTTCGTACAGTTTGCTCTTTATGCATTTGTTGTTATTCATACTTTAATTTCTCTGTTAATTGCATAACCGTTTGTATTGAAGTCGACTGTAAATGTTATGTTCATTCATGATTGTGATTTAGAATAATCTTGTTCTGCTACTCATGGAAAACTTAGTTCTAATTTCTTTGAATTGGTATTAGAGCCAGGTTCTCTGATACTTCAAATTACAAATAAAAATTAAATGCATTTTTCAATTGCGGTGGGTTTCAGCATTTATAGTTAACCGTTTTTTCCATTTTTGGATGATTTTGATGTACGCTTCGGGTTTAAATTTCCTTTTTGTTAAAGCTTTCGGTATTACAAAGTGTTAATTGTAAGGGCCCCTGTGTTTTTGGGCGAAATTAACTTTCCAATCGAGTCTTTAATTCAAAACGTTTGAGTTCGTCAAGTCGTTCGTGATGAATCTTTGGTGCATGGTGATGCAGTTCTCAACGATGAAGAAGATCATGCGTGGGTTGGATCGTGTAGCCTCCGGTAAACGATCGTTAGGATTTTACTGAGCGATCATTTAGTAATTTTTCTAGACGATCGTGTAGTATTTTCTAATCGATCATTTAGCTAATGTTAAGCGATGGGGAAAATCGTTTACCATATCGCGTAGCGTTGGTTGCATGATCGCATAGGCGCTGGAGGTCGGCGATCGTAGTGGGAGCATGCGATGCTTGTCGTTTAGTAGAAGGTGCATGCTAGACAATCATGTAGTTAGCAATAGCTAAACGATCGCGGAAGGTAGACGTTGTGCGAAGCGCGCTAAGCGCTTGTGTACTTTTAGCTTCATCACTTAGTAAAGGTACACGATCATGTTGTAATAGCTAAACGATCATTTGAATTTTTCTAGACAATCGTATAGTAATAGCTAAACGATCGTTTGGATTTTTCTAGACGATTGTATAGTAAATGCTAAACAGTCGTTTAACTCTGGGAGTGCTGTTAAGCAATAGAGCAAAGCGTTTGTTTCATCATGTAGACGATCGTGGGGTGCTTAGTACATGATGGTTGGAGAAGCGATGCTTTGCGGAGCAGTTCAAGACCCGGTTCGCCTGTTTAAACCGGAGACTCCTTGCCTTTGTAATAGTTAGCTTTTCTTTTGTATTTTAAGACAATTTTACCCGATTCATCAACATTGGTTATTTATACGTGTGATGTATGTTACTTATATGCCAAAGTGTTTGTCATATAGTTAAAACCTATCTTAGGTTGTGCAATTATTCATGCATCATGTATTATAAATGTTATAATCTAACATGAAGAAATTACTTGAAAGCATACGCATGCATCATGAAATATAAGAGTTATATTTTGCTTCCAGTAAGCATTATCATGCATCATTCTTTTATTATAAATGTTATGGTCTAAGGGTGAATAGAAGCATGTTTTGCTTGTTTCATTGTTGTTTTGTATAAGTGTTATATAAAAGAAGTAGCAATGAATGGACAATGCATTGAGCATGGCACTTACGCCGTTTATAAGTGTTATGAATGCCTTGCATGTGTTAGCTTAGCATTGTGGTTGTTCCCATTTATAAGTGTTATAAAGAAAACTAGACCTAAAATCAATAATTCAGAGTTGCATGTGGACTTAGGGTGAACTCAAATTTTTTAAAAGAGTTTTAAAATTGGATTGAGATCGACCTAAATTCAAATGGTTCTAAAGAGTTTAGCAACCTAGATTAATCTTTTAAAATCAGTTTAATAGGATTAAATTGGTTGGAATAAAAGATTAAATTTGATGTAAACTTATCTATAAGGGAACTTTTGTCTAAGCGGGTTCTGGCTAGGCTGGGTTCTTAAGTTGATGGAAACGTAACACCCCTACCTGGGAATCTAACTGGAAAGGTGAATTAGATAGATTTGGTCAAAGACTCCATTAAAGAGTTTAATGGATGATGATCAAAAGTACTATCCAAGGTAAAAGTTACTCTTGGGAAAACCTAAAAGTCACATAGTTAAAATCCTTAGTTGTGTTTTTCTAAATAAGCTAAACCCTAGATTATAAAATACTCAGTGGGAGGAGGAAGCGTATCAGATATGTCTATGATTCCACTGACGTTTCGCCCTGTATGTTCACACCGTGAGATTCATGCTTGGCCTCGAGATGCCCAAGATGCATCCCACTTCGGATGGTGTTTGCATGAGTCAATATCAAGGTGGACGGAGAGAGTATTTATAGTAAGTGAGTGAAGGGTGTGTGTCAATACGTCCTATGGTCTCTGTCATTGGTTCACACCATGAGATCATTCTGTACGCCCTCGAGTCGCCTTCGGAGTGGCCCCCTTCGGATGGGTTTTGTGCAGTTGGTCAATATCAAGGTGAACTCCAGAAATGGATAAGGTCGCTTTAGATTTTGCCCCAATCAGATTTTTTTCCTTCTGATTGGCCTTTTGGGACAGACCTCTAGGGCTTAAAATGATGGGTCACACTTATGGGAGATTGTTAAGTAAGTTAATAATCTCTTGGCTAAATTAATGATGACTTGTCGTTATAGGAACAAGAGTTGTTCTGGTATTAATGACTGGTTGAGAACTTCTCAATTCAGAGGAGGGATAACTGACCTCCCTTAGGCGGCTTTTGTCCTAAACCTTTGAAGCGTCATTGCGAAACTAGATGTCACACGGAGTTCATTTTAGTTTTGCTAAAATTTGGATGTTGTTTTGTTTTACAACGGGTATTTGCTTAAAACCTAACGTAGGTCAATGTGTTTTTCTTTTCAGCAACTCGTTAGTATTTCCGTTTAAAGCTTTAAAAATGACCGATTACTTGCAGTGGAAAGAATCGTGTGAAACGAATTTCGTGGCAAACAACCTCCATCCCACTGCTCTCCAAAAGAGGAGACAAGACAATAAATATGATTTATTGTGGAGACATGTCTGGTAGAGAATGATGATTCTGCCTAGATCCTTGATTCAGGTGCTACCAATCATGTCAGTTCCTCTTACCAAGGATTCAGTTCCTAGCAAATGTTGTCACAGAGAGATTTGACTCTTCGAGTTGGTACTAGTGAGGTTGTTTCAGTTGTTGTTGTAGGCAGGCTGAAGTTATTTGTTGACAAGAAACGTTATTTGTTACTAGATAATGTTTTTATAGTTCCTTATATTAAGAGGAACTTAATCTCGGTTTCTTGTCTCATTGAACAAGACTATACCGTCTTATTTTCTGAGAATAAAGTATTTATTTTCAAGAATGGGATGGAGATAGGTTATGGTTCAATAGAAAATAACTTATATGTACTAAGGTCGTTAGTTATAAAAGCCTTGTTTAACACTGAAATGTTCAGTACGACAACAACAGCTAAAAGACCAAAGGTTTCTCCAAAGCAAAACACTAATCTTTGGCATCTAATATTAGGTTACATCAACCTAAATAGGATTGAGAAGTTGGTGAAAAGTGGACTTCTAAAGAGTTTAGAAGAAAACTCCTTACTAGTATGTGAATCATGCCTTGAAGGCAAGATGACCAAACGACCTTTTATTGGAAAAAGTTACAGAGCCAAGGAAGCCTTGGAGCTTGTACATTCAGACCTCTGTGGTCCGATGAATGTTAGAGCTCGAGCTGGGTATGAATATTTCATCTCTTTTATAAATGATTATTCAAGGTTTAGGTAACTCTTCCTAATGCAACGTCAGTCGAAGCCCTTGACAAGTTCAAGAAGTATAAGGCTGAAGTTGAAAACTTGTTAGGTAAGAAGATAAAAACACTACGATCTGATCGTGGTGAAGAATACATGGACCTCAAATTCTAGAACTATATGATAGAACATGGGATTGCATCCCAACTCTCGGCCCCTGGTACACCTCAGCAGAATGGTGTATCAGAAAGGAGAAACAGGACCTTGTTGGACATGGTTTGGTCTATATCTTCCAGACTTGTTTTAGGGTTATGCAGTGCAGACTGCATGTTATATCCTGAACAATGTTCCCTAAGTGTTTCTGAAACACCTTTTGAGTTATGGAGAGGTCGTAAAGGTAGTTTACGGCACTTTAAGATTTGGGGCTATCCGGCACATGTGCTAGTGACTAATCCAAAGAAGTTGAATCCACGTTCGAAGGTTTGCCTCTTTGTAGGCTACCCCAACAAAATGAGAGGAGGATACTTCTATGATCCAGTGAGAACAAAGTGTTTGTTTCCACTAATGCTATCTTCTTGGAAGAAGATCACATGAGGGATCATAAGCCACGAAGTAAGATCGTTTTACGTGAGATCTCAAGTGAGACTGAGACTGCTGAGGGTTCAACAAGAGTTGTTGAACAGGCCGATAGATCAACAAGAGTTGTATAGGTTGGGACATCTAGTCAACCAACTCAAGAGTTGAGGTCGTCTCGACGTAGTGGGAGGGTTATGAACCCATCGAATCGCTACATGGGTTTGATTGAAGCCCATAACGTCATTACGAATTATGGGGTCGAGGATCCGTTGCCCTTTAAGAAAGCAATGGAAGATGTTGACAAAGATGAATAGGTTAAGGCCATAAACCAGGAAATGGAGTCAATGTACTTCAACAACGTCTAGGAGCTTGTTGATCCACCTGATGGGGTAAAACCTATTGAGTGTAAGTGGATCTATAAGCAAAAGAGAGGTGTAGATGGAAAGGTGTAAACCTTTAAGGCTAGACTCGTGGCAAAGGGTTATATCCAAGTTGAGGGAGTTGACTATGAGGAAACTTTATCACCTGTTGTCATGCTGAAGTCTATCAGGATTTTCCTGTCCATAACCACATTTTATGATTTTAAAATATAGCAAATGGACGTCAAGACTGCCTTTCTGAATGGTAATCTTGAGGAGACCATCTATAGACTCAATCTGAGGGGTTCGTAGTTCCAGATCAAGAGCAAAGAGTTTGCAAGCTTAATACGTCCATTTATAGGTTGAAACAAGCATCTTGATCTTGGAACATCAGATTTGACACTGATGTCAAGTCGTTTGGCTTTGACCAAAACGTTGATGAGCCTTGTGTTTACAAGAAGATCATCAACAACTCAGTAGCTTTCCTAGTACTGTATGTGGATGATATCCTACTCATTGGGAATGACGTAGAATATCTAACTGACATTAAGAGTTGTCTAGCTGTTCAGTTACAAATCAAAGATTTGGGTGAGGCACAGTATGTTCTCGAGATCCAAATCATTCGGGATCGCAAGAACAAACGATTAGCCCTGTCTCAGGTATCGTACATTGATCAAATGTTGATCAGGTACAGGATGATGGATTCCAAGAGGAGTTTGTTACATTTCAGCCATGGAATCATTCTATCTAAGGATCAATGTCCTAAGAAACCTCAAGAGGTTGAGGAGATGACACGGATTCCCTATACTTCTGCTATAGGAAGCTTGATGTATGCAATGTTGTGTACCAGACCCAATATTTGCTATGCAGCAAGGATTATCAATCGGTATCAGTCCAATTCAGGATCTGATCACGGGACAGTGGTCAAGACGATCCTCAAGTATCTTCGGAGAACGAGGAACTACATGCTTGTGTATGGAGATAGAGATCTGATCCTTACAGGATACACAGGCTCTGACTTTCAGACCGATCAAGATTCTCGCAAATCGACATTGGGGTCAGTGTTTATCTGAATGGAGGGGTTGTAGTTTGGCAAAGCATCAAGCAAGGATGCATCGCGGACTCCACTATGGAAGCCAAATACGTAGTGGCTTGTGAAGCAGCTAACGAGGTTGTTTCGTTAAGGAAGTTCCTTACAAATTTGGAAGTTGTTCCAAATATAGATTTTCCTATCACTCTTTATTGTGATAACAGCAGGGCTGTGCCAAATTAGAAGGAACCTCGAAGTCATCGTCGAGGTAAGCACATAGAATGGAAATATCACCTGATCAAGGAGATTCTGCGTCGCGGTGATGTGATAGTCAACCAGATCGCATCAGAGCACAACGTTGCTGATCCCTTTACAAAGGACCTCATGGCTAAAGTGTTTAAGGGTCACCTGGAAAGTCTGGGTCTACGAGAGATGCAGCATCTTGTCTAGGGCAAGTGGGAGATGATACTGGGGTATGCCCTTGTTTATTGTGTATATTATACATTTTTATATTGTATTGTACATTAGTCTCCCGAGTCATTAGGACAAGTGGGAGATTGTTAGGATTGGTATCCTAATTCTTCCGAAGTCTGTTGTTTTGTAAAGATACACATTGTTCAATGAATAAAATAAGTGTTATTTAATTCTGGCATTTACTCATATGTAATAAACAAAGTTTCTTGGTTATCTTATGTGAACTTAAGCATGTATATGTGATATACAAGTGGATAATGCCTTAAGTGATAACCTAAATCGGTCTGTAGTATAAGGATTAAGGTGGGATACCTGATCCTGGTGACACTACGGATACGGTCAGCTTTGTAGAGGTTTGCAAGTGTTATAAACTACTACAGATGGCAGATCTTGACCATTCATGTGGAGACGTGTGAACAGGGGTGTCCTATACAAAGAGTTTGTATAAGACCTGGACCACGAGATGACTAGACTCTGTATATAACGTCGTTGATACTAGATACTTGCATCTCACCTAAACAACCATAGGTGACACGACCTCAATCCTGAGTATTTTGGGAACTCCTGCCTTTGATAGCGGTCCTTTGATTAGTATGGGTGAGAGTGGCCAGATTGCCAACTCAATATGTCTACCTTTTTGGGGACTTGTCTGATCTAGGAGCTAGGAACTCAATCCACAAGATGGAATTCTCTCCTTTCCCGAAGCAAGGATACGTAGAGAGATTGCTCCCTTAAGGGTTGATTCCAGGGCTTGAACATAGTGGCCACAGCTTCTTTTTGGAAGAGAAGACTCAGCCATAGTAGGACTATGACTTATGTTCATTAGAGGGATCAGTGGTACTTAAGAAGGCAAATGTAACTACATGGGCATAACGGTTATTGGCCCAGCATATAACTTATGGACCGAGCATCTGTGAAGGGTTGATCGCACTGCTGATTAGTTAAGATGGACACTAAATATATCCTGTGGTAGGATCGAGTTCAGCATGATCGATCTTTAGTGGCAAGTGCCTTGGCAGTTAACGGATGGTGGATCCCGTACCTAAAAGAGTTTAGGTCAGTTATCACGTACATGGAGCTTCGAGCTACATCACATGAGGTCCCCGTTGACTAGACTTTGGATTCTGTTGTGGATCAGTTCTGGGTTAATTTTGAAATGTTCAGAAATTGACAAAAGGTATTTTGATTATAATGATTATAATCGGTATGATAATAAAGATACCATCGTAATAGCAGGATTGATGTAATGAGATTTACAATATGAAGTTACCATGGAATCAGAAAAAAACTATGGTTTATATGTTTCATGAGATGAAATATTAAAACTATAGGTTATAAATATAGTATGATAAGTTGGTTATCATTTATATTTATAATAATATTAATTATTAGATAATTAATTCTTTTTCTTTTCAATAACCAAAGTAGGGGGTGGTTATTGAATCATGGTAACCGTGAAAAGGAAAGTGGTTTCCTATTTTGAAAAGAAGTTTTTACAAAAGATGGAAAAGGATTTTTGAGTTTTCTCTCGGTGTATAGAAACTCACAGTGGTCGTCAAGTAAATACAGATTTACTAAACGACGGTTAGGCAAGCTAAACGATCGTGTAGGTGCAAGCTAAATGATCATGCAGGTGCAAGCTAAACGATCGTGCAGTATTTACTAAACAATCATATAGTTTTGCTAGACGATCGCTTGCCCAAGGTAAATGATCGTGTAGAGTCTATAGGCGACAGACCGAGCTAAACGATGAGCTAAATGATCGCATAGTTTTTGCTAGACGATCGCATAGATTTATCTAAATGATTGTGTATCAACCTATACAATAGGTCTCCGCCTTCTCCCACTTGCCCATTTGTGTACGCGATCATCATTTCCTTCATTCGTCTACCTCATACCAAGTCCGAACAGAGCCCACCATCTGGATTCTCACACCAAGAATACCAGGGTTGCCTTGTTGGTGGTGTCAGACTCAACTCGACACCGTCAAGGATTTTTGGAGGCCGTTCGTGGTGCTATAGAGGTCGTTCGTGTTGTAGAGGAGTTCATGACCAAGGAGATTGTTGAGGACGAGCGCATTGTGTTCGTGCGGTGTAGCAGTCGTGTAGATCGAGCGCTCGTGGTTGCTGTTGTTTGATCAGAGTGCGCATCGAAGCGTGAAGACGCATTCTTATATGTGCGTAGAATTTGCTTTCTATGAATTTGTTTTTATTCATGCTGTAATTTCTATATGAATCGCATAACCGTTTGTTTGAAGTCAACTATAAATGATTTGTTGATTCATGATTGTAATTTTGAATAGTCTTGTTCCGCTGCTCATGGAAATCTCATTTCCGATTTCCTTCAGGTGGACAAATGGGGTCAATGGACTCTATGGATGGTGGATGGATGGGGTCGCAGGACTCGGAAGAACGTGGAGGAATGGGGTCACGAGACTGAAGGATCCCAAATTGAAGGGAACCGTGAGCAGAAGAAAGATCGTCCCAAATCCATTTTTCATTGAATGTAAATTTTACAGTAAATAAAGAACTAGATATGCATTTATATAAATTACAATATACTATTAAAAAGGTTTTAGAAACCTTACCTTTAAAGACTTTTCTTCAAGAATCCCTCGAACAGCACACGAACACTCTCTTCAAGAAAATTTCGATCAGGAGCACGAACACTACCACAAAGGCTTCCTTGGTATTCTCGGGTAAAGAACCCAGGAGCGTTGGGCTCTGGCTATTTTGGAATGAGGGAGTTTTACTGGTAAGGAAGGTTTGAAATTGTTCACCAACAACTCAAACTTGCATACAGAACTCTTCTGTCTTTCTCCACTGTCAAAATCGATGAACGGATTATTGAAGAAAGAGACTTTCTCCTGTCTTTCAAACGACCAAATACCACAACCATCCACTTATGTGGGTGGAGAGAAAAAGGGGGAGGGAAACTCCCTCCCTCATTTTTATTTAAAATAAAAATAAAAATGAAATAGTTCCAAAAGAGGCTTAGGCACTTAAAAGAATAAAAGGCTTGCAAGTTCAATGACTGTCTCTTATACACATCTAGATGTGTATAAGAGACAGACCTATAGTTTTAATATTCTATCATCAACTTATCATATTATATTTATAACCTATAGATTTAATATTGCATCGCATACAAGATAACCTATAGTTTCTTTTCTCTCATATATGGCACTTAGTATATATCACATTTATATTAAATTTAACAACTATGAATCTAATTCATATTAATAATATTTAAGTCTTATTCAAATATTTATTTCCTCTCCATTAATCTATAATGTATCAAATACATTAAAAGTAGTTAATTCACCTATTTTGTGCAGGTACAATGCGATGACGCATATGAAATTGCGATCCAAAGGCAAATGCGATGGCGCATACGAAACTGCGATCCAAGGTCACAGTGCGACAGCGCGCTTGAAGTTGCAATCACAAGTCATGCGATCGTGAGAAGTTTCTTAAAAGGTGATCGCATAAAGACCTCACATCAAGCCAACAGCATAATAAATCACGATGGGACGTAAAGCTGATAACGGTCGATTCTGAATTTAGTTGACAAGCCGTTAAAAGCCACACTGTAGCAAGTTCATTTAACTTTCGGTGACTTTTAAACGGCGCAACAGAATGGGAAAATTAATGTCGCCCATCATTGCAATCATTTGTAAGAAAATCTGTTTCACCTTGAAATCTATAAATACCGAATGCCACCAGAGAGATCCGATCCGATTGATCCACGCACATACATATACATATACATAGAGGACGGAAAGAGCAAGGAGACGAGCGAAGCCAAGGAAAATCACTCCAGGACAGATCAAGAGACTACATAAAAGCAATACAAAAGAGAGAGGGTCAACCCCTGCGAGAGCAAGAATCCACATTTAGAACAGAGTTGAAGTGATAAAGAGCATTGTAAAAGGCCACGAGAAGCAAAACAAAACATTGCTTACCGGGCTTCTCATCTCTCAAAGCCATTTGTTATTTTGTATTCAGTACTTTAATTGCAGAAAATGGAAACTTCATTTCAATTCATGTTCAATCTCTCCGCACTATACATGAATAGCTGAATTTCTGAATGGGTTGAGGAGTACTTAGCTAGCATGACTTAAGATTTACATTTTATGTGATCATCTTGTCTTATGTATGCATCATTCACCCTTTGAACATACTTGAGAGAGAGAGTAGTATAATGATATAATCTAGGCTTAAGAGAGTCGGATTAGAATCGCATAAGCAAGAGTAGAAACTTAGAAATAAGTTCTATTGCTATTTACACATCGCATGCGCCCTAAAAATAGGAATGATGGTATGCGGTCACCTTGTTTTATGTGTGCATTATTCATCATTTGGACATACTTGAGAGAGTAGTCTAAAGATAGAATTTAGGCTTGAGAGAGTCGGATTAGATCGCATATGCAAGAGTAGAGACTTAGAAATAAGTCCTATCGACTGTTTCGCATATACATCGCATACGTCCTAGAAATAGGAATTATGGCATTCTGCATTGAGAAACGAAGTACTGTTATTTGTGTATAGCTTGATCGCATAACTTGTGCACAGTCTTAGGAAGTGTTAGCTAAACCCCTTCTCAACCCCTTCATCGCATACTTATTGTAACTCTACGCTTTCATCACTCCGCGTTCAACTCCGTCACATAGGAAAATATAAATCAAAACATTATCCACTTCTCTTTTTTTTTTTACCACTTCAATAAAATCAAAGAGTCTGCCGCATATCTATTTATTAGTCCCTGTGTTCGACCCTGTACTTACTAGGAAACCTAAGAAGGCTTATACTTGGGCTTTGTTAGGAAAATTTGCATGTTCATTGCATAACACACACATCATCGCATACTCACACCATCGCATCATAATTCTACGCATCATGTCACCAGGATAAGGTACCAGCCTTATCCATCTACTACAAACCATTTAGGTTATCACTTAAACATGATCCACCTATATGTCCCTACATACATGTTTAAATTACAAGATAACCTTGGATGTTAGTTTATTAGTTTGTGGTTAATGCAACATAAAAATGGAATAAAATATCATATATTTTATTAAATAGACAATGAGTTTGTTCAATACATTTACAAATTATAAGACCCTAAGAGATTTAGGGCATCAACCTCAATAGGGACTCGGTGGATGATGGAGGATGGGGTCACTAGTCTTAATAGAATCCACGTCTAAACCCTACATCGTTTACAAAGTACATTAGGTCAAACTACATGTTATATATTTACATTAGAACAAGTTTAATATAGTATTACATACCCGACACAAGGACCACGGTCAACTGGTGATTGTTTATACGTCGGCCTAAAGAACACTCAAGTCAAACTTCACATCTTTCAAGTCTTACTGCACATCATCCAATTTATGCTCCATCATAGACACTCTCTGGTCTATATCACGGAGTGATGTACGAATTCTCACATCCCTCATGGACTCTGAATGGGATGTATTCGGCTGAGACAACACTTGCTTGTCAATTGGGGGCACGTGCTCATAAGTAGAGAGCTCGTGAGATTCATTATGAGGAGGGTGAGTCTCAAGCTCTTCAGTAAGAAGCTTGTGAGACTAATGCTCATCGAGTTTTGACTGGTTGGATCGATGCTCGTGACTCTCGTATTCACTGGGGTGACTATGAGCATCCTCATCATGATGTGATTTATGTGTCTCTGAGGAGCTCCTCTCAACACTAATGTGTTCGTATATAAGTCGTTTATCAACCCTGGTGTCCCTATACAACCTCTCCCTATCTAATATGATCAATGGTGTAGATGTGATCCTTATCTGTATAAAACAACAAAAAAATTGTTAGTTATATATGACATTTACCTTAAATCCAAGTAAATATTGATGTAATACACTGACCTCGCTGGATTAAAACACGTCTCCCTATATTATTTTGGTCGGTGGTGAGTATGTACATTTCCACCTCAAGAATCGATGTACGACATTCTACTCAATTGAGTTACAACTTTTTCGGCAACCATTAATATGATCTCATATGCCCACATATACCATAACGATTATAAAACAAGAATAAATAGGAAGTCATTGTAACTAAAATAAGTAGATCTCATATGGCCAATGAATGGATATTACCTAGAATGCATAAGGAAACCCCAGTAGGTTGTACTTCACAATATAGTTCTTATTGTTCTTTGACCTTTTTTTGTAGTCATCTGCCTTACCACTCAATCCTCTTTGTAGTCCAAGTAACGTCCTTTTTTATAGCACGTTTCCCCAATCCATGGGAATTAAAGTAATCCAAATCCTCCATATCAATTAATAATGTCTTGTCAACATTAGCCCTTGTCTTCTCCTTCCCCATCATACCCAATTCAATGTAATAGATCAATGTGGTCTTCACAGCATCCATGTCGTTATCAAACTCCATCTCCTTGTACACTATCTCTAAGGTACCAATGTGAATGTCCCCCACAAAATCATTCTTGAAGTACCTACTACGCAGTGATCCAAGTGTTTCACCCCTCCTCACAACTGTTGGATTAGGTGACCGCCACAATCCCGTCACCAACAGGAAATCTTCTTTGGAGAATGTAACAATCGTACCCTTCAAATCGAAGGTCATTACATCCTTCCTATCATCTACAATCTCCCTCAATAGAATGTAGTGTGTCAATGGATTGTTGAAGATAATATCCATGTTCAAAAATCGCCCAAATACCATCTTCTTAAATAGGGAAAGCTGTGTGAGAGTAAGCTTCTCTTTCACAATCTTGTTAGTTGTCTCAATATAAGAGGAAGGCTGGTTCTTGGCTTGGGAAATGATTCTAGGGAGGAATCTTGAATTGTCTAACCTACTACACAGAATAACATAAAACACCAGAAATTAAGCATTTTTTTCAATACTTGGTACTCAATATATGATACTCGATGCACGATACACGATACATGATTGCTTAATACCAGATACGTGATACATCGTACATAGGGTCCCTTACTCACTACATTACATGTGACTAAATGGTAGATTATCGAGCATTCGGTTTAATTTTCACCTTCCTGATTTATCCTACTCAAAACCTAAACTGATGGTCCGAAATGCCAGAAATATGAAAATCTAAATGAAAAAATTTGAACTCTAGCCAAACATGCAAAATATGAAAACCGGAATGAAAATCTTATTGGTCAAGTATCGAGAAACATGCAAGTGTATTATGACAAAATATAACAAACAAATAGACGAATGATGCCAAAATATAAACAAGGAGAATAATGTTATCTGATGTAGAGAGAATCGAGAGAGTTTTGAGTGTACAGGTGCAATCGTCGAGGTATATAAAATCGGAAGACAAGAGAGAATAGTATGAGAAATGAGTTGAAGTGGTGAAATAATGGACTTCGAACGGGCTAAGAATTCAAAAGGTTGAAAATGATTGAGTATAAGTTAATCGAGTATCGAGTATGATGTGGCTATGATCGAGTATACACGTGTCGATTGCTACAGATCGAGCAACCATGCATCCCGGTATCGAGTGACCATGCATCGAGGATCGTGTGACGAGCCACGAGGATCGTGTGATGGGTAATCGAGGATCGAGTTTCTTGGTAGGCCCAGGTGCGCAAGGTGCATTTCAGGGGCAAAGCAGTAAAATCACACGTGGATGATGTCAGCAAAAGACCACTTTCCATTACTTTTTCTATAGGTGACCATTTTTCATTTCGGCCTCCCAAATGATGCCATCCGTACCAAAAATCTCTCTAACATACTTTACACATTTCAAGATTTTGTCATCAAAATGTACTTAGTTATATGACTACTAGACTATCACGACTTCTTGATTAAGTATCACCTCTTTGTATGTGTTTGATAGAAAGTCATTTACGATTTTTCCGTCTTTAATCTCTCGTAGGTTTTGTTTTACATAAATGGGGTCGACTAGATTTTTATCCTATTGTTGTATTATGTACTGGTGTCTTAAAAATTTCCTTAAAATTTGTCTCCCCATACTGCTATTACGTTCCACTATGCAATTTTAGATGAAGAGCTTTGACTCTGAGCTGCCAAGTATAGATCTTTGTTTATTATTTACAGGCATTTTTGCCAACTTTTATAGCTTCAAAGCGAATTTTTTATATATGCTAACCTAAACTATTTGATACTTATATTCTCATTTTGTCTTATAGTTTTCTTGATGCAAATGAAGGTCACTATAACCCAAAAATTTCACTTGCTATGCCTAAAAGAAAAATGAAGAAAAGGGACCCAGGCCCACAATTTCATGAGTTTTTGTTATGCCTAAGAGCATAAAATTAACATGTACTAAACAATGTAGTTTCGACTCTCGTTGGATGATAGTTTTGATAGAAGTTTTAGAAATATAATTTTTGAAATTGTTCATATGGGGTTGACTATTGGAATTATGTTCCTTATATTCTTTTTAAAAATGTTTATATGGGGTTGTCCATACTCTTCTAGTTGTAAGTTTTATATTGACAGTATTGTAGAAGGTGATCTTTTGTCAAAGGTATTGGAGAAAATTTTTGTCGATAAGATTGAAAATGTGTTTGGTTATTTATCTGGTTTGATGGATATTTATCATATATTATATAGTATATCACATGTGATTGTTGGATCAAAATATAGAAACAATTTATAGGTAAGAATCCATATTAAAATTTAAAAAAAAAAAATACAAACATACTTGACAAGTTAAACTTTCAAGAAGTTTTGCACTTGACACTTTATTCTTGTCAAGAACATCTATATTCTTGAGATTTTTGAAGTATCAAATAAAGTATATCTTGACATATTTCACATATCAAATGAAACTGTTCTTGACTTTTTAATTTGTCAAAAACGCGAAAGCCAATATTCTTGACATTTCAAACACGTCAAGTCTTATTTTTCTTGACATTTTTTCCTAATCTGGAACATCTACATTCTTGACACGGATTCCTTGGCATTTTTAAAAACTTCTAGAATAGTGACACTTGACGTTGAAAAAACGTCCATAAACATTATTTTTGTAATAGTGCTCGTTTATGTGGCAGGAACTAGTGATCATTGTTGGATATTTTGGATGGATTCGAGAGCATGGCATAAAGGATCAGGTGGTGACATTCTTAGTGGTGTTGTGGCACATTTGGGGAGGCGTGTAATTGTGTTGTGTTTCAAGGGGATGATAGTACATTGACAAGTAAATTAGATCTAATAGAATTATTTTGTTGTATCCAGACAATATCAATCCAACCCATTTCATGAATAAAATGTGACCAATTAACCAACCAACAAAACTACTTGTTACAAATAACATCTTGTTGTTGCATCGAACATAGAAATGTTGACTAATCTGACTAACATTGAACTTAGTAAAATGAAATGGTTGAATAATTGAAAAATGAGATTATTCAAGAATATACATTGAATGCTAAGATTACACATTGAGTTTCTGGTAGTAGATCCATAATCAAAAAAGTATTTGTAATTGTTCTAGAAGAAATGAAACAAAAGATACGGTAGAGCTAGGACAGTTATTGTATGAGGTCTACCCAATGCTAGATGCAGAGACGCATAATAGATCGATATGAACATCATGAGTTGTCCCGTAATAAAACATGTTGTTGTTGATACTTTCTTCTCGGTTCCTTCTTCCATAACCCGAGCTCAAAGAAGGAAGAGATAAGAGGGCCCTATGGAGAATATAGTCAGAAATCCATAATAGAGTCTGACCACAACGATCGAATTGATTATCTTCATGCATAACGACCCTATTTGATTCGATCCAAATGCTCCTCTCAGAGTATTGGAGTGTGGCTAGTAAGGAGACACAAAGGAATGTGGGTTGGCGAGACTTGGTGACAAGGGAAGTGGTAGCTAACAACAAACGAGATGTGTGGGTTTGCTTCTCGGATGGGTGGATGGCTTTTTTTATGATGCTTCTTGGGATGCAAAGGAATGCAATGGCGGTTTTGGTTGGGTACTTCGAGATTATACAGGTGAGCTTATAGCAGTGGGTGGGAAGGTTGCTGGAGGTTTGTTTGATGTATTATTTGTTGAGGTTCAGGCGATTGCGGCCGGTTTAGATGTGATGAGCTCGACAATGCAGTGGCCTTTGGTGGTGAGTCAGATAATGTGATTGCGGTGTATTTATTAAACACTAAGGAAGAAGTGTTAACACCAATACAATCTGTGGTGGAGGAAATGCTGCTCTTGAGAAGTCAGCAAGATTTTCAGATTCGTCACATTTGTCAATCTCAAAACTTGGTAGTATAGCCCGTGGGTTGCAAATGGGGCGGAGGCTCATTGTTCAAAAAAACATTGACTTTTCATTTTAAATTTATTAAAATTTTTATGTTAGCATAAATTCTTTATACCTATATTGAATAGATAAACCCTAGAATCATTCATGTCAAATTGTCAAAAATAACATACCGAGTTCCATTGTAAAATTGATGATAGCTTCAAGATAATGATGGATGACTATGGTCTTCCTCAACCAAAATTCCGAATGCCCTTAGTGGGATCTCTCTCTTGATGGAATTCAAGAAAGATAGTGTTTTCTATTAAGTTCATACTAATCTAGGGTCTTAATTAATTAGATCACATGGCCCAATCTAATAAAATAATATAAATTATTAATCCACATACATAGCCCATACTTTAATTAAACATATTATTATTTAAATATGTCTAACATTTTAAATTTGAAAAAATAGAAGACTCGATTATAGATATCAAAGTGACATTAAAAAAAACAATTGAAAATCAAAAATAAAAAACCAATTTGTTATCAATGACCCTTTAATTTTTTTATATTTAATTTGTAACGATTTAATACTTTACATTTTTAAATTTGAAACAATTTACTTAGTACGTGAAAGTTTAGTCTATAACCATTTGTGAAAAGTGTTTTAAAGATTTAATGAAATTTTGCGCATATATATAAATTAATAAAAAGATTAGAAACTAAATGTGTTTATAAACTATAAAGACTAGTCATTATATAGAAAAAATCTCAAGTTCATTCTCTTTCTCCCACTAAATATTTCCCAAGAATGGCAATCAATATTTAATTTTGATGAGATTTTTAATTATAAGGCTCAAATTGTTACAAATTTTAAAGTATAGAGATTAAATTGTTATACATTAGAGTTTAATGACGAAATATTATTACAAATTTTGAAGTACGAGGACTGAACCGTTAAAAACTAAAATTCAAAGATTTCGGACAACCATTTTCTTTTAAGTTTTTGGTTTTTCTGTTTTGTGCTGTTAAAAAAACAAAAGCATATATATTTGGATCTAGTTAGATAATCATTTGATTTTTTTTTCATTGAATATTAAGCTTATAAACACTATTTCTACCTATTGATTTCTTTGTGTTGCTATCTACTTTTTAGGAAAATTTTTAAAGACTAAGCCAAATTTTAGAAAAAAAAATAAAAATATAAGTGATTTAAAAAAAATTGTAATCACTTTTTAAATTTCGCTCAGAATTCAAATGTTCGGTTAGAAATGATGAAAATCATGACAACAAATTTGTAAGTAAACAAATACTATTTTGAAAGACTAATAAAACCAGAATAAATTATCAAATAAGGACTAAATTTCTTCCAGGGCCAAAATTTAAAAAAAAAACAAAAACAAAAACAAAAAAAAAAAACATAATGGTTTAAACAAGCAATAAAATGTATTAATTAATTGCACAAATTGTATATAAATAAACTTGATGCCAAAGAAGTACCACCATTTGTAGAGAGTTCATACACATGATTATGATTGATCATATTCGAAATGTATTTTTTGTGCTCCAATTTTTTTTTCTTTTTTTAAGGAGTAGTCAATGTAAGATCATCAATT
This sequence comes from Benincasa hispida, assembly GCF_009727055.1. Classification (NCBI taxonomy): domain Eukaryota; kingdom Viridiplantae; phylum Streptophyta; class Magnoliopsida; order Cucurbitales; family Cucurbitaceae; genus Benincasa; species Benincasa hispida. Next base: position 45,221,812 of record NC_052354.1, read on the forward strand.
ATATTAACAATTTTAAACTAGAATATTTCAATTAGTTCAAAATTCAAAATTTTAGTTTATACCTTTATTAATTCTAAGTTTTAAGTGATACAACCTCAAATTTTATCCATTAATTTTTACCTATATAATGATTGAGATCATTGTTGAAACCAAGATTCCAAAGTAATACATATTAAAATTTTTATATTATCATTATCATTAATAATTAATTGCAATTATCCATAAGAACTAAAAGGAAATCTGATGTATAAGTGGCGAGATTAAAAAACTCTCTTCTCCCAACTAATCATTTGGAAAGAAAAAAAAATTAAAGTTCAAATATTTAACCAATAAACTAAAGTTGTCTGATTTTAATAGCTTTTATAGAAACATATATTATAAACTAAGAGAGCTGTCTAAGTTTTATTGGTTGCTTGCAAGTTGAAGAAAAGAATTAACATTAAAATTATATAAGATAAGAGCAAATACACAAAAGCTATGGTGGACAGGGAAAAAAACATAGTATAAAATAATATCTTTGTTTGAACAATCATTAAAATTAACAGATGAATTTCAAAAAAAAAAATAATAATAATAATAATATGAATGGACATACCTTATCTTTTATCTCTCTCCCTCCCTTTTGCAATAAGATTGAAAAAATATTTAAGTGTATCTCGAGTATCACCTATTTTTGTGCATCCTATCAAATTGTCCAATTATAATTTGTCATGTGGTAAATTTTGCTTTTTCTTTCTTTTTTTTTTTTTTTTGAAATATTTTAATATTTTTTTATATGAATGGTGAAAAGAGATACACAAAGATGAATGATGCTCGAGATGCACCAATTATTATCCAAAAGATTGGATATTTTGAATATGTAATTGAAGGAAAAGAATTTATTAGGAAAAAAAAGGAAAAAAAAACAAATGATGATTAGTGAGAACATGTAATAAAGCATAAAGATGGGTATCAAAAACTTCAAATTATTTTAGTTTAGTGGGGTGAACACATTTTGTTTGGCCCTATTTTGGGGGATATTTAAAAAAAATAAATTAAAAAATAAAGAAAAGTAGTTGAAAAGTGGTCATATGAATTTAATTGAGAATTTGTAATATATCCAAATGAGTTTTGACTTTTAAAAAAAAAAATCATTATAAGTTGAGTAAAATTTAGTAAATACATTAAAAAATTATAAATAAACTTAATATATAACTAGTTAGATAACACCTTCTATGTGTAAAAAAAATAATGTATGTGGTGAACTCTTTATGATATCTCAAATTTTTTATGGATTTTTCTAAAAAGAAATATCAAGTTGATGGGTGTTTAGGTTCTATTGAGAACATATATTGTTTGAATTAGTTAGATAAAAGAAATATATTTTATTTAGCTGCAAAGTATATGCAACATGCTAGAAATGGAAAGTTTAATTACTTTATTTACCATATCTAAAAATATGGTTAAATTATGTTTAAAAAATTTGTCCTTTTAATTTTATCATTTGTTTTGAAATTATCACTATACTTTTAAAAATTGCAGTACTGTCCTTAAACTTTTATAAACATTTCAAAAATATTATTGAAGTAGAAATTCTTTAGAATTTTAGATGGAAATTGAGATACGAAATGGTGTGACAATGACCTAGAATGAAAATTTAAATCACTACATTGTTTTAGGTTATCGTCACACAGTTGCAAGTCTCGATTTTGTTCGAAATTATGAATGATTTCTATTCTAAGGGTAATTCAAAACATTTTTATGAAAATTGAGAGGTAATATTGCAACTTTTGAAAGTATATGTGTACTTTTTAAATAAGATTTAAATCCTATTTGGTCCCTAAACTTTAGAAGTAGTTCTATTTTGGTCCCTAAACTTTTAAAAATGTCTATTCTAGACCCTAAATTTTTTTTTTAAAAAAAATGCTTATTCTAGACCCTAAATAAGATTCAAAGTTTAATGACCAAAATAGAACTTAAACCTTTAAACAAATAGCAAAGTTCAAAGATATTTATTATAATTTAACAAAAAAAAAAAATATTTGTCAATTTAAATTCTTTACATTAGTAAGAGGCTCAAATCATCATACCTATATAAAAGAGAAAAAGGGTATTACAATATAACAAATTTTTGTGAATGAAGATTAGCATATTTTGATGGGGGGTGGTGTGAGAGGACTTAGTGGCAAAATAAAGCAAGAAATAGAAGAATGCCTCCAAGAAGGTAGGCAAGCCCATTGTCATGTCATTATCTTATTATTTATGTATATAAAAAAGCTCTCATCATCTCATGCTTTCATACCCATTTCCTTCTTTGTTTTATTAGTTCAATAAATAAATAAATAAATCTATATTTTCCTTTAGAACAATGTGTAAGTGGATCAAAACTAGAATCTTTCACAAAGAAGGACAAATGTTTGCAAATTTAGAGAGGGAGATTTGAAATGAAAAAACTTTAAAGTCTTTAATCTAAGATAACCTAATAGGAGAGCCAATTGCCCCCTCCCTCTTCTTTCTTTGCTAGCTTTGTCCCTATATGTGCAAAAGTAAACACACTATCATGTATATGGTTGAAACATTGCCATAAATAATAAAAATTAAATTACAAATTTGGCCCTTGAGCTTTTAAAGTTTATGTCTAAAGGTTCCTAGATTTGTAGTTTTGTTTATTACGTCATTCATTCAACTTTTAATTTTGTATCTAATATGTACCTAAACTTTTAATTTTACGTCTAAAGGATCATTTGGTATAAGATTTTAAAGATGTCCAGGAATTAAGTATACCTGAGAATATGATTGGTGGGAATCAAGGATGACTGTGTTTGGTCGTACATGAGAATGTTATCAAAATTGTATGGTAATAAATTAGTTTTGTATTTTATTTATAAAATTAATCATGGACACCTCTATGAAATTTTGACAAATTAATTGATAAACAATAAATTCAATTCAAAGTTTTTGAACAAACTTAATTATTTAAGTATCAAATAATAATATTAATTATAAATATTTGTAAAGTGATTAATTTATAATTAAAGTTACTTGATTATATAATTTGATGAATTTATATAAATATGATGTATTAATTAATAAAACAATCAAAATCAGTTTAAAAAATAAATATAAAATTTTATGATTAAAAAATAATGAATTATAACTAATCAATGATAAATTAATGATAATTAATTAACTACATATATAATTTATTAATGAATTAATCGTATTAATGCATCGTTTATTATATAATTAATTTATTTATTTATGAATCTAGAGTAGTTAAATTCAAATTTATATTTTAAATTTAATATTCATATATTAATTAATTTTAGTAATATAAAATAAAAGAATAAATTAATGTATTAAAAGGGAGAGAGTGTGGACATCAAGAAAACTCACACTTTTGAATGGTATAAGGAGTGCATGGGAGTAACTTATTCTCATGCCTAAAACTTCAAAACTTGTACCAAGCAAGCGAATGTATATTTCTTACTCATTCCCACCATTATTCTCATCCCAATTCCCTCAATCCAAACGCCATCTATAGTTTTGTGATACATTCAACACTTTTAAAAGTTAATTGGAATATTAAATACAAAATCCAATCGTATGGCTTATAGAATCCTAAACTTTTAACTTTATATTTGGTAGATCTATGAATTTTTTAATTTTTTTTTAAAATAAAAAATTATAGAATAAGTTTAGGACATATATTAGATGCAAATTTTAAATTTTAAAGACTTGTCGGACAAAAGTTAAAAATTTAAAGATTTATTAGACATGCAAACTGAATTTGTATTTAACCATAATTAAAAACTTATTTGAAATGGCATTTTAAGGGCCTAAACAAAATTATTAGAAAAAATAAAGTGTAAACCAATTTGATATAGATTTTATTAATTACCACCTACATCTTAAAAAGTTTATGGTTTAAATATCATTATGATCTTCATACTTTGAAGCTAATCCTTATACTTTCAATTAATTTTAAATTTAGTTACTTAAAAATCAATTTTCATCCAAATTGATTAAATAGTAATAATATTATTTATGCAAGATAATAAAATATATAAATATTTTTTTTAAAAAAAAATAGTGAAAATGCTATAGATAGCAAAACAAAAAATTACAAATCAACCATAAACAAGCATTGAGAACTAAATTGGGACAATTGAAAGTAAGGTGGGGTGTTTGGGCATTATTATAGCTAATCCATTATTTATAACCTACAATTTTCTATTGGATTTCTTTATTTATCTTTGTTACAGTGTTTAGTGTTACCTTGAACACATACTATTATAATAACGAGCTCAACGGTGGGAAGAGTTTGGTAAAGAAATTAAAGTGATATTTAAACTAAAATGTATATTATTTAGGTCCCTAAAGATGGAAGGTAGGTAGGTTGTGGGATGTTGGAAAGTAGAGGGATTATTGGGAAGCAATTAATGTGGATGAAAGGTTGCCACATCTAAGAAAGAAAACAAATAATAGTCCAAGGCTTAAAAAATAAAAGAAAGAGAGAGGGAGAGAGGCACATCCCAAAAAGAAAGCAAGAATCCAAAAGAGAAATAAAGAATAGAGGCACATGATTGAAAGTAGCATGAAAACAAAAACAACCACATGCTTCTCTTTCCCCTATTTCTATTTTCTAACATCACCACTAATCATTGCCTTGCATCAAAACAATTTTCTCTTCACACCCACACACCCAATTAGTGCTTCCCAACACATCCTATTTCTCCATTATAATAATCTCAACTCTACCCAACCCTCTTTTTTTTTTTTTTTTTTTTTCTTCTTCTTCTTCTTTTTTTTCAAAAAAATAAATAATATATCTTTTTTTTTAATTCTAATATACACAAACATAGGTGTAGCTCATACCCCACTTAAATTTTTCTCTTTCAATTTAGTCTCCATCATAATGTTAGGCCGGTTTTTTTTTTCATATACTTCTCAAACTAATACTTGAATTGCATCTATCTTTTTGCATTTCCTTCCCTTATAAAGAGACAAAATATATAAGATACATGTTTCTTTTTTTAAATAAAAATTTACCATACCACAACTTATGATTGAGTAATTAAGTGGGTGGTACGAAAATATGACGAATTTTATTATTTGAAAAGTTCCCATTTTGCTTTTTCATTGTGGGTGGAATGTTAACCTTGATTAATGATAAATTTACATAATGATTTGACATAAATACAAGGCAGAATGAAAAAAAAAAATAAATGTAAAAGTTATCTTTGAGAATACAAAAATACACCAACATTACATTATGACTAAAACATATTTAGCTTAAAAAAAGAATAAAATGGCTTAGTTATACCTAATTTGGTATATATAATTCCAGATTAGTTTCATTTTAGTTGATCATAAGGTTTAAATTTTTTTTAATTTAGTGTCCATAGTTTAATTAACCTTTATAAAATCATCTTTAAAATCGTGTTTTGCTTCACTTGAAAATTCATCCATTTCTAATTTTAAATTTCAAGTATAGTTGTCAAACCAAATATATCCCAATTGATATCCGAGTGTGCAACCACGAGGTTTATGGTTTGAATTCTTCTATCCTAAATTGTACTAAAAAAAACTTCAATTTATTATCACAATAGATAAAAATGTGTCACATATTCATATAATGAACCATAGCTATAAGTATATATTTGACTGGACAATAAAATAAATTAAAGAATCCAATGGATAATTTAATCATAAAATTAAATATGTATAAATATGATCCATATTAATGATTAAAGAAAGAAATAAAGAACAATTTTTTAAACAAAAGATGGAATTTGCCTGGCTTTGAAGACAAGACATGGAGACAAAGTGAGGTTGTGCATGTTTTTTGCTTGTAATAATAATTGTTGTTGTTTTTGTTGGCTTCTCTTCCCAACTATATTGTTTTTAAAACTTTATAGCAACCAACATTATATATTCTTCTCCCACCTAATTACTTGTTTTCTCTATGATATATTATCATTAATAATCTTCTCATTTATTTCTTTTTCTCAATTTTCTTAATCTTTAAGATTCATATGTTTGAACAAACCTACAAAATCGAATCGAATATAGATTGATTTAGAATTTCAAAGTCACCTTATAAAAAAATCTAATGAAAATGATAACTTTTCATTGATTAATTTGTATTAAGCTTTACCATGTTTGTTTGTTTGAATTTCTAATTTTTTTTAAACATCTTTTAAGTTGATGTAACGAGCTACACCAATTTTTGTCTAAAATCAAATAGAATCTAATTAAAGTCAATATAAATATAATTAGAGAGTAGAAAAAGGTTGATTAGCCATTTTTGTAGACTAATTAGTTAACTTAGTAGTATTGATGTTATTAAGAAATTGTGTCGCGAAATCTTTTTTTTTTATTTAATAACTTTTTTAATCCTTTTTTTTAATCCATATGAACATATTCTTGATATTTCAATATATAAATTTAAGTTTTATTCACAAAATAATATACTTCTTTCAGACAGAATTTTATTAGTTCATGAATATATTATATACTAAAATAAAGTTGTTTGCTTGTTGATTTGGTCAAAGATTAAGAAAAGCATTCAACAAATCACCACTTTCAAAGTCACAAAATATATATAGAGAAAAATAATTTTAAAATAAGTTTAAATTTAATTTATATTTTAGTTCTTTAATTAATTTTTAGATATATATATACTTATTATCGAGCATTCGAAGAATCGTGAGAAGCATTCCAATATTTTTCTTATTTTTCTTATTATAATTTAGGTTCATTACTATTAATTATTGATTGATGACGGAATAAATAAAGTTTTTAAAATTTGATACCCGACTTACTAACACATATGGTTTTAAATATTTGTTTAGTCATTATACAAGTCAAATAAACGATAAAAACAAACCTCAAGACAAACATTTTAAAATAATTTATTAAAATACAAGGACATAAAATGGTTTTTTATGCAAAATTTAAATATATTAAAATATAATATTCTAAAAGCTTACAAATAAAAATAAACATAAACATAAACATAAAAATAGGATTCAAGCCTTCAAAATAAAACAATAATGTTAACTTTAAGAAAGGGAATGTCTTTTATATATTGATATTTAATGCATTAATAGTGTTTCATATTTATTATTTATCTAATGAAGTAGAAATAAAATAATAGAAAGAAATATAACATCACATGGGTAGTAATGTATCTAATCTCTCAAAAAGAAAAAGTAAAACTCAAGAATCTCTCATATCATTTGATAAAGAGAGAGAAATTGAAACTAGCTATATAAAGAGAAAGGGAAATTGAAACTAGCCATATAGGGTACATTTATATACAATATGTTCAAAATAAAATAAAATAAAAATTAAATTATATATTGAAATGATCAGAAATAATTCTTCAAATATTTTCATAGGTCACAATTAGTACTTTTCAAAAAATTCGTTGAAATAGTTTTTCTCAATCCTTCCTAACTCATATTTACCTTGAGATTTGAATAAATAAAATAAAATTTTCATCTTATATTCAAATTACCAATTCTTTTAGATTTTCTCCGGGATGAAAACCATATTCTACGTAGTTCTTTCAAATTTTTGTTTCAACTTTAAAATAGATTTAACAATTATCCAAATTGATTTTTCAAATGGATATCGAGATGATTGGAGTGTGATTTTAAAATTTTAGGAAAGATTAAGTAAGATTTGGGAGATCTCAATCTTCGTCTTGGTTGAGATTGAATCGAGAAAGTCCAAAAAAATCAATAGTTTCGATATAAGATGAAAAAAGTTGATTTTTTATTCAAAGCTCCATGGTCAATTTTTTATTCAAATCTTCATGGTCAATCTTAGACGAGAAGACTACGAAAGTCTATTTCAAACTTTTTAATTTATTTCGGACAATTTCTCGTTATTTGAACTTTATTTAATTAGTGATACCGCATTTTATATATATATATATATATATAATTTTCTAAAGAAAGGTTAGAAATAGTGTTTTATTGAACCATATCTTTAGTAAATAAAGAATTGTATCTTTAATTCTAACAAGTCTCATCTTTTTATCATTGTTATTGTTATTTCTAGTTCGACAATTATAGGGGAAAGATTGAACCAACCATCTTTAAAATGGTTAAGTGTTTCTTATTTATCTAGCTATGCTCGGATTGACTTTTTTGTTAATTAAATGTTGACATGGAATATTAGTTACCATTGGAAAGAAGAAAAAACAAACTTATACATTCTCACATTTATTTTATCTAGTTAATATACTCCTTTAATGTTACATCGTTTAAAATGTATATTTTAAAATACATATACTCTCTCAACTTTTAAAATGTATATTTTAGTCTGTGAATTTTTTAAAAAATAAAAATAAAATAAGCATCTTGACTCTTATTATTTATTATGTTTATAACAAATTAATGGCATGCCTTCGATAATATGAGCAATGTATTAATTAGGTTTAGAAAACAAAAACAAATATGAAAAAGGAAAACAAAAAGGATTAGAGACTAATTAAGCAGTGACATAGATTGAAAAATAATATAGTTATAATTAAAATGATTCTTTTATATAAAAGTTGAAATAAAATATATGTTCTACAAAGTAATTCACCAAAATAGGGAAATTTTAAATTTTTATGGACCACTATAAACATTTATAAGGCTATATATTAAAATGGGACAAATTTGAAAGCAGAAAATAGATGGTCAAAAAATACTTTGCGACAATTTGGGACACCAACTAGAATTCGATGGAATGAGTTATTTTATAGCTTTCTCCATGTTTGGGGCGATAAATATAATAGTGGTCTATTCAACTATTTATAATCTACAATTAAGTATAATAAATACTATTTTTAAAAAAATTGTTATAGTATTTACTATTTACACTCATCCTGTATTTACTATTTTTTATCCAAACAAAAATAGTTTACACCCTAAACATAAACTATTATAACAAAAATTAAAATAATCTACACCCCAAATACTAAATATTATAACTGTTATAACCTTTCCACTATAATAATCACTATTCACTAACGGTAATAACCGACTCAACGCCCCAAACGTCCCCTTTGTATTCCATGCATCTCAATTTGTAACAATTTAAAAAAAATTTACTTTACAAATTTTTATATGTAAAAATTTAACCACTATTATATTTTAAAATTTGTAACGATTTAACTCATGTAGTGAAAGATTATTAAGATTTTTTAAAAAAAGAAAATTACAAATGTAAATTAACAAACTTATCAGAGGACTAAATGTGTATAAACTACAATGAAGCAAAGTTTTTACGAAATAAAAATTAACACTTAATATCAATAAATATTTCTAGTAGAGACTAAATGGTTATAAATTTAAAAGTATAAGAGTTAAAATGGTTACAAATTTGAAAATAAAATAACTAAATTGTTTCAAAATAAAGTTCATGGATTGAATTGCTATTTTTATAAACTATTGCACCAAAAACAAAGTTCTAGATTTAATTTTCAAGTTTTTGAAATTTATGCTTCCTTCTTCCTAATTTTTCGATTATAGTTTTCATCTTTGTTGAAGAAATACTTAAATTCCTATTTAAATTCTTAAAAAAAAAAAAAATTTGTTGTAAATTACGGTTATTGAAAACATTAATAGAAAGTAGAAAACAAAATATAGAAACTTATAAGCAAGAGTAATGTTTATAAACTTAATTTTTAAAAATCAAATAGTTTCCAATGAATTAGAAAACTGTGTCATTGATCAAGAAGTCAAATAGCTCAATAAGCTAAAACATATGTTCCCGACCAAGAAGTCAGATATTCGAATTTACATGAACATTAGGTTGAACTAAAAAAAGGGGGAAAAAAAAAGTTTAAATCATATTTTGGTCCCTAAACTTTTATTCTTATTTTATTTTGGTCTTTAAACTTTTAGAAGAGTCACATATTCGAATCTATACGAACTAAAAAAAGGAAAAAAAAAAGTTTAAATTTTATTTTGGTCCCTAAACTTTTATTCTTATTTTATTTTGGTCATTAAACTTTCAAAGTATTTATTCTAGTCCATAAACTTTTAAAGAATATCTATTTTGGCCCTGTTAACTCTTAAACATAGAGATGAGATAGCTTGTATTTTGGATAATTAGAGTGGCAAATAAGTTAGCTCTGCTAAAAAAATTCTAGAATTAGGTGCTAAAATAATTTTCTATAAATCTCAAAAGTCATTTTACATGTATATCGAACAAAATAAAGTATACAGACTAAAATGNCAAATTATGGAAGATGTATATAAATGGGAAGAAATGGGAAAGAAAAGAGAGAGGGAGGGAGAAGAGAAGCAATTAAACGTGTTTGAAGGACTCAGAACGCGTGATTTCCCGTGATTCTTTTAAACCCTCTCTTTCTCTCTCTCTAAAAATTCATATTTCAAACAAACTTCAATCTCTCTCCCAAATCCTTCACAACATTCTCCGTTTTCCAAGGTATATTCATCTCGTTCCTCTCTAAATTTGAAATGTTCTTTCCCTGTGTTCTTGATTCTTCTGGAGTTTGACAGGTTCATTCAATCGCTAGCTTGTGTAGTCTGGTGGTCGTTGTTCTTCGAAAGTTACTGATGTCTTTTTCTTCCTTTGTTTTGCAGAATTAATTGTGATGAATTTCTGTTGAGAATCCACGGAAATAGATAAGAGATTTGTAATTGAATCGGTTTCTTATATTTTTCATGGACGCGGAGGAGTCGAAGAACTCGAGAAGGTTATTGGAACAGCCGAATAACCGTCGGAAGATTGTTTCCGATGTTACTGCGGAAGGTAGAGAACAGAGGTGGAGAACTGAAGTCGAGCAACAGATCTACTCATCGAGGCTCGCGGAAGCGCTTCGTCGAGTCAGCCGGCGGCGGTCCTCGTCGTATGCGAGATCTCCGATTAACGGACGGCTAGTTCGCGAAACTGCAGATTGCGTACTCGCCGCTACAGCCAAGGGGAGGACTCGATGGAGTCGCGCGATTTTGGCGAGTCGATTCCGCCAGAGGCTCGCTAGACGTCGGAGGACGAAGAAACTGCTCGGCTGTAAACCGTCGCGCGTGGCGGAGGCGAAGAATGAGAAGATTAGGAAGTTGCCGGCGGTGCAGAGGAAGGTGAAAATTCTTGGCCGGTTGGTTCCTGGTTGCCGGAAACTCTCGTTCCCGAACCTTCTGGAAGAAGCGACCGATTACATATCGGCTTTAGAGATGCAGGTAAAAGCCATGGCGGCGCTGGCCGAACTCCTCGCCGGAACTCAAAGCAATTTGCTCGGAATCTCGAACGATTCTTGAGATTCATAATCGTTCCACAGACTCGAAAATCGGAATCGCCGCCGTGGTTTATTTTTGTTTTCCAATTGATTTTTTTTCCCGGCAGTTATATTTTTATTTGTTTTGTTGTTTCCATGTATCTTATTGTATATGTTAAATTATAAATTTAGATTCTAAATTTCCCTTTATTTTGATATTCGTTATGTTTTATCGCTTAAACTTTTCATCTCTCTATTACACAATTATGGTACAAATATTAAAATTTTATTTTAAATTATAAGTTTAGTCCTCGAAATTTTGAGGTAATCTATTTGTTGCTTAAACATTTTGTACCTAATAAGTTTTTTTTTCTTACATTTTAATTAGAGATGTCTATGGGACGGAGTCGAAAATAGTTTTCCCATCCTCATTTCTCAAAATTTTCCACCAACATGGAGTGGAGATTCTTCATAGAGAATTCACGTTGATCAATTTTTCTGTAGGAAACTTTCTCTGTTTATTTTTTTTTTTTTTTAAGAAAAATTAATTAATTTAAGTTATTGCTCTAAATTTTTTTTTAATTAAGTAGTTTAATTTCTCACTAAATTTTTGTATATTATTAGTTCCATGGATCAATTTGGATTTAAAGATAAATTATTCTAATTTTTTATTAAAAAAATAAATGGAGAAAGAATAAGAGGATTCAAACTATATATCTATTTTATGGATACTAACACATTCATATGCTAATGAGCTATATTCAATTTGATAAATATTTATGAGTAAGTTACATAATAGCGTTAAAACAAGGGGGGTTTTCAAAAATAAAAAATAAGAGAAATTATTTACACAAATAATAAAATTTTAATCTTTTTTTATAGAGACTGATAAAAGTCCGAAGTCTATCACTTATAAACGTTCACTTATAAATGCTGATAAAAGTCTATCAGTGTTTTTTTTATTACTTCTGCAAATAATTTGATATTTTTCTGTGAAAATTTTCCTGAAAATAAAATAGGTATTTATTAGAATCAGTATAGAAATTTCAATAATATAACTAAAATTGAGAAATTAAATATACATAAGTATAAAAATGGATGGACTAATTTCGTAGTTTAGTCTTTATATATTATTGTTTCGTCCTGTTGCACATATGAATATCTATTTAAAAACAATGTGATTACCAAATGTTTTTTTTTTTTTTTGCAAAACATAACAATAGTTTGAATGTTTAAAACATTTATTATATGTCAAAACGAATATAATTAAACTGAGATACAAGAATGTTATTAACCATAAGGTTTGTGGTTTGAAATTCGTACGTTTAAAATATTCATCAATATCAATTTTATAAGATTTTTAGAAGTAAACTAGAAAAGAAAAAGAACTTTTAATGACATAAAGAAACCAACTCTAAATTATTTATTAAAAAAAACTCATCTGCATAAACCCGATCAATCAAATTGAAAGATTATGGTACTGGTCAAATGACACACATTAAATTTTCTAGGGTCGATGAGGACAACTTTTGTTAAGTTTAACAATCGTAGAGGTGAAGGATCAAACTATCAATTTTTGGAATAGAAATGATATTTTATCCACCGACTATGCTTTAATTGGGCATCGTTTAGAATGGTTTTTGTTGGGAAAAATGGAATATATGACCTAAATATACTAGCAAATTGATTACACCTCAACTAGAAATAGTACACTTAATGTATAGTATTCAAAATCAAACGTAAGTCAAATGATGAAAAAAGGCGTTTAGATATGAAAATAATCAAAGACTTAAAATGACCTCAAAACCTTTAGAGACTCAAAATGTAGTCGCGGCACGCTTCTAATAAGCATTGTCCTGAAGACAATTATTCGCTCTACATGGGCTGTAAGCAGACTGTTGAGGTTGATGCCCTAAATCTTTGCATCCTGTAGTTTGTAATTGTAATGTACAAATAATTTATTTATTTAATAAAATATGAGGTTTTTTATTTAGTAGTATTAGCCCACAAAACCAATAAACTAATATCCGATGTTATCTTCTATAGCTTAAACGTGTATGTAGAGACATATAAGTGGATCATGTTTACGTGATAACCTAAATGGTGTGTAGTAGATGGATAAGACTGGATACCTTATCCTGGTGACACTACGAATACGACTCGCTTTATAAATGTTACAATTGTTGTAAAGTGCTACAAATTATCTGATCCTGATCATTCATGTGGAGACATGTGAATAGGAGAGTTCTATACAAAATGGTTTGTATAAGACCGAACAACGAAATGAATAGTCTCATTATATAACATCGTTAATAATAGAGACTTACATTTCACCAGGATGACCATAAGTGACATGACCTAAATCCTGATTGAGTTATGAACTATTGTCTATGAAGGCGGTCCTTTGATTTGTATGGGTAAAAGTGGTCTGGTCGTCAACTCAATAAGCCTACCATTTTGGGGATTCATTTTATTGGGGAGTTGGAAACACAACTACACAAGACGGAATTCACTATTTCTCTAATGTCAGGGTAAATAGATAAATTATTCCCTTAAGAGTTGATTCTGAAGCTTGAACAATATGACACCACACCCTCTCTTGGTCCGAGAAGGGTTTAATTTATTATTCAAGTACCATTGAAACTTCAATCTATAGGTTCATAAGATCCCCTTGTAGCTCAATAGAGATTATTGAGAATTAATTTTGGATTAATTTGAATTGGTCAAATTAATTGAAGGAATTAATTATATGCGATATAATGAAATTAAATTAATTATATATGATATAATTAATATAATATATTTGCTACATTATAATATAAAGTTTATTTTGAGATGAATTAAATATTTGAATGTTATTCAAATGCTAATTATATGGATGAGATTCATATAATTAAATATAGTATAAATGTGATTTATATTAAATGTCATGCATTATTGAGAGAAATTCAAACTATAGGTTATATTGTATTTTATACAATATAAAAACTATAGGTTCTGTGTGATATTTGATATAACATATAGTTCAATATATGTATAATATGATAAGGTGGTTATCATATATATAATATTTTATTAAGAATAAATTATTTTTTGAAAATTACTTTTAGGAGGGAATTGTAACTCCCTCCCCATTTTTCTCTCAATTAATCATGCTAGTGGGAGATCAGTTTTACTATCTAAGTCACCTTCTTCACACAAAGAGTCTCTGTGAGTTCTACTGCTTAATCTCCTTTGAAAAATTCTCTTCTCAATACTCTCTCTTTCAAAAGAACACAAAGCCCACACCTCCTGTGCTTCTCATCCCCTACAGAAAATACAAAGGTCTTACTTTATGGTGGTATTTTGGTTTTGGTTTTGGTTTGATTTTCGATGAAGGTTCGTGACCGGATCGAGAAGGAGTTTCACTTAAATGGTAAGTAATTGTTTTTAACCCTAATTTTTCCTTCTTTAAAAGCATATTTTGTTCTCTGTAATTTTAATTTTGTGAAAATTGAAAATTGGGATCAATCCCGTTTCTGTAGTGGACCTCACGGTTCCTTCAATTGGCATCAGAGCGAGGGTTCTTGGTCTCAATTTTAATTTTTCAGAATTGTTTTTATAGAATTGAAGGGTTTTCATTGTATATTGTTCATATAGATGAATGATTTACAATTATGGCTGTTTTGGGATTGGACCTTTTAGATTTACAACTTTATTTTACAAATTTGATTTGTAAGAGCCTATTGTTTTGGGCATAATTCATGTTATGGACTCTATAATTTTTTTTTCTTGAGTCGTTCCTAAGTTTTCTGGTGTTTTTTTGGAGAAAACGAGGCCAAAAATTGGAGAAGAATTGAAGGATTTCATATATGTACGGTGGCTACTGTACAGTAGCGTTGCAATGCTAGGTCACAACGTTGCAACGCTCCAAGACGAAAAGTTTTTTTGGTTCACACGCGGTTCGGTTCGTGGTTCAGCTGGTTCACATCCGGTTCGGTTGGTTCGAGTAGTTCGTGGACAGTTCAGGTGTTGGGCGGTCTGGTTCGTGCAGTTCAAGACCCGGTTCACCTGTTTTGAATCGGTTTGACTATTATTTTGTAATAATTAGTTTTTTCATTAATTAAATTAATATAAAGGTTATATTAATTTAATTAATTACTTAGGAGTCCAATCCTGGTCCAATAATTGTTGTTTAAATTATGCATTTGATGTATGGTTTAATTTTATTTATATATGTCATAATCTATGCCATATAGTAAAAACCCACCATAGGTTATGCATTATTCATGCATCATTTATACTATAAATATTATATAATATATAGTTGCATGATTTAATTTTATAGCATGTTCATGCATCATATAATATAAGTGTTATAATATATACTTGCATGTATTAATAACATATTCATGCATCATTTATATATAGTTTGAATGTATGGATGTATGTGAAGGGATTGAAATTCCCCGCAGCGGAAGAAATCGAGTCCCAATTTTGATTTTACAGAACAATAATTAAAGAATAGAAACATAGGGTAAACAAATCCTATTAAGCATGCTTCTACTATACAATTAGAGATGAAATATTAAGTAATCACATACCCGTTGAAGACAAATTCTTCATGTTCCTCTCTAATGTCGTCTTCTCCCAATCTCACGAACTCGGCATTCACAAACTCAACGAATAGGAACAAACACCACCAAGAGGTCTTTCCCGTTATTCTTAGGGACAGGAACCGTGTAGAGTTGTGGGCTTGCACTCAATTTTGGGAAAGGAGAAGGAGATGATTGATAGAAAGAAAATGTGCCCAAAACTCTTCTAGAAAAAAAAATGCAGAGAGTAGGAGAATCAGAAAGAATCAAAATTTGATTTTTTTTTAATAAATATATATATTAACCAACTTAATATATATAAATATTAAATTATATGTTATATCTCATATAACATATAACCTATATATTTTATATAATTTAATATTTGAATCATATTCAAATAATGACCCGTATCATCAAACTATATAAATTTAATATGAATCATATTCAAATTAATTTTAACATATAGTTTATATATGAATCATATTCACATAATTAATATTTGAATCATATTCAAATATTTATTTCTCTCATAAATTTAATATGAATCATATTCACATTAAATTTTAACATATAGTTTTTTTTATATGAATCATATTCATATACTTAATATTTGAATCATATGCAAATATTTATTTCTCTCATAAATATGTATCAATATACATTATATTATATTATGTATCAATATACATTATTTAACTATATAAATTAATTTGAACAATTCAAAACTAAACCAGTTAATTTAATTTCCATCAGTCCTCATTGAGCTAACGAGGGGATCTTATGGACCTATAGATTGAAGTTCCAATGATATGAGATTAATTTATTAAACTCTTTTAATCAAATTAATCAACATTCATTAACTGTTGGTCACATTACTAAAGACCGCTGGTTGAGTTCTTCACACTATAGATCTATTTCTGTGTTCATTGGATATAACCAATCAACAGTGTGTTGACCCCTTACAAATCGTTTGTAAGTATATTTGGGTCAAATTACCATTTTATCCATGTAGTTACATCTAACTCCTTAAGTACCACTGATCCTTCTAATGAATAATTAGTCATAGTTCAACTATGATCGAACCACTCTCGGGCACGAAGAAGGTGAGCAACCTCATTGTTCAAGTCCCGGAATCAGCCCTTAAGGGAGCAATTTATCTTCTTATCCTAACTAAAGGGAAAGAGTGAATTCCTTCTTGTGTAGTTTTGTTTCCAAATCCCTAATTAGCCCGAAAATTGTAGGCTTATTGAGTCGACGAATTTGACCACTCTCACCTATACAAATCAAAGGATCGCCCTCATAGACAGGAGTTCACAACTCACTCAGGATTAAGGTAAAGTCACCTATGGTCATCTTGGTGAAATATAAGTCTCTTCTAGCAACGGTGTTATAAAGAGAGACTTAACATTTCGTGGTCCGATCTTTATACAAACTCTTTTGTATTTGTATAAGATACCCCTGTTCACATGTCTCCACGAGAATGATCAGGATCAAATCATTTGTAGCACTTTACAACAATTGTAATAACTACAAAGTGGGTCGTATCAATAGTGTTACCAAGATAAGACACCTAACCTTATCCATATATTACAGATCATTGAGGTTATCACTTAAACATGATCAACTTGTATGTTTACACATACATGTTTGTTACATTAGATAACCTTGGATCTTAGGTTAATGGATTATTGCACAAGTAATATAAAATCAATCAACCATCGATTCAACTAACATAAAATTACGAGGCTTTAGTGCATACATCCCAACAGTATGTATGTTATTAATTATTTCATTACTTTAGTATTATGTATGTTTAGTAATGAAATGGAAATTGCATGATGCATGACACTACTTTAGATAATCTTATAATTGTTATAGTTTTATTAAGTATGTCATTCTATGCAATGTATGGATTTAATTTGTTTCATTTATTTTATAATTGTTATAATTAAATGAAATCAGAAATTAAAATCAATAATTCAGAATTGCATGCAAACTTAGGTTCAAATCATTTTTAAAATAGTTTTAAAATATGATTCATACATACCTAAAATCATAAAAATTATAATGAGATTAGAAATTATTATAATTTTTTAATCAATTTAATAGGATTAAACTGATTTTAATCAAGAGATTAAATTTGTAGCAAACTTATCTATAAGGGATCTTTTATCAAGGCTAGTTCTGTCTAGGCTGGGGTATTTTATCAAGATCTATCGGGAAACTAACCTGGAAAGGTGAATTAGATAGATTTACTACAAGCATGCAATTGTTTATTAGACTTTATTAAAATGTTTAATAAACATTAATCGAAGTTGTTTAACTATCCAAAATAAGTGTTACTTTTGGGTAAATTTAAACTATCACTTAGTAAGAATTAGTAGTCGTGTTTTTTAAGTTAACTTAACCCTAGGCAAAACACTAGGTGGGAAGAAAATTGGGTACATGATACTTCATTTTTCTTTTTCACTTTTCTCCCTCAAAGTTCACACCATGAGATCTACACTCAGATCGAGGTACCTTTGCTTGTGTCCCCCTATGAGTGGTATTTGTATAGGTCAATACCAAGGTGAATGGAGAGAGTGTTCATAGTAAGTGGGAGCGATACGTGTGTCAACACATCCCACAGTCTCTCTCTCTCTCATTAGTTTATTGTAAATTTTCATGCTTGGCCTTGAGGCACCTTTACTTGTGTCCCCCTACGGATGACATTTGCATGACTCTTTATTCAAACTCCAAAAATGGATAGATTGCTTTAGTTTTTTGTCCCAATCGATTTTTCCCTACGGCTGGCTCATTAGGGCGGAACTCTAGAATCTAAAATGAGGGATTACATTTACAAGAAAATGTTAAGCTAGTTAATAGTTTCTGGACCAAACAATGGTGAGTAATGGCTACAATAACAAGGAGTTATTTTGTAGATTGGTGGAGATGGTCTTATTTTAGTGAAAGGGTACCTAATCACTCTACCGTGGCTTTTACCCTGCCTCATTGAAACATCATTGCAAAATAGATGTCACATAGGGTGCATTAAGTTATTTTGCTAAATTTGATTAGTTTTTCTAAATGGGTAATGCTTGAATACTACTATAAATAAATTGTATGTTTCAGAAAATTTACAAAATGACTTCTGCTACTTTAAACATGCTTGTTCTCGATAAATTAACAGGCGATAATTACATCACTTGAAAAAACATGATTAACACAGTTTTAATCATCGATTGTTGGGATTGGTCAGTGGTCTCGTAGTTTGTAAACATTTTGTACATACATTGTTATTAATAAAATAAATATTATATTATATACATTTACTCAAATCCAATAAACTAAGATCCGTGGTTATTTCATGCAACTTAAGCATGTATGTGGGACATACAAGTGGATCATGCCTTAAGTAATAACCTAAATGGTCTGTAGTATAAGGATAAAGAATGGATAACTTATCCTGATGACACTACAGAAACGGCCCACTTTGTAGATATTACAAGTGTTGTAAAGTGCTACAAATGGTCTGATCCTAACTATTCATGTGGAGACATGCGAGCGGCGGTATCTTATATAAAGAGTTTGTATAAGATCGGACCACAAGATGATTAGTCTCTTTATATAATATCATTGATAATTGAGACTTACATTTCACTAAAATGACCATAGGTGACATGATTTTAATCCTGAGTGAGTTGGGAACTCCTGCCTATGAGGGCGGTCCTTTGATTTGTATGGGTGAGAGTAGCTAGATTGCCAACTTAACAAGCCTACCATTTTGGGGATTCATCTGATTGGGGAGCTGGGAACTCAGCTACACAAGACAGAATTCACTCCTTCCTTCAAGCAGAAGTAAGTAGATAAATTTCTCCCTTAAGGGCTGATTCTGGGTCTTAAGCATATGGCCACACCCTCTCTTTAGAATAGAGAACTCGGTCATAATAGGACTATGACTTATTGTTCATTAAAGGAATCAGTGATACTTAAGGAGTTAGATGTAACTACAGGAGCAAAACGGTAAATTAACCCAGTTGTACTTACGAGTGATTTGTGAAGGGTCATCACACTGTTGATTGGTTATATGGACATAGAAATATATCTGTAGTGCGAAGAGTGCAACTGTCGGTCTTTAGTGGAGTGACCAACAGTTAACGGATGGTGGATCTCGTGACTAAAAAGTTTAGTCAGTTGTTCACATACCATTGGAGCTTAAAACTACAAGTTCATGAAGTCTCCTTGGTAACTCAATGGATTGAAGTTGAGAATAAGTTTTTGGATTAGTTTGAAGTGTTCAAATTAACAAGAGGGAATTTAATTATATATGATATAATTAAATTGGTTCAATTATATGTGATATAATTGATTTGATGTATTAGATACATTAATTGGAGGAATTGATATAAATATGATTTATATTAAAGAAAAGAGAAAAGAACTATGATTTAAATATTACATATGATGTGATATTAAAACTATAGGTTATAAATATAATATGATAAATTAGTTATTATATTTATTTATAATACAAATAATTATAAGATAATTGTTTGTTGGTTATTTCTTTTCTCAATTAATCGTGCAAGTGGGAGGTTAATTTCAGTTTTAACAACTGAAGAATAAAATAAAAAAAAGTTTTCATTTTATGAATGATCGCTTCGTTATAGCACTACTAATCGTTTTCTCATGAGAAACTATACGATAGCCCTCATGAGAGACTAAACGATCTAGCGAGAGACTAAACAATCGTCTAAACGATCGAGCGAGATTTGCTGGACGATCAACTCTAAATGATTGAGTGTGAGACTAAACGGTCGTTTAAATGATTGAGGGACATTTACTAGACGATTGGCTCTAAACGATTGAGTGATAGACTAAACGATCGACTAGACGATTGCTCACGAGAGCGAGATATTACTAGACGATTGGCTAGACAATTCTCACGAGAGCTAGAGATTACTAAACAATCAAGTACTCTTAGTCTATGCGATAGACAAAACCTTTCTCCCACTTACTTGATCGTGTAGTTCGATCATTTTCTTCCTTTTTCCCTCTACCAAATTCACACAAAGCCTACACCTCCTGGATTCTCACTCCGAGAATATCAAGGTTATCGAGTAGTAGTGCCGAAGGGTTGCTGTTCGAGGAGTAGACTATTCGTAATTGTAACGACAGCGAGAGGTTGGCTAGACGACTGCTCACGAAAGCGAGATATTACTATGCGATTGCTCGTGGGAGCGAGAGATTTCCAGAAGAAGAGTTATTCAAAGGTATGTTTCTCAATTCTTATTGTATTTAGCTAAAAAAGCATGTTGTAATTTTCTTTATAATGCATAACTATTCTTGTATATTTGTGAATGCATTTATTCTTGCACAATGGACTTGGAAAGATCTTGCTTCCGCTCACTAGTTCTCTTGAATAAGAGTTCCTTCAATCGATGACCTGAGATTTGTCCTGGTGGAAGAATTTTCTCCAGTCCTAGCTCCAAATTCCATTTAAAACTTTTGAGAGACATACAAGTATTTAGTACGAGCAAATGAAAATACCCGAGCGAATATCTTGGCAAGCCTTTCTAAAGTCTTGGCCAAAAAGCATGAGCCCTTGATCACTGCCCATGAGATCATAGAGTCTCTATGGGGAATGTTCAAATAACAGTCCACTCAACTCAGGCATAATGCTCTTAAATTCATCTTTAATGCTCGTATGCAAGAAGGGACATCTGTTCAAGAACATGTTCTCAACATTATGGTCCACTTTAACATGATGGAAATGAATGGGTCTGTCATCGATGAGGCCAATCAGGTTAGCTTCATCCTAGAAACTTTACCTGAAAGTTTCCTGCAATTCTGTAGCAATGCTGCTATGAACAGAATTGACTACAACCTGACCACCTTGCTTAACGAGCTATAGACTTTCCAGTCCTTGATGAAAGTCAAGGAACAGAAGGGAGAGGCAAATGTTGCCTCATCCTTTAAGAAGTTCTTCAGAGGTTTGACCTCAGGAACTAAGTCTGTGCCTTCTTCCTCTGGCACCAAAAAGTGGAAGAAGAAGAAGAAGAAAGGTGGAAAGGGAAAAGCTAACCCACCAGTTGTTTCCTAGAAGGGCAAGAAGGCCAAGGATGCAAAGGAAATTTGTTTCCATTGCAACCAAGAGGGACATCGGAAGAGGAATTTTCCCAAATATTTGGTAGAAAAGAAGAAGTCCAAGTAAAGTAAATATGATTTACTTATTTTGGAGACTTGTTTATTGGAGAATGATGATCCAACCTGGATAATAGATTCAGACATCACTAATCATGTTTGTTATTTATTTTAAGGAACTAGTTCTTCGCGGAAACTGGAGGCTGGAGAGATGACGATGCATGTTGAAACTAGGCACGTCGTCTCAATTAGGGCAGTGGGATTGAAGGAACTCTTAAACAAGAGAACCGTTGAGCAGAAGCTAGATCGTTTCAAACCCATTGTGAAAGAACAACACATTTACAATCAAACAACAATAGTTATGCATCATCGAGTAAATTATAGCATGCTTTTAAGTTAAATACACAGGGAATCGAGTGACATACCTTTGAAGAACTCTTCTTCAAGTATTCCCTCGATCAACACCAGTTACGCGTCCCAACAAACTCGATCAAATGTATAAACACAACGAACAACCAGTGAAAATCACGAACTGTCAGATCCTCGAACACAATCGAGTAACACTCAGTCCTCGACCCTCGAACAGCAAACTTGACACCACCAAGAGGTTACCTTGGTATTCTCGATGTGAGAATCCAGGAGGTATGGGCTCTATGTGGATTTGGTAGAGGGAAGAAGGAAGTACGATCGAGTGAGTGGGAGAATGAGAAATCTCAATCATATAAAGTTGGATACTCGATCGTTTAGCAAACGAGGAGCTATCATCTAGTAACGAGGAGCTTAGTCGTTTACTCTCTCAATTGCTATCATATAGCTCTTTTTTTTCTCAACCGAATGTAATGCAATACTGAAAAATGAAAACAATTTTCATTTCTATCCTTCAGTTATTAAAACTGATAATAACTTCCCACTTGATCAGTTAAATGAGAAAAAATTAACCACCAACAATTATCTCATAATTTTTTTTATTATAAATAAATATAATAACTAATTTATCATATTATATTTATAACATATAGTTTTAATATCACATTATATGTAATATTTAAATCATAGTTCTTTTTCTCCTTTGTGACATTTAATATAAATCATATTTATATTATTTACTCCAATTAATGTATCTAATACATCAAATCAATTATATCACATATAATTGAATCAATTTAATTATATCATATATAATCAAATTCTCTTTTGTTAATTTGAACATTTCAAACTAACCTAAAAACTAATTCTCAACTTGAATCCATTGAGCTACCAATGGGACCTTATGAACCTGTAGCTTGAAGCTCCAATGGTACATGAATAACTGACTAAACTCTTTAATCACGATATCCATCATCCATTAACTGTCGGGCATTCCACTAAAGTCCGACAACTGCACTCTTTGTGATGTTATGTACTAGACCTGACATCTGCTATGCAGTGAGGATAGTCAATAGATATCAATCTAATCCAGAATTTGATTACTGGACCGCTGTTAAGAATATCCTCAAGTATCTTAGAAGAATGAGGGACTACATGCTCGTGTATGAATCAAAGAATTTGATCCTTACAGGATACACAGACTCTGATTTCCAAACTGATAAGGATTCTAGGAAATCTACATCAGGATCAGTGTTCATTCTTAACGGAGGGCCAGTAGTTTAAAGAAGCACCAAGCAAGGATGCATTGTTGACTCCACTATGGAGGTCGAGTACGTGGTGGCTTGTAAAGCTACTAAGGAAGATGTGTGGCTCAGAAATTCCTGACTGATCTGGAAATGGTTCCAGACATATATAAGCCATCACCCTTTATTGTGATAATAGTAGTGTAGTGGCTAATTCCCAAGTGCCTACAAGTCATAAGCGCGGAAAGCATATAGAACGGAA
Source organism: Benincasa hispida (assembly GCF_009727055.1). Lineage (NCBI taxonomy): Eukaryota > Viridiplantae > Streptophyta > Magnoliopsida > Cucurbitales > Cucurbitaceae > Benincasa > Benincasa hispida. The sequence goes on from NC_052354.1 coordinate 45,245,605, forward strand.
GTATCATCTCATTCTAGAGATTGTGCATCGAGGGGACGTGATCACCATGCAGATAGCTTCGGAGCACAAAGTTTCTGATCCATTTACAAAAGCCTTCACAACTAAGATATTTAAGGTTCACCTGCAGAGTATGGGTCTATAGAACATGCCACATTTAGTCAATGGCAAGTCAGAGATTTTGTATTGGGCACGTATTTTGTTCTAGTTTATTGTTTTATATGTATTTTTGTATTAGTATTAAAGGAACTCTTATCAAAGAGTACCTATGAGCGGAAGCAAGATTGTTCCAAATTCATTGTGACAAAAATACTGCATTCACAAAAAAACAAACAAGTTATGCATCTACCATCAAATTACGGAATGCTTTTAACAATTAAATAACAAAGGAATGAGAGACATACCTTTTGAAGAACTTTTCTTCCCTTGAACTCTTGCTCTCGTCGGGATCAGAAACTCACGCAGTCGCTGTGACTGCCATGTATATCGTCCACCAAATCCATTGTCGCTCACCACCGCACAATCTTCTACACGAACAGACAGCAAGGAGGATACCACCATTCAGTAACCTCGGTATTTTCGGAGTGAGAATCCAGAAGGTATGGACTCTATTGGATTTTGTAGAGGGAAGGAGGAAACAATGATCGTTTACGAAGACCAAGCAAGTAGGAGAGATATGGAGTCTATCGTATAGACGAGTGCTTGATCGTTTGGCAAAAGGTACACGATTGTGTAGTAAAAAGAGACTAACCGTTTAGACGATCGTTTAGTAAAATCGCTCAGGCGCGCAATCGTTTAGAAAAGACTATATGATCGCTTAGGTAATCCCCACGTGTACACGATCGTTTAGGACAACTTGAGCTATCGTGTATGCTCTCATTTACTAGATGATAGGCAGTGTACTAAATCGTGAAGCGATTATCTGATTCTTTTGCAAAAATGAAAACTATTTTCATTTTATCCTTCAGTTACAAAAATTGATTGCAACCTCCCACTATCTTATTCAGTTACGGAGAAAAAATTGCCAACAATTATCTTATAATTGTTTAATTAGAAATAAATATAATCATATTATATTTATAACCTATAGTTTAATATCACAACATATGCAACATATACCATAGTCCTTTTCTCCTCCATTAGATATAAATCATATTTATATCCTTTTCCTCCAATTAATATATCTCATACATCATGTCAACTATATCATATATAATTGACCCGTTTAATTATATCATATATAATCAAACTCCCTCTTATCAATCTGAACACTTCAAACTGACTCAAAAACTGATTCTCAACTTGAATCCACTAAGCTACCAAAGGGACCTTATGAATCTGTAGTTTGAAGCTTTAACGGTACGTGAATAGCTGACTAAACTCTTTAGCCACCAGATCCACCATCCGTTAACTGCTAGGCATTCCACTAAAGACTGACGGCTGCACTCTTCTCACCACAGATATATTTCTATGTTGATCGGATATAACCACTCAACAATATGATAACTCTTCACAGATGCTCGTAAGTACAGTTGGGCCAATTTACCATTTTGCCCCTATAGTTACATCTAACTTCTTAAGTACCACTGATCCCTCTAATGAACAATACAACATAGTCCTATTATGTGTGAACACCTTTCGAGCCATGAGAAGGTTTGTAGCGCCACATCGTTCAAGCCTCGGAATTAGCCCTTAAGGGAGCTGTCTATCTACTTACCCATGCTTCAAAGAAAGAGTGAATTCCATCTTGTGTAGCTAAGTTCTCAACTCCCAAATCAGACGAATCCTCAAAGTGGTAAGTTTAAGTCGTCAATCTGGCCATTCACACCATGCAAATCAAAGGACCGCCCTCAAAGACAAGAGTTCCCAACTCACTCAGGATTAAGGTCATGTTACCTATGGTCATCTTAATGAAGTGAAGTCTCTGTCATGAACGACGTTATATAACGAGACATAACACTTCGTGGTTCGGTCTTATACACACTTCTTTGTATAGGACGCCTTCGCTCGCATGTCTCCACATGAATGATCAGGATCAAACCATCTGTAGCAAGTCACAACACTTGTAACTATTCTACAAAGTGGGCCGCATCCGTAGCATTACCAAAATAAGGTATCCCTCCTATATCCATATACTACAGACCATTTTGGTTATCACTTAAGACATGATCCACCTGTATGTCTTACATACATGCTTAAGTTACAACGGCAACCAAGGATCTTAGTTTGTTGGTTTGTGGTAAAGCAGTTAAAACATCCAATGTTTCATAGACAATAGTGAAGAAAATATCATATATTATTACATCACAAACGTTTGTTCAATATAGTATTTACAAACTCCAGAACCCAACAAGAATTTAAAGGATCAACTCGAACAAGTATGACTTTTATATTGTACATCTCACTAGCTTTAGAACAAGTGGGAGACTGTTGGGATTGATGCCCTAAATATCGTGGATCCTGTAGTTTCTAAATTGTAATGTACGAACGATTATCTTTTGTAGCTTAAACATGTATGTAGAGACATACAAGTAGATCATGTTTAAGTGATAACCAAAATGGGGTCAGTAGTAGATGGATAAGGTTAGATACCATATCCGATGTTACAATTGTTGTAAAGTGCTACAAATGATTTGACCCTAATCACTCATGTGGAGACATGTGAGTAGGGGTGTTCTATACAAAAGGGTTTGTATAAGACTGGACCACGAAATGAATAGTCTCATTATATAATATTGTTAATAAAAGAGACTTACATTTTACCAGGATGGCCATAGGTGACATGACCTAAATCTTGAGTGAGTTGTGAACTCTTGCCTATGAAGACGGTCCTTTGATTTGTATGAGTGAGAGTGGCCAGATCGCTGACTCAATAAGCCTACCATTGTGGAGATTCGTCTTATTGGGGAGTTGGGAACACAGTTACACAAGACGAAATTCACTCTTTCCCCAATCTCGGGGCAAGTAGATAAATTGCACTCTTAAGAACTAACTACGGGACTTGAACAATGTGACGCCACACCCTCTCTTGGCCCAAGAGGGACTTGGTCATAGTTGGACTATGACTTATTGTTCATTAGAGGAATCAGTGGTATTTAAAGAGTTAGATGTAACTATAGGGACAAAACATTAATTTTGACCCTGTTGTACTTATGAGCAATTTGTGAAGGGTCATTGCACTGTTGACTGGTTATATCCAATTGATATAGAAATATAACTGTAGTGCGAAGAGCGCAACTATCAATCTTTAATGGAGTGACCGACAGTTAATAGATGTTGAATAATTTAATTAAAGGAGTTTAATTAATTATTCAAGTACTATTGAAACTTCAATCTACAAGTCTATAAGGTCCCCATTGTAACTCAACAAGGATTATTGAGAATTAATTTTGGATTAATTTTTAATTGTTCAAATTTTGAGGGAATTAATTATATATGATATAATAAAATTAAATTAATTGTATGTGATATAATTAATATAATGTATTTGATACATTATAATATACAGTTTATTTTGAGAGGAATTAAATATTTGAATGTGATTCAAATACTAATTATATGTATGAGATTCATATAATTAAATTTAGTATAAATGTGATTTATATTAAATATCATGCATTATTGAGAGAAAGTCAAACTATAGGTTCTTTTGTATTTGATACAATATAAAAACGATATGTTTATGTGTTATATTTGATATAACCTATAATTTAATATATAATATATATATATATAATATATATATATATATAATATATTATATATATATATATTTAATTAAAGATAAGTTATTTTTTAGAATTATTTTTAGGAGAGAATTATTTTAGGAGGGATTTCTCATCCCTCGAGAATACAGAGGTCTTACTTATGGTGGTGAATTTGGTTTTTGTTTGATTTCTGAGGAAGGTTCATGACCGGATCAAGAAGAGGTTTCATGAAGACTTTGCCTTTCAACGGTAAGTAATTGTTTCATAACCTAATTATTCATTTCTTCTAAAAGCGGGCATCATAGTAAATTTTGTATAATGCATATTTGTCTTTGTAATTTTAACTTTTGGTGAAAATTGGAATATGGAAACCGATCCCGCTATCCAAATGTTGGACTTGCACGTTCTCTTCACAGACTGCAACGATCGTCTCAAACAGGATACAATGACTAACTTAATAGAACTGCAATGCAATCACGAACTACTTCGATTTAAGCAGAAACTCTTGGATTAACTCAAATCAAGAACAAAAGAGGGGGGGGGGGGGAATGAGAAGAAGAAGAGAAGAAGATAACTCTTCAATTTGGAATAGGATCTATAAATGAAGAAACAAGTTGGTATTTATGGGCTAGGAACTTAATAACTCTCCAAAATACAAAATAAAATCAAATGAATACAAAATTGAAACATTTGTCAGGTTTAACTCAATTGAGTTTTTACTTACAAAAATCAAACATAACTCATTGAAATAAAAGAAACTACATAACTTTCATACATGTTAAATTTGTACACCAAAACATCATCTTAATTTGAAGTTTCAGTCCAGTTTGAAAGTTTCTAACAATGAATTTAATCTACACAACTAAATCCATTTTTATGCTTCAAATATTCACCAAAGCTTCACTTTCTTCACTATAAATATCAACAATTTTATCCTTATTCATATTTCTTTTGCGAAAGTATATCGTAAATTTTGATATTAAGAGTTTTATTCAAATTATATTTAAAGTTAAATGTGAGATGATATAATATTAAATTTGCATTCACCTATCATTTTAAGTTTTTGGTCAATCGGTGATTTAATATGGTATCAGAGCAGTTGGTTCAGTTGATCTATCTTCATCTTCATGGAATGTTATTCCATCAGCTTAAGCTTCTAGTCAATCACTGATTTAAATATAAATTATATATTTAGTCCTTGAATTTTGAGATTTGTGTATTTGGTTCATAAACTTTCAAAATGACTACACATTTAATTTCTAAACTTCAAATTTTTAAAGGAAAAAAATCACATATCTACCAAAAACAAAATTGAAAATTTAGGTTTCATCAGACATAGAATTTATGTTCATATTTATCTAATAGATCGATTACTTTAAAAAAAAATGAATTTCAAATGCCTATTAAGCACATAATTAAAAGTTTAAAGGCAAAAGTTAAATAATTAGAAATATACAAACCTCAGATTTGTCATCTGAGACTAAATGTGTACTTGATTTAACTTTTCAAGTATTTAATTTTGGGGGAAAAAAGTCATTTTAGAAAAGAACTAGAGTGTTTAACAATCACTCAAAATATATTTTTTTTAAAAAAAAAAAAGTGAGTTTATCAAATAAGTTTGTTTAGGACAAACAATTGAAATCAGCTTTATAAAAATGAATTTTTTTAGTGTTTAATGATTAATCTCTCCCTCATTCATATAATTCTTAAATTACCAAAATGTCTTTTAAGAGTCATCTACCTCAGTTTCACTATGTTATTGTGACATTCATCACCCTCCGTCTGCCAACTCCAACCACCACTACCATCAACTTCGACGGCGACCATTATTTTAACTTATTAATTTATAATATTTTATAGTCGTTATTTATAGTAACTCGACATTAATAAAAGAAATATATATTGTTAGTATAAAACAAACCAAACAAATTTGTATATATATATATTAAAAAAAAACTTTGAAAAAATAGTCGCTAAACACGTCAATATTTTTTATTTTTAAACATTAAAAAAAATTAAGAAAATGTAAACATGCCCTAAAATTGTAATTTAAACACATAAAATGAGAGGCAAATGCCAATTAAAAGTTGGGACTATGAGGAATAGGTTAGCACGTGTGTCTTTTACAATTTGTGTGTCGGTATGTTGGCTACGTGTCGTATTTGTGTCAAAATGTAATTCGTCATGTCGTTTTACAAAACAGGACCACAAGTTTTCATGAATTTGAAATCCGCTTGTGATTTTGTCTTGTTCTTGTTTGCTTTTTTGCCTTTTTTTCTACATATCCCATGTTCAACGTGCATCCATGTGCTCCATTTAATCTCTTTTTTTTCTTTTCCTCTCAAATTCATTGACTATTTCATTAGATTTTTTTTAAAAAAAAAATAATAATAAATTAATTGAGAGTTGAAAGTTGAATATCATTCAGAAAATCTTGAAGTTTCAATTTATTAAACACGTTTATATAAGTTCTGATAATAAAGTCTTAATTTCTGAAATTGTATCGATTAAAATCTTGAAGTAATAATTGAAGCAATTTAGACTGTGAACTTTATATCATCCTTCAAATTTTGTTCGATCAGGTGAAACTTATAACTTGAGTCAATTAAAGTTCTAAATTTATATAAGTCAATCAATTTAAACTTTTCTTTATAGTTATTTTTAAAATTCATCTACACATTAATTATCAAATATGTGTAGATTTTTTCAAATGTTGGTTAAATAAAATTGATGATTTAGAGTAAATGCATTGACGATTTTCAAAGGAAATTCTATCTAAGAATCTAAATTGACTCATTTATTAAAGTATAAGAATTTAGTTGATACAATTATAAGATCCACGCAAGGCTTTTTAAAATGAAACACAATAAAGAGGGTAAACCGATACTATTGATATTTTTTCTTAAATTTAATAATCAAGTATTTTGTAATATCTTCATTTATAAGTTCTTCTTCTAAAGTTTGAACATAGAACATCTTTCGTGTTGAAAAGTTTTATTAAAATAAAATATGGAATTTAAAAAATAATAATAAATAAATCATTCTTAAACACAATGGCATGAATAACTAAAATAAACCCAAGAATTTTAAATTTGAGTTTGTTTGGTGATTTTTTTTTCCTAATATCTTCTTGTTCCAAAGTTTCATCTTTAAAGAATCTCTTTTTTTTTTTAATATTATTTGATAGGTTATTGCTCTTATTAATCATTTTCAAAAAGGAAAAAATTGTCAACAAAACCTAAGGTTAGGTGGATGATGAAAAATATATGAAGCATAAAAATTGAAAGCTTATAAAAGTTATTTCATATTTTCCAAGGTAGAAATCTATTAAACCTAATATTGAAAGTTTTATGAATTTTAAAATGTGTTTAATAAGTATGTAACTTTCAATTTTGTGACCAAGTCCTCTTGTTAACTATTTAATTTTTAATCTTCTGTTTTTAAAATTTTGTATTTATTGTCTCACAACTTCTCTATAATTTTTAGATATTTTAAGAAAATACTCAATTTTCCTATCAAATTTTAAAAACAAAATCAAGATTTTTTTATATATAAAAATGTTTTTTCAAAATTTGATTTGGGTTTGAAAACATGAGTAAAAAATGATTAAAAAACATAGAATTTTATATATATGAGTAATATTATAAATTTAATTTCAAAAATTAGAAAACAAAACAAAACAAAATTATTATCCAAAATGGACCAAATAATAAAAATAGAAAAAAAAATGGACCAAATAATTTATTTTTTTTTAAAAAAAAAAAAATCATGTAAATTTTAGCTTTGGAATTGGCGCTGTCAGCTAACAAAATACCTATCAATAGGCAAAACGTGTTCCTATAAGATATACCACGTGTCATCTTCTTACTGGTATCTGTCCGTGACGGCCGGTCATGATTGACACTTGTCGTTTTATATTATTATTTTCACATTAAATATGTCGGCTTCCTATTTGCTACAAGCACGCCTAGTTCTATAGAGTCTTACATTCCATTTTTTTTTTTTTTCTATTTTTAGCATTCTCTCCTATGTATTACTGATTTCGTCTCACTCTATTATATAGTCTTTAAATTATAAATAATTTCAATTATGTCTTAAAATTTTCTTTTCCCAATTTTCATTGTGATAAGTTTTTATTTATGAAAATCGTATTTACACGTGGATATAGTATTATAAAATTGAACTAATAGTTGATAAATCAATGATTTCTCACAACATTAAAATTATTAGAAACACAATAAAAGAGTTTTAGATATTAATCTTGAGACTATTAGACTATACAGATAGGATGACGAGATTTTATCCTTAGCTAAGATGATTTGAGACGAGCTCTTTCGATTGACTTCTTTGATGAAGATTCATTCTTTTTATCATATCGACTAATCTCAAAACAAGGTTGTCGATCGTCATATTTGTTGGTTGTTAAATAAAACTAGTTCTCATGTATGGATGAGTATGTTTTCTTTGTGTATGGTAACTCTTTTCAATTAGGACAAGACTCTATCCTGTAATCTTTATTTTTTAATGAGACAATAGTTCATTATAAGTTAATACATTGAAATAAGAGTTTATAGGTTAAAATTTTGATTTGATCAATGTATTTATTCAATTTGTCTTAAATCAAATTATTGTTGTCATATTTGCTTATTCTTTACTTGTTAGTTTAATTGACATGTCATGTCAACGTAACTATTTCTAGTGATGAGAATGATTTATAAGTGAAAGTTTTACCGGCGCAATTGAGGTTATACTAAATTCAATTTGGAGTATTCTTTATGTAATTTTATTTTCTTTTTATATGAACATATACCGAGTAGGAGATTCAAACCTCTGAACTTTTATTTGATAATGTAAATACTTTATGTCAATTGAATTATATTTTCATGTGGTATATAATAATTTGTCATTGGTTGTTAAATAATTAGATAATCTTATCTTTCAAATTTGGGCTAAAAATGGAATAATAATAGTATAAATTAAGTTATTTTATTATCAAAAGAAAAAATAGGAAAAAGAAAGGAACATGTGAATATTTTAATTGCATGAATGGACAGATGTGATGATTAAAGAAGTAGACGACAAAAGCAATGGAGGCATCTACTCCACTTACTTTTCTAGTGGGCCAACCTGACCCCAAAACCCACCTCGCCTGGGCCCAACAATATTGGGCTGGGCCCAATAACCCAAATAAACGACAAGTCATGTGGGTCCCGCCCCCCAAAAAGGAAATTTCTAATACAACCGCACCCTTTTGTTGGCACTATAATTTCTTCATAAAATTTTTTCCGGAAAAATATCTGTTTCAAATTCAAAATATTACATATTTAGGTTTGATTGGTTAATCATTTTATTTTTTATTTTTTACTTTTAAAAATTAAGCATATAGATATTACTTCTAACTCAATTTTTTTCTTTTATTATCTACTTTTTGCTAATAGTTTAAAAACTAAGTTAAAATTTGAAAACTAAAAAAAGTAGCTTTAAAATTATTTTTTTTCTTTTTCTAAAAAAGAAGTTTGTTAAGAGTTCAACCATTGTAGAAGGATGCAAATCATGGTAAGAAAGTAGAAAGAAATGAGCTTAATTTAAAAAAACAAAAAACAAAAAGACAAAACAAAACAAAACAAAACGAAATGGTTACCAAATGGAGTCTTAATTTTAAGTTTTGAGTTTGGTTCAATTTAGTCTCTAGATTTTAAAAAACAAATACTCACTTTCAATTTTAAGTTTTGAGTTTAGTACAATTTTACTATTCAAATTTGAGTTTTGTTTCGATTTCATCTTTAAGTTTCAAGTTTATATTCACTTTATGTCTTTAGTGTTTATTGATTTAAACTAATTAAAAGAATTATGATTAATTAAGTTTCACTATTTTATCACTATTAAATTGAAACTAAACTCAAAACTTAAAGACAAAATATGTAACATTTTGAAACTTGGAGACTAAATGGAAACTAAATACAAAACTTAAGGATCAAAAATATATTTTCCTCAAAATTCTTCTAACAATAATGTACCCAAAATATTTGTAGTTCAGCACTATAATTTTACCACTCATAAATGTTATTTTAACAGTATCGTACGCCACCTCGCCACCTCATTATATATATATATATATATATATATATATAGAAATGCTTAGGTGACAACCAATTAATAACAGTAATAGTCATACTACAGTAGTATAAAACAATTCGAGTAAACCCCTCTTCATTTTAAAAATGACATTGTATGGCAATCAATTAACGGGAATAGTACCCATACTATGGTAGTATAGGAAAATTTCCCAAAATTTAGTAATGTCCTCTTCCTTTGACATACAAGATAAGCTCTCTAAACATGAACTCTACAATATTATTTAGTTAATATACATTTACATACACACTTTTTTATCTCAACTAACAACTTGTAGAATAGGCAATAAGAATATAATTCGACTGGCATAAAGTATACACTTTTGACCAAGAGATTAGAAAGTTTAAATTTCATATTGTCATATAATTTAAAATCCTAAGATATTCCGTCAATAGTCCTATAATAAAAAAAAAATGTTTTGTATATTTGATTTGATAATGATATGGACAATTTTTGTAACGTATTATGACTAAAATTGAAATTCTTGAACTCGATAAAATATCAAAACTTTTTAAACTACAGATGCCAAATTGAAAGTAAAATTAAAGGAAAAAATTGTTTGCTTTAACTAACATTAGATTCAAATTTAATTATAATGTAATCTAATTCTCTTTACCTAACAACATTATTAAGATTTATGAATTTTGTTTGGATCGAAATATTCTAAAAAATAAAAGGAAAAAAAGAAACCAGAGATTAAATTCGTCTTTAACAACAATTTTAAAGACTTAAAAACTAAATTGTTTTTTATGGAAAAATCTTCTTAGTTAAATCTATTCTATCGCCAATTTAAGTTTAACTTTTAACGTAATTTTAATGGCACATGCACTTAAAATAATGTATGGAAGTTTAATTCTAAAAGAAAAACTTATACACGAAAGATAAAGAATATAAAAACACAAACAATTCTATTTGTTCCAAAATATTTATAGAAAAAAAAAATAATTTTTCAGTCAAAATGAATTTAGCTCAATGATAATCGACCTACACTATTTTTCACGATTTTTGTGCAAAGAAAAAGACATAATATTCATACAAAATATATTTATTGGCAAAATTTCCAATCCCTAATAATCATGGTATTAAATTTCTATCAACATGTCAATAGTTTTGCATTTTCTTGGATTCAACATTTGCACTAAGGCCACATTTACACATAATCCATCAATGATAATGTAAAAAGTGGACCTCAATTAATTACCGTTGTTGTTGTTTACCCGCTTTCCGTAATCATAATGAGATGTGGAGTTTTCCTTGAAATTTGTAATCAAATCATGTAATTTAATTGAGGAATGAAATGTTCGATTTGACTGTGGTTAAAAATTACGTGGGAACCATTACCGTTAAGGATATTATTAATGTAACAATATAAAAATTATGAATTTGTCACATTTATTGTTACCTTTATAGTCACCAGTTACTGTTAGTACTGTTACTATTCGGATCAAGCAATAACGATTACAGTAAAATGTGACAGATTCATAATTTTACGTAAACACTATCAAAAGCAATCCAATTACAATTATGATTCAAGCCTATTATGATTCATCCATCAATGAAATCTCATTCTGATCACTCTAATTTTCATTACGGTTTGGTAAATATGACCTAAAATCGCAGAAAACATCTATGAAACACAAAATATAATATATATATATATATATATATGTAACAAAAATGTCACTGATGTGAATATAATATAAATAATAAATATTTTAACATATTTTAAAAAGCATAGAATATCTATTTATTAATTTAGATATTTGTTTGTTCTTTTGTTTTATATATTTTTGTAGAAATATACATTGAGGTCGATATTTTATAGATACATTAAACGTTGCTAATAATAAATTTGTGGTTGGCAATTGGTATTAATCAACTTTTGCTTCAAATAAACAATTTCATCATTTACTACCAAAATAATGGAGTTGTGAATAAGAACTTTTTTTCTCACGAGAAAATTATTAGAATACTATCTTGAAAATAATATATTACATCTTTTATCCTTCGTATTCAAATTTATTTATTTATGTATATATGTATTTATTTATTTGATAAATCACATTCAAATTTATTAAAACAATAAAATGCAAAGGAAAAAAATCATGGCATAATTGTCAAAATAAAAATCATGGCATACGTTGTGTTACATATTCAAATAAGACTGTTTTTGCATTATTTTATAGATCCTGTACTGAGATTTTTTTTTTTTTTTTTTTTTTTTGCATATTATTTTATTTATTTATTTAATTGGTCGAAGCTATCATATGTTTGAGTGTCTTCTTAAAAATTGAATCTTGAGTTTAAAACTTATATTTTTTTTAATTAAAAAAAATGATTGAATTTGTAACATATAAGCGAGAATGTATATAAGAAGAGAGAAAATAAATATTCTTTTTTTCCCCCACAAAAATAAACATTAATAACGAATATAATGGTAGATATTAAGAGTAATTTTAGAATAAAAAGCAAACTTAGAGGCAGTCAAACTAAGAAAATGATAAGATTCAAGCCAAAGTTACACCCCAGGACCCAAACGATCCTGAGGAAGAGAGAATTTGGGTCAAAGGATCGAATTCATATGCTCAGCCTTAGTCAAGATCGAAGTCGAGGGCGTCCTATTTGCAGAATCAAGCATGTTAAATGCATGTTCTGACTTGTGGGACTTAATGGTCAACCCGATTCGATGTCAGAACCCAGATTCGAGAGTCCAAAATCAAATTTTTCATAGAAATACATCATTATGACTAAAGAGGAGCAAATCCCCTCTTCAAGCCTTTAAGTTTCAACATTTTTTTTTCCAATATCTGACTTAAGCATCAGAGCATGTGTGACAAACTCCACATCTATGCACAAATCTTCCTCTTTTATAGATCATAGTTTTCTCTTCTATCAAATAAATTTATCGTTATTATCACGAAAAAATCAAACGTATTATCTTTATTCAAATTTTGACATCAATAGAATACATCAAGAATTTTATGATGTCAATGTTGTTCTTACTTTTATCATGCCATGGAGTAAAGATTTAGTCTGATTTGACACTACTTTTTTTTGTCAACCAACAAAAGCTTGACAAAATAAAGCTTTTGCCAAAGTGCAAATTTCTTGTCAAGGGATAAAAAAGAAAAGTTCCTTTCCCAATGGGTATTATCAAAGCTTCTATTCAAAAGATTCTCTTTTTTTTTTTTTTTTAATTCATAAAAAAATTAATACATAAAAATCTAAATTTTGTACGGTGAAATATGAATCATTGAGGTTTAAATTCCAAATTACTTATAAATTTTGAGAATATATTAATCATTAAATTGGTTCTGTCTTTTCAGCTTATAAATAGTATTTCTATCCATGAGTTTTCTAAAACTAAATAATAGTAATAAATTTTAAAACCTAGTCTTTTGGACTTTAAAATTGTGTTGAGAATTCACATTTTGTTTTAAGGAAAATGAAATCAATAATAACAAGATTGTGAAAAAAAATACCAAATCTTTATTATACCGAGTCATAATTCGTCAGTTTTTATTTTAGTTCAACGAAATTAGGACTGTAATATCGAATCTTATTGATCTTTAAAATAGTATTGAATGTTTTATCTATTGAATTATGCTAAAATTCGTCTTTAATTAGCTAAGTTGTGATCATTTGGATGGACAAAAGAAAAAAAAAATGCATATATCAATCATATAGTTGTTGGGCTTTAACATGTATAACAATTCCTATTGTTTGGATCCTTATATTCAATAAGGTCTATAGCCTTTTATAGGGTTTCCATTTCATCTCTTAGAATTTTCTTCTACTAATTTCCCATTGTTACAAATGCTAAAATTAATTGATAAAGTGATGATAAAATGTCAAAATTATAAGTTATTAACTGAGTCCAAAACTATTAGATTTAGTTATTTTTCAAGTTGGCTTATTAATATTTAATCATTTATCATGTTTTCTCTAATTTTTAATAATTTTCCCACGACATTTTTGGAGAAATGTGTTTCGTGGAGTTGAACTTGTATCTATGTTGATTTATACAGATGTGATTCAATCTCTAATATTTGATCATCTATTTATATCTGTTGGATGCGTATGCTTGATTTGTTGAACACTTGAATGTTCTTTAGTATTCAAGTGTGATTCAATCTTCAAGAGCTCAGAGAGTCTTTTAATAGTTTGGTCTTAAATTCTTCAGAACGTGAGAGCCTCGATTTTTAGAATTTAAGAAGCTTTAGTCTTTATAGTTTGAGAGCTCGAAAACTTTAGAGCTTGAGATCTTCAATCTTCAAATCTTGAGAACTTCGGTCTTCAAATTTTGAAAGTTTCGATCTTCATATCTTCAATCTTCAAAACTTTGGAGCTCCAGTCTTCGGTTCTTTTGATCTCCCCCCAAAATAAATGGTAAGAGTCCTATTTATAGAGTTTCCATGGGTTTTAAGTGAACTTGGGCTTGATTAGTCTATAAACTTGCCCCTTAGGCCCAACATATTGGGTTTTGGGCTTTGTTGGTCTTTATGCCAAATTAAACACATTTTTTTGGCTCAATTGAATATGAATTCAAATATTAATATTTAATTATATTAGATTAATTAATTCGGTCCAACGGTCAAGATGAAGACACATATCATCATTAGGATCCGTCAACTTTTGCCTTCAATTACAATTTGGGACACATGTTAACCTTTAATTAGCCCCAAAATCAATAATTTATAATTTCACCATTAACTTTAAAAAATGATGTGAGAACTTATTTCTAAAATGTATAATTTGACAATAGTTTAACTTTAAAACTTACTAATTACTAAAAGTATAAGATGTTGTAAAGATGCCTATAAATGTGTTCTTGAAACATAAAATAGATTTGACATGTATTAATTTAAAAATATATATATGACCAAAACCCTAAAAAACCTCAACAAGGATAAATATACTTAATTTCAAAAAAAAAAAAAAAAAAATCTACCAGCACTTACTAAAACTCAATTGTTTTGCTAGCTACACATTGTGTATATGTACTCTATTTTGGTCACATAGAATATATACACAATCAATGTAGACAAAATCACTACATCTCTTAATTCTGGTATATAGTAGTATTTAGTAAATACTATCTACAATCTGAGCTACATTAATCATTGTATTTAATGTACCATGTCTTTGCGTACATCAATATTTACATTGTTGGTGTCGTCAACAACACAATAGTCATATAGAATTATATTATGTTGAAGAGTCTTGCTCTTCGTAGTTGGGATAATACGAAATAAATATAGAATGATAATTGATAATTATCACAAATAACACATCGAAACGGGCACATCTCATACATTTACATACATATATGTGTTAGTGATTCAGAGATCGGTGGTTTGATTTAGATTGGAATAAATTTTTGGAAGAATTAAAATTTCGAATCGATTCTCGATAAATATGATTTTTTTTACTAAAAATTGAAGATCTCTTTAAATTAGTAAAAAAAAAAAATTCCTCATTTAGATTGGTTTACTTTAAATTTATGGGAGAACCCAAATTTCATATCCGTACTTTGTTGGGTTAGATATGTTCAAGCCCAAAATCTATTTAAATTGGAGAGAGAGAATCATAAGAGTTCAAATTAACCAATGATTTTTTTTTAAAAAAAAAATAGGACTTTGATTCATTCAACTATTTTAAAAAGTGCAAGAACGTACTAGACATAAAATTAAAATTTAATACCGAATTGGATATGCAAATTTCATTTTTAAATAGTTTCTATCAATTGTTCTTTTGAAAAGAAAAAAAAAAAAAAAAAACTTACAAATTGAACACAAAATTGATTTTCTTTTTCCAATATAACAAATGAAGAGGTATGGGGATTTTAAGAGCCTGTTTGATAACGTTCTCGTTTTCTATTTTCTATTTTTGTTTCTCATTTTTCAAGAAACTGACATATTTAATAATTAATTTTGTTTATTGTTTCTAAAATTTGAAAAACATTCTAAAAATGAGACTAAAATTGAGGAACTATAAATTTTTTATTTATATATTATTTTGATTTTCAAAATTCAAATTTTCAATAGGGATAATTTTAAATATAGAAAAATGAATCAAAATATATACAAATATAGCAAATTTAATATTGAATTTTGAATTTTAAATATTTAGATTTATATGGATTTTTTTATTTTCAAATTTCAAATTTTCAATAAGATTGTTTTCAAATATAAGAAAATGAGTCAAAATATTTACAAATATAGCAAATTTAATCTTGAATTTATAATTTTCAAATATTTAGATTTATATATTATTTTGATTTTCAAATTTCAAATTTTCAATAGGGTTATTTTCAAATATAGAAAGTGAACCAAAATGTATACAAATATAGCAAATTTAATTTTGGATTATGAACTTTCAAATATTTATATCTATATATTATTTTTATTTTCAAATTTCAAATTTTCAATAAGGTTGCTTTCAAATATAGAAAAATGAACCAAAATATTTACAAATATAGCAAATTTAATTTTCAATTTTCAATTTTCAAATATTTAGATTTATATATTATTTTGATTTTTAAATTTCAAATTTTCAATAGGATTGTTTTCAAATATAAGAAAATGAACTAAAATATTTACAAATATAACAAAATTTCACTGAGTCTACCGCAAATAGACCACAATATTTTGCTATTATTTATAAATGTTTTCAACCATTTTATCATTTAAAATAATTTTTCTTTTCAATATGTACATATAAATATTTTTTTAATTTTGAAATTTTAAGTTTTGCAATATGCATTTTTATATTTTTTAATTATATATATATTATATATATATATATATATATAATTATATATATAATTATATATATATATTATATATATTATTTTTCTTACCACAAAATCAATTATAATGTTACAATAATATAAATTTTGTTTACTAAGATATTCATTTAGGTTCATTTTAATATTTTTACAACCACGACATTTATATAATAATATAATTGAGATAGATTTGAGTTTACATCGTTTAAAATTTAAAACAAATTAACTGAGTAGGAAATAATATTGTAAATCAAATTTTAACAGTATATGAATGATAGAAACAATTGTATTATTCATATTAATTTTACATCGAAACTTATGTGTATTCGACAGTTTAAATATTTGATAATTATTTTTTATATTTTAATGCATACTATATATCTTTTTGTTTTAGGAAATTCTTATAAATAGAAAAATCCAAAAAATATTTACACTTCATAGCAAAAAATTCTAAAAGTGCTTTGTACTTTTGAAGCTTTTTGCAATAAAGTGTAAATATTTTAAATATTTGTATATTTAGAAAGGCCCCTTTGTTTTATATAATTAGATTATATTTAAACTATAAAATATGAAAAATGTAAGGAAAAAAATACAAGAAACTAGAAACAAAAATAGTTATAAAACAAGTTTATGTTCTTGTTTCTTTTTTCAAAAAACAGGAAACATGAATAGTTATCAAACATATTCATGTTTCTTGTTCTAAAAAAAGAGGAAACAAAAAATGGGACCGTTATCAAACGGATCCTAAAATGTCACTTACCGTTGAGCTATATACTCATTTTAATTACAAAATTAAAAATTAAAAGACCTATTAGATATTTTTAACCTTCAAGTGACTTTTTTTATTGCAACCTTCAAGCGTAGATAACAAATAAAAATCTATCAAGTTTATTGAAAATTTAAAATTTATGAACTAAAGTGATAGAATTGAAAAGGTTAAAAAAACTAAACTCATAGTTTAACAAATGAGAATTTTATTTTTCTATTAGTGAATATAAAGATAACTTTTAGAGATTTTTGCGTAAAACATCTTCTTTGTGCTATATATTTCAAAAATGTCTTTAAATTTGAATTTTTTCAATAAAGGCTTTTGGTATTATTTTTTGACAAATTTACCCATTTTATTATTTTTATTCCCAATTTTTATATATATTTCCCTACTTTCAAAATTTTCTTAACGAGGAAGAGAAAAACTGCATTTATTATGAAGAGAGAGAATGTATTTAATATAATTTTTTCATATTTTTAAATGGAGAGAGAAAATGCATTTATTTGTTGAGATTTTTTCCTTAAAATGCATTTAATGAAATTTTTTAATTTTTAATTTTCGTTTGTTTCACATATTGTTTTTTTTTTTTTTTTTTTTTTTTTTTTTTTTTTTTTTTTTTTGCGGATTCATGGCTATTTAAAATATACCTCATAACATTTTGTTAGGTACACCATATGAAATATACCACTCTATATAAATTAAAGACCGATTCAATGTTGGACATAAATCACTGTATAATCTATTCGACATAAGTCGTAGTTTATATCATAAATTTCATTTACAGTATATATGTCCATTTAAGTAATCAGAAATCCCAACACATCAAAATTTGTTTATATCAGAATACATATAAAATCTAAATGATAATAAAAAAAAACTCTCAACTAGTTTTTGTATTTGCTAACAAATACCTTGAAACATTGTTAATATACCTTGGAACATATACAAAATTAAGATCAGTAGATCTTATGATATACAAATAAGAGTATATATTATTTAATCGAATTTCTTTATCAATTATCGCACAATATATAAATCACATATTGACTTAATATTTAACATAAACCACAATATATATCAAATAAACAACACTATATAATCCACATATATCAAGTAAAGGAATGCATATTTCCTTGAGGGTTTATAACATATATATTTAGAGTTAAAAAAGAACATAAAAGTTCTCCTCAATCTTAGTGTGACGGATCTGTATAGGCGGCATGAACAAAGTTCATCTTCATATATGGTTTATAACACATAACCCTCCATCTTCATCTCTTATTCTTCTTTAGCCATAGCCGCCATAGATCTGTATAGGCAGGTGGATCTTGGTGCGCGATACAAACGAAGGGAGCAAACTACGCATGGAAGAGAGAAACAACGAGAAGACGACTAGCGGCTTACCTCGGCGACCCGCAGTTGACGATCGGAAGTTGATGATGATGGAAAACGATTGATGAACGAGAACAAACGGTCAATTCTGATGAGCAAATGATTGATGAATGAGGACAAATGGCACGCAGCGGACTGAAAAATGACGACAACGGAGGGGTGTGTGAAATCACCGAAAAGAGAAAAGAGAGGGAAGAGGAAGAAAGAAGAAGGGAAAGAGTTGACAATTTTTCTTCTTTTAAAAGAAACATTAAAGGATGTAAAACCTATATATATATGTGTATATATCTGTGTGGAACTAAGAGCTAAATTATAAACAGCCCCTCAAATTAGTAGAAAAACAAAATTCAATAGAACTTTTTTTAAAAAAAAATAAAATGTTCGACACATTAAAATAAATATAACCCTATTTTAAGGCTTTTTATGTCCAGACAATGACTGGTGTCAGCTTCAAAATTATAGAAAAAAAATGGGCCATTTCTGAGCCCAACCACCTATCTTTGTGGAACATTCAAAAGTCAAAATTATTATTCATAAGTAATAAATAGCGTACATCATTTAAAAATCAAAATACCCTTTTCAATTTTAACGTGTCTAACTTCTTTTTATAAAAGCAAAATAATAATGCCAAAAATATCTTTTATTTTTTTTAACAAATTACCATGTTTGAATTCATCATAAGAGGACAATAAATTTTTAAAAAATTGTCATTTTAGTCACATATTTCCAATTTACTTTCATTTTTGTCCTCATATATTCTAGCTAATCAGAATTAACTTATGGAACTCTAATACGTATTCATTGATGGTAAAAATAATTAGGATGATAGTAGGTTTAATTTTGTCAATTTTAGAAATAACTAAGGTGAGAATAAAGAAGAGATTTTAAAGAAGAGATTCAAATCGATGTCTAATGAAGAACAGAACTAATAGATTGATTTTATTTGGTTTGGTCTATTATCGGATTAGTTCTCTGTTTTTTGACATTTTTTCTTTCAATTATTTTAAATTGGGTCTTTTTTTTTTCTTTTTTTTTTATAGATTGAAATTGGACATGTTTGTTTTCTTTTTTCTGGACACTTTTCTAAGTAAAAACAATAATTGATCTTTTTTCTAAATAACAAATACACATGCACCATAATAATTAAAATACTAAAAGATATATAATATTAGAGTTTTTTGGTTTTGATTCTGAACCAATATTTTTTTATTCTCTCCAAAAACAAACAAACATGTCCAATTTTATACTAAAATCCAAACCAAACCAATATATTGGTTTAAATCAATTTAGTTTTTCGATTTTTCAATTTTTTGTTACACTCCTAATTTAAAGTAATAATCAATAGGAAAAAGTCGTCTTTTTTAGATCATAAGCTATTGAACATTATTCAAAGTGTCAAAGCTATTAAACATTATTCACAATGTCATACTTGTGTCCCTTTATGCTTAGTTTCTATTTTCTCTCTATATGTTATAATGTTACAATTTTACCAAATTTTGAACTTAGTTTGTACTTGACATTTTTATTTCAATACTTTACACTTTCGCTCCATGTTTTCGTTAATGCACAGTTTGATCTCGGTATCAAACTCCAATTAATTAATCTAAAATAATCATGAAGTGAAAATCTTAAATTAACTTTAATAGTGAAGAAGAAATATCAAAGTTAAAAGTATTAATCTTGAAAATTTGAGACCAAATGAAAACAAAACTCAAAATTCAAAGTAAAGATGTAAAATTATAAAACTAAATGACCAAAATGCAAATTAAGATAAAAATATAGCATTTTAGGACTTGTGAACCAAACGAAATTAGAAAAAAAAAATGTGGGGGCAAAAATGTATTTTTTTCATTAAATTAATAAATAAATAAAATCCTTTATCACTAAAGGGGTGTTTGGGCCCCTATTTAGAGTTGGGCGGGTGGACTATTATAGCCCATCCAACATTTGGGGTTCCAACTATTTTAGTTGGACCCCAGATCCCACTTAACCCACAAATTATTTGTCTCAATTATTTTGCTCTCCTCTATTTTGCTTATTCCAATTATTGCTCGATTATTTTGCTTGTTTCCTTCTATCTCTTCTTCTTGAGGTTTCATTATTGTTCCCGATTGACGTCGTTCTTGGTGGGTTTTGGAGTTTCCTCTTCTCCGTTCCTGCTGATCGGCTGCCATTATGGTTCTCTTTGGTCAGATTTGAAGAAATTCTTCGCATATCTAGACTACGGTATGTTTGGTAGTCTAGATCTGTGTTTTTCTCTAGCTCTGTAACCCTTTCTTTCACCTTCCTCTTTCATCTTGCTGTTTCGAACATCACTCTCATTCCTCCTTTATCTTGCTACTTCTTTCGGTTCTCTTTGCTCCAAACGAGGGTTTCCCCTTGTCGCTTCTTTGGATTCTCCAATCTTTTATGTTGTCCCTCCTGTCTATTTGAGTCTGAAATCGTACAACCATGTTGGAACTCATATCTTGCTTGGTAGGAGATGGAGATCCTCGTTTGGAGCATGGTAAGGGCTGGAGGATGGTGTTCAGATCTTAGTAGGGTTACCAGATCGAATGGTAAGTCTTCTTTCTTCACCAACCGATGATGAGTCATTGTAGTTTTTTTTTTTTTTTTTGACAAATGTAAGCTTATTTTTTTTACACATCTTTTTCAACTTACTCTAATTATTTTGCTCTATGCTTGATTTCAATGTTCTGTTCTTGGTCTTTGATTATCGATCTCTGATGATCATTGTATCTAATCATTTTGCAACTATTTGATTATCAGTCTTTGATTATACTCATTGATAGCTTCATTTGATAGGGTTGAATATATTTGATAAAAATGCAAACAATTTTTTTTTATTGATAAACTAAAAGTAAAGTAACAGCTACAAAACACTGTCTTTAAGTATTAAGGTGAACAAACTTAAAAGTCCATAGATAACGATTTAAACTTATTAAGAAGTAGAAAAGAAAAAAGAGAAAAAGATATGCATTTTTACTTTAAACTTTCAATTTCATCCAATTGCACTCTAAATTTAGATAAAAATTTTAATCTTAACGTTAAGCATTAAAAAGTATTGTAATCTACTATTACTACTATTACTAGTTGTATCATACAACTTTGCATGCATTTAAAATTCCATGATAAGTATATTCTTTTTTAGATTAAAAGTACATTAATTTAAAGCTAAAATTAAATTTTGTGTAAATTTCAAAAACCACTTATGAATAAATGTTTCGAAAGTCAATTTTCATATCGACAGTATAATGGACCCCCAAGAAGTAGTAATCATACTAACAGTGTTCACAACTACCCAACATCAATTAATGCTAACACTAGAGTTGTTACTCAACGACCATAGGAGGATAGAATACTCGCCATATCACATTAGACATCATATAAGGCAATTGACATACTTCGGCTAATCCATGAGTCTGATTTAAGTTGTCGTGAAAGCACGCAAATGGATAAAAGATGTTTTGCCGTTTATGTACTTTACTAAGGACAACTGGCGGATTAGTGAGAACATAAGTTGTAGATGTTGAGGAGATGATCGCCATGTCCTGCATAAGAACAGAGTAGTTCGTAGACAGTTCGTTAGGTCTGGTGAAATAGTTTCTAGGCATTTCAACTCTGTTCTCAACATCATTTTACGACTAAATGAAGTATTACTATTGAAAAATCCTTTGCCAATCACAACCTCCTGTACAGATCCGAGATGGAGATGGTTTGAGGTATAGTGAAACTAAACAAATGTTGGTGTGTTGTCCGTGTCTAGTTTAGATAACTTATGTATATGAATATTTCATATGTTGTGTTCGCACAGGATTGTCTAAGTGCGTTAGAGGATATGTACATAAAGATCAACGTGAGTACCACTGATCGACCAAGGTATAGGACGAGGAAGGGTAAAATCATCACAAATGTTCTCGGTGCTTGCGACACGAATGGAGATTTCATGTTTGTCTTACCTTGGTGGGAAGGTTCTGCAGCTGATTCTCGTGTGCTTAGAGATGCAATATCACAACCTAACGGATTGAAGGTTCCGAAGGGTAACAACTTACACGCACAACTTCTTGTCATTCATCGTAGTACTCAACGATTATGATTTCATACATTTGGAAATTGTATAGGGTATTATTATCTATGTGATGTTGGGTACCTAAATGCGGAGGGCTTCTTAGCACCATATAGAGGAGAACGATATCATCTTTCGGAATGACGTGGAAAAGGGAATGCACCAACAACTGCAAAAGAATTTTTTAACACAAAATACTCTTTTGCGAGGAATGTCATCAAAAGGATCAATTCTTGCCAATATCCGCGCCAGGAAATTAAGAACATAAATCCAGTAGCCCAAACAAGATGTCCAAATAAGAACATCCACGCCCAGACTGATAAACTATTCATACCAAAAGGATTATATCCGGAAATTGCGTATTCAATTCAATTATGCATTACATTAACTAATACATTACTTAAAATTAAGTAAATTGCAAAACCCATACCAAGAATCGGTCATTCAAGCTGTTGAAAGGGAGATGGACTCACATTCTACTACCATTGGTGGGGACGAGATCAATTATATTGAGAGTTCAAACGAATAGACTCAATGGAGAGATAAATTGGCACATAATATGTTTTTTGTCTAGGAGTTACGTAACAATGACAGTAGCTTCATATTTAGTTTGTGGCTTTTACAATGTATTTTTTTTTTTTTAATTTCATGTATGCAATTTTGGAAATCAATTTTCAAATTTCTTAATATAATTAGATTTACTACCTTATACATTGTACATAACACATCACATGACAATTTTTTTCTTCACTATTTAAATTGTACTACAATGTACATGTAGCAGGACGATAAGTTCTTCTAGAACTCCAAAGAACACTTGGACGAGGGAGGAAGAGTGAAGTTAGTGGAATGTTTGGTGACTTTGGTTGAATCTGGTGGATGGAGATCAAACAACGAGACCTTTCGCCCTGGGTACTTGGCATAGTTACAACGTATGATGGCTGATAAGATACCTAGCTGTAGAATACAAGGGACTCCTACCATAGATTATAGGGTAAGGAGCCTTAAAAGAACGTACCAAGCTATAACAGAAATGCGAGGATTGACATTCAACGAGTTTGGTTGGAATGAAGAATTCCAATGCATCCCCGCGAAGAAAGAGACGTTCGATGGTTGGGTGAAGGTAAAATTTCATAAACATTTTTTTTTTCATTTATCACCCATTATATTAACCAACCATACTCTTCATGTAAAGTCATCCTGCAGCAAAAGGGCTCCTGAATAAGTCATTCTCATATTTTGATGACTTAGCCTACGTCTTCGACAAGGACTGGGCAACTGGATAAGGGACAGAGACACCTGGTAACATGACCTCAAATGTGCCAGGGCGTATGAAGGTGCTTCTATTGGCGATTCACAGTATCATGACTTGTCACATAATGAGTTTGATGGAATCCCAACTGGCTTTGGTTCTGAAGGAGGCAATTCATCAAGGGGTAGTAAGAGAAAGTGTTATGGTTATTAGTCTAAGTTGGTTAGGTTTTTAAGAATGCAACAGACTTTACAAATGACCAACTGAAGTCCATTGCTGGATGGCCGAAAGAGCAGCGTGCAACAGAGGTTGAACTACGTGCTAGGATTGTAAATGAACTTAACAATATTCCAAAACTACAAACTCGACAGAAGGTGAAGCTTATGAATATCATATTCTGCATTGTGCATAATACAAAGAGTTTTTTTGTCTGTTCTAATTGATATGAAATTGGAGTATTGCAAGCTTCTTCTTCTAGACAGTGCCTGAACAACTATTTTCATCACCTGTTTTTCCATGTTTAATTTGAACATATCTAAATTATGGCTTGTACTTTATAATAATTTTTATATTTCACTCCGTATTATTTCATGGACATAGATGTGATTTGGTTTTCTTTTTTTGCTGTTTGTGAAATTTCTCTATCTCTACATATATTAATATGTTGGGCAATGATTAATAGCTTTTGAAGAGAATGGAATTGTATTTGTTACATGCTCACGAAGTTTGATACGTCAAACAAAGTTAAAATTGGTGGAATGAGGACAATGCAACTTTCAACACATTTTATATAAATTGGTGGAACAAACAATTTTATTTAGGTTCATAAAAATATGATATTTCATTTAAATTTGTTTCCTTCGATATACGGAAAAGTAGAATCAATTGTGATATATACTCACATAACATGCATTCAATTTACATACTGTTATAACCGATACAAATTATTATAACCTAGACTATAATAATACAAACACATTATTATACCACAAACTAAAATAATATGCATCCCAAATACATACTATTATAATCCACAAACGATAATAAACACGGACTATTATTAACCATTCAACACCAAGTTTTAAAGTCCATCCATTTAAATTAATTATACGTGTTTATACTTCTGATTGGTAATAGCAGTTTTTTTTTTTTTTTTTTAATTTTTTAAGAAAAAGAAAAGAAAAGAAAAAAAGGTCATTTTCCTCATATAAATTTACTTACCATGATTTTCACATTTTCATTATTAATTCATTTCCCCTGAAGATATTTAAAGATTTGTTTTTAAAAAAAAAAAAAAGAAAAGAAAAGAAAAGAAAAAGAAAAAAAAGATATTTACAGATATCACATTTGAATTTCAAAATTAAAATAATTCGTTTATACAACAAGAACATTCTACAAGAAAAATAAATAAACCCTAATGAACTTATTGATTTTGAGGAAGATTAAACAAATTAGGGCTGGTACTAATTACGATCCCACTCACAAATTCAACCAAAAACAAAAATCTTCATCAAGAACAGAGTACCCAAAACGAAAAGAAAATTCAATAAATTAAGTTAAAAAGCAAAAGGAATCTCATACCGAATGATTAGTTCTTCTTCTTACCAGTCAAAATTCTGTTTCTAATGCCGCTGAGGAAGCGACAAGTAATTTGGAAATGGAATCAATCGAGAACGGATTACAAGTTGCAGCCGTAGAAGACAAAGAAGAAGCCAATCATGGAGACTAAGGCGACGGATTCGAAGGCGGTGGTGACGGACCAGATGAGTTCATCGACGATCGGAATGTTGAGAAGGCCGCGAGGCCAGCGGCGGAACCAGGCGGAACTCCAGTTCCATGAGAAAAGCGAGGAGAGGACGTCGGTCCACCGGAAAATGGAGGATCTGAGGGAAAATTCGAATTCCGTCCAACTGAACGCCGATCTCGGTGACCTTCCCGCCATTGTTGCTGCTCTTTTCGCCTTCCTGAAACTGTGGCGAGATTATAGAGAGTCTTTGTGGGCGGGGGTTATAAAACTTGAAGATATAGTGGGAATTATTAGGTGTGGCCGTGTGTAGAGCAAAACTTGTGCTCCCTATCTCTCTTGTAGAAGTTTCAAGAAATCACTCCTCGGAAGTTAAAATATCATTTGATATTTTAAAACAAAAACTAGTTATTTATTAACATATTTCACTGTAATTGTTTTGAATGGGAAAACAAAATATAGCAACATGTCACTATCTATTATAGGAGAATAGATCACATGGTCTATAACGACGTTTTGCTATATTTGTATAAAAGTTATTTTATTTGAAAATAAATCCTAAAAACATATTTATATATTATATTTTTCTTGATAAAAATATTGTTTTTATTTAATCAATTTTGAATAAAATTAACTGCAAGATGTTAAATTTGAGATTTATTCATACATGTATTAAAATTAAACAAATTAAAAAATATAAAGATCAAAATAGTATTTTTAACTCGTAAAGTGATTTGCTTATCACAAAAAGAAAGTATATGTTAATAAGTACTAGACTGTACTCATGTTTGCTATTTCTTTTAGATACAATAATTGTAGAAATGAGAGATCGAACTTACGACTTAGGAAGATAATGCATACCAAACACCCCTTGAGATAAGTTCGATACAACCTCATGGATATTTTTGTTGGTTTTTTAAACGTTCCATGGGCATTTTCACAATGTGATAAAAATATTTGTTGACTTCACATATCTATGATGATTTCATTGTATCTAGTCTAATTTTTGGTTAAATTTTACTACAGTGTAAAACATGATTAAATCTGTAGTAAAACTTAACCAAAAGTTAGACTAAAAATAGTTTACATGGTTAAGTTGTGTACCTTTAACTAAAATGTCATAAGTTTGAGTTGTTGTATTCACATGTCCTGTGACTAAAAATAATAATAAGATTAAATCATAAATTTGACACTTAATTTTTAAATTTGTGTCTATTTGATCTTTAAACTTAAAAAATTATTAAATATGTTTATAAACTTTTAATTTTGTGTCCAATATGTACTTAAACTAAAAAAAATCAAATAAGTTCTTAAAATTTCATATTGTTTCTAATATATCTATGAATTTTCAATTTTGTGTTAGACTAATTCATTATTTTTTAAAAAATGTTTAGATTTACTCAACCTAAAAAATCAAAAAGTTAGAAGTTTATTAGATAAAAATATATGTACATATTTAATAGATCTAATACTTTTTAAAAATTAAGTTTAGAAACATATTAATCAGTAGGTACAAAATTTGAGAATAAACACAACGATTAAACTTATAACTTAACCACAACGACTAAACTTAAAACTTAACATAATAATAACAACATTTTGGCACACTTTCTTGTGTCAAAAACACAATCAAAATTCTCTTACACTGTTCTTCCTTTATCCTAAGTGACTTGTTTTTGCTTCTATTTCCAATGTCTCTCTCAAAAAGCAGTAATAGTAGTAGTAATAATAATAATAATAATAATAACAATTAAATCAACCATTTGATTTGTATATATATAAAAAATAAAGAGTAATACATTTTTGGTCCCTAAGTTTTGGTTCTAAATTCTATTTGGTCTATAAGTTTTAAAATGTTACATATTTAATCTTTTAAGTTTCGAATGTTGTTTTAATTTAGTTTATAAGTTTCAAAATGTTACAACTTTACCTTTGAGATTTGAATTTTGTTTTAATTTGGTTTTTAACCTTCAATTTTCATTAAATACTTATTTTCAATGATTGACGTTAATTTCTATTAATTAATTAAAAATAATTAGAAGGAAAATTTTAAATTTATTTTAAAAGTGATAAAACAGTGAAACTTAACCAATTATAAGTCTTTTAACAATTTTTAATTTATTAACACAAATTAACTCTAAAAGACGGAAAATAAATATTTAGTAAAAAATTGATGTTATAAGTGTAAACCTCGAAATATAAATACCAGATTGAAGCAAAACTGAAATGTAAAAAGTAAAATTGTAGCATTTTGAGATCTAGAGACTAAATTGAAACTAAATTCAAAACTTAAAAACTAAATATGTAATATTTTGAAATCCAGAGACTAAATAGAAACTAGATCCAAAACTTACAAATCAAAAATGTATTTTTTTAAAAAAAAAATAATAATTTAAAAGAAAAAATCCACTTACGGCGCTTGCTTCACACGCGCTGAACGAGGACGTGGGGCTGCAGACTTGATCCGAGAGTATGGCGACGCTGGTGGCTGCGATTGCCTAGTATAGAAACTCGGGCCCGCACTGAGCTGGAATCCGATGTGGCAGCTCACCACCAGACGATTCTATAAGATAAATCTCAGCCGTACATCTCAGATCATGCGATGGCAAAAAGAAACTGCGGCTTGATGTACGGTTGTGATGAAAGGTTGAAAAAGTGTAGGGTGGGGAGGGACGTCGACGGGTTGCGAATCCCAAGATTTTAGAAGGGTGTTTGGTTATGGTGCTTCTAATTTAAATAATTGGAGGGAAAATCTTTGAAACTAAAAAGAAAAAAGAAAAAAAGGTTTGAAAATGTTAGAATACTCATAATTATTTATATTTTGTCTTGTAATGTAATTTTGAAATTGCAATTTTCAAGCAAGATATAAAAAGGTTCATCTTCACACGTCTCAATTCTTTTAAAATATTGATCAAAATTGAGAAAATTATTTAAATTAATAAATAAACTTAAAAGTGTTTATTATTTACTTTAGTGTTATTTTATTACTTATTTTCTTGTGTTTAGTTGATTTTTCATAATATAATGAAAATGTTGATTCACTTCTTATGTCAATGTTGATAGGAATGTCGATATATTGATGAAATTTTAATACAATACTCTCAATTTATTACTTTTGCAACGTTTATCTTGTTAGTCTCCAAATTTTGAAGAATGGTTGCATTTGGATTTTAAAAATATATCTTTTTAGTCTTAACGTTTCTAGGAGGTAGGAATAATCTAAAAAGGTTTTTGAAGTAATTTTCTATTTAAAATTATTTTTGTAATTTGATTATTTAAAACAATAAAAAAAATATTACTTTAAGAACATTTTAAATTTATTCTAAAAGATTTAAAGACTAGAGAAAATATACATTTTGAAAATTTAAGGACCAAATAGTTATTGAAAATTGTTTTTCTCGCCAAGTCGAATTGCTTTATCAATGATTCGGTGAATGTATCTATGTTCAATTCGTGGGTGTACATGTATAAATCAAATGAATTTCGTTAGGATGGGGCTCATCAATTTAATTAGGATCGGTCTTATGATGAAACAATTCATTGCATTGATCAAATCCAATATCAATAAACCATTTTACCTATACTCATTAGATAAATCAAATTTTTCGTTCTTGAATGAGCGACTATGTGGATAAGATATATTTATGTACATATCTTATTATTTATAATTTATAATAATTATATACACTAGACTCATCGTGGCTAGTGGCTTATTCAGAAATTGAATCAAATAGGCCTTTTTAACTCAGTGGTAGAGTAACGTTATGCTAAGGCGTAAGTCATCGGTTCAAATCCGATAAGGGGCTTTAGCTTTTTTCATAAAACTCCAGTCGTAGTATTCATATTTGATTGAAGGGAGAAGGGAGAATAGACGACATATTGTTTTTTTTTTTTGTAATAAAAAAAAAAAGTAAAAACCGTATAATTGAATGAAATTATCAAAAAGTTATCTTTCATCTTCAAAATTTGGGAACTGAAAAATGTAAAAATTTGTATTTTTTTTTTTTTTTAAATCTTCTTTTCTAATCCGGATAAGCAAATATAAGTATAGTAACAGATATCGACAAATTGTTGAGAAAATAAATCATAAAATTTTACATGGACGCCAATTTTCATAGGGATAAAAAACCTTATTATAAACACTATTATTTCATAAAAGAGAATTTATCTAGACACATTCTTTTTAGATGTACTAGTCAAAATACAACCCACGTAAAATATTGTAATTCTAATTATGATTTTTTAACCAGTAATAAATAAATATTATACAATTTTATTATAGTTACCATCAATTTTAAAAGATAGATAATGTAATAACTTTTAGTTTAATGTTCTCATATTATCGCCTGTCTAAAAAAAATCTTATATCTAGTACAAAGTGAGAAAAAGTGTTCTAATAATTAAAATTTTGAATTAATATGTTAATATTCCAATGTTGTAATATATATAATGCAATAATTTTTATTATAATGTCATTATATATCTACTATGAAGTCACACGAAAGAATACATTGTTTCATCACATTAATTACTACTTTCATTCAATTAATTTCTCTCTTTTTTCTCCCTAAACTTTGGATCTCATGGAATTATTTTTTAAGAATGTAAATGCAAGTATTTATTTATTTTTCTTTTACATGTGTATCTCACATATATATTGGAAGAATCAATGCACCAATTCGATGTGTGTAACCACCTCCACCTTGAACAGATGCATCCAATTATTCGACCTAAGGCTTTATTTTTTGAATTTACAAATTTATTCTCTAAACTAAAAATTGGAAAAGTCACCTCTATTGTCTTTTAAATGGACACCTACACTTGAAAAGTTTCAACCACTCGACAAAGGGCAATATAAAAATTTGTGAAAAATATAAGGGCAAAAGGGACATGTAAAGATTCTCCTTACGTAGCCCTTTTAATATAGTAGAGATTAATCAAATTAGTAATTACAATTAGTAGCATTTTTAGGAATAATAACCAAGTGTATAACATCATTTTTAAAAAATTACAAATATAGACAAATCTATCAACAATAGAGTTCTATCGTTGATAGAACCTCAAGTCTATCAACGATAGACTTCTATCGTTGATAGAATCTTACCAGTGATATGGTCTATCACTGATAGACTATTTAAATTTGGTCATATTTACAATTTTATTTTACATTATGTTATATCTACTAATACTTTGGGTCTAATGTGTTTATTTGCAACTGTCTCGTGCTTGGTAATCATTCAAAATAAATTTTAGAAAAATAAATTTATAAAACAAATTTGTAAAAAATAATTTGATTTAGGATAAATAAGTCACTTCGAAACCAATTTTTTTTAAAAATGAATTTTAAGTATTTAATGGATAATTTCCCCCTAATTTGTATGAGAAACTCCTACCACTATCGCAATCAAACTCTAACCGTCGTCGGCCAATCTCAGGCAACCTCCTTCAATGATCGTTGTCGGCCAACTCCGGCTACGACTTTAAGAGACTGCCACAGACAAATTCCTTTACAGTAATTTGGCATTTATAAAAATATTTTAGTATGTAACAAACCAAACAAACTTGTATATAAAAACACTTTTGAGAATGAGTTGCCAAGCGCATGTGTTTTTTTATTTTAAAGAATCTTTATTAAAAGTGTTTAAATGAAAAATGAATTTTAATTTTTTTCCCCTAAGTCATTCCAAACATGTCCATAATTTATTAATAATCATTGGCTAAAATTAATTAAATAACTAACTATAATTGCAAAGTTTATGATGTTGGAGTTGATGCCCTAAATCTCGTAGGGACCTATAGTTTGTAAACACTTGTATGAACAAACATTTATGAGATTAATAATATTTTGATATTTTATTCATTTTGTCTATGAAATATATGATATTTTAGTTGCATTAACCACAAACCAACAAACTAACATTCATGGTTATCATTGTAACTTAAACATGTATGTGGAGACATACAAATGGATCATGTTTAAGTGATAACCTAAATAATTTGTTGTATATGGATAAGGCTGGATACCTTATCCTGGTGACACTACGAGTATGACCTATTTTGTAGGTGTTACAAATGTTGTAAAGTGCTACAAATGATCTGATCTTGATCATTCATGCATTAGATATGTGAGGGGGGATATTCTATACAAAGGAGTTTGTATAAGACCAGACCACGAAATGTTAGTCTCGTTATATAACGCCGTTCATAATTGAGACTTTCATTTAACTAGGATGACCATAGGTAACATGACCTTAATCTTGAGTGAGTTGTGAACTCCTGCCTATGGAGGCGGTCGTTTGATTTGCATGGATGAGAGTGGCCAAATCGCCGACTCAACAAGTCTACCATTTTGGGGATTCATCTAATTGAGGAGCTGAGAACTCAGCTACACAAGATGGAATTCACTCATTCCTCGAAGCAAGGGTAAATAGATAAATTGCTTCCTTAAGGGTCGATTTTGGGTCTTGAACAATGTGGCACCACACTCTCTCTTGGCCTAAGAGAGATTTAGTCATAGTGGGACTATGATATATTATTCACTAGAGGGATTAGTGGTACCTAAGGAGTTAGATGTAACTATAGAGGAAAAATAGTAATTTGGCCCAGTTGTACTTACGAGCGATTTGTGAAGGGTCATCGTACTGTTGATTAGCTATCTGTAATGCGAAAAGTGCAATTGTCGATCTTTAGTGGAGTGCCAATAGTTAACGGATGGTGGATAATATGATTAAAAAGTTTAATAGGTTATTCACATACCGTTGGTGCTTCAAGCTACAGGTCCATTAGGTCCCCTTGGTAGCTCAATGGATTTAGTTGGGAATCAGTTTTTTGGTTAATTTGAAATGTTCAAATTAACAAGAGGGAATTTGATTATATATGATATAATTAAATTAATTGAATTATATATGATATAATTAACATAATGTTGATACATTATTGTTTGTTTGGTGAAATAAATATTTGAATATGATTCAAATATATTTTTTTATGAATAAGATTCATAGTTATTAGTTTAATATAAATATGATTTATATTAAATGCCATAAAATAGAGAAAAAGAACTATGGTTTACATATTGTATATGATGCAATATTAAAACTATAGGTTATAAATATAATATGATAAGTTGGTTATCACATTTATTTATAATTTATTAATTATTTGATAATCAAATCATTTTTTCTCCAAAACCACCGTTAGTGGGGAGTGATTCGGTTGTGTGGCAAAATGGGATATATGAAATATGATTTTATTATTCCAGGGTATCCGAGTTACACGATAAGAGCACTACTACACGATTGTTGTTGAGAGCCTATGCGATAGACTCGTTTCCCTAAACGATCAAGAGACTTTGCTATGTGATACCTTTGCCTTCTACTCGATCGTCTTCCTTTTCCAACTTCAAACTTCCTCTCTAACCAAAATTAGCCAGAGTCCACCACTCCTAGATTCTCACCGAGAATACAAGGTCCTGAAATGGTAGTGTCCCTGTTTGGTTCGAGTTTGCTTACTACTGTTCAAGGGAATTCGTGACTTGTTCAACGCTTTGTGAACGAGTTAGATTGAGGAATTAACTTGAAGAATGGTTATTCAAAGGTATAATCTCTAAACTCTTGTTTATTATTTAGAAAGCATGCTCTAATCTAGTTTTATGCATAATATGTTCTTATTAACTATAAATGTTTGCGTTCAATCTAAATGGGATTTGGACGATCCGCTTCCGCTCAAAGGTTCTCTGTAAAAAGAGTTCCTTCATATGGTACTATAAGGAATAAAAAAAAAAAAGCACTGGCAAAAAAACTCAATATTCAAAGGACAAAATTTTCGGAGAAATTTTATTTGATTTCTGATATCGATGTTTGAATGATATAAATACAATTTATACAAAGGAATTCCTTTGATTTAGGAAAATAAATAATAAAGAATAAATTCATAGAAAATAAAAGGAATATACAGATGACTACACACATTTAGGAGTAAGATTATTCCTCTCAACAAATTCTCAACAGATTGGAGTTTTTGGAATGCTATGATGTGGCCTAGTTAAACAATGACTACTTGACGACATGGCAGGTATCGATGATGACATGGCATATCCTTTCAGTGGGCCCGTTATGTAGGCCAACCCAAGTTCGGAACTTCATTGGGACGATGCCGAGTTTAAGTGGGGGAGAGTGTTGCAAGCCAACGAGAATGAAAGTGGATAGCACCCCCAAGTTTGTCATCGAGGACGATAATAGTTTAAGTGGGGGAGGATGCCACAATCTAACTTTGAGATAGTAGATTATGAACCCACATGTACAGACATTGCAGTGGCGACACGTAAGTGAAGGAAATCGGATTTGAGATTTCCATGAGCAGCGGAAGTAAGATTATTCCAAATCACAATCATGAATGAACAATATATTTACAGTCGACTTCAAAACAAACAGTTATGCGATTCATACAGAAATTACAGCATGAAAAACTACAACTAAACAAAGATCAAACTCTATGCACATTTGAATATGCGTCTCCACGCTCCGTTGCGCGATCGCTCGAACAATCAGCAACCTCGAACGCTCGATCTACACGACCGCAAAACACAGCACGAACACCGCGCTCGTCCTCAGTGATAGCCTCGGCCACGACCTCCTCAACAACAACATGAACGACCTTTAGAAAACCTCGATGGTGTCGAGTTGAGTCTGACACCACCAACAAGGCGACCTTGGTATTCTCGGTGTGAAAATCCAAAGGGTGGACTCTGTTCGGACTTAGAATGAGGCAGACAAAGGAGAAAACACCGATCATGTACACGACTAGACAAGCGGAAGATGACGGAGACCTATCATATAGGTGAATGCCCAAACGTTTAGATAAAGCTAAGCGATCGTCTAGCAAAAGCTATGTGATCGTTTAGCTCGGTATGTCGCCTACAAACTTTACACGATCGTTTACTTTGGGCAAGCGATCGTTTAGCAAAACTATGCAATCATTTAGTATATACTGCATGATCGTTTAGCTCGCCACCGCACGATCGTTTAACTCGTCCAACTGTCGTTTAGTAAATCCGTATTTACTTGACGACTACCGTGAGATCCCTTTTTTTTTGCCGAGAGAATTTTCAAATACTTTTATCAACCTTTTGTAAAAACTCCTTTTCAAAATAGAAAAACCACTTTCCTTTTAGACTCACGGTTACCATGAATCCAATATTTGGTTATTAAAGAAAAAGAATTAATTATCCAATAATTAATATTATTATAAATATAAATGATAACCAACTTATCATACTATATTTATAACCTATAGTTTTAATATTTCATCTCATGAAACATATAAATCATAGTTCTTTTTCTATTCCATGGTACTTAATGTAAATCTCATTTACATCAATCCTCCACTAGATGTATTTCATACATCATACCGATTATATCATATATATAATCAAAATATCTCTTCTCAATTTTAACATTTCAAATCAACACCAATAACTGATCCTCAACTGAGTCCATTGAGTTACCAAGAGGACCTCATGGACCTATAGCTCAAAGCTCCAACGGTATGTGAATAACTAACTAAACTCTTTAGTCACGGGATCCACCATCCGTAACTGCCAAACACTCCATTAAAGACTGATAATTGAACTCTCCTTATCACAGATATGAAGAAAATCGAGACGATGATTTCCGTGAGCAGTGGAAGCAAGACTATTCCAAATTACAATCATGACTCAACAATACATTTACAGTCGACTTCAATACAAGCAATTATACAAATATATAGAGAAATTACAGCATGAACTATAAATATACAAAGAGACAAACTCTATACGAACATCGGCAGAAGCGTCTCCATGCTCTGATGCGCACTTTAATTGAACAACAGCGACCACGAACACTCGATCTACACAACCGCAACATCGTAAGAACACAGCACGAACTCTTCAGCTCATTCTC
Organism: Benincasa hispida; assembly: GCF_009727055.1. Lineage (NCBI taxonomy): Eukaryota > Viridiplantae > Streptophyta > Magnoliopsida > Cucurbitales > Cucurbitaceae > Benincasa > Benincasa hispida. The sequence continues at coordinate 45,281,398 of NC_052354.1, forward strand.
AACGATCTCCTTGGTCACGAACTCCTCCGCAACAGCGAACAACCTCCAGAAAACCTCGACGGTGTCGAGTTAAGTCTGACACCACCAACAAGGCGACCTTGGTATTCTCGGTGTGAGAATCCAGAAGGTGGGCTCTGTTTGTACTTGGTGTGAGGCGGACGAACGGAGGAAAGACAGGTCGTGTACACAACGAGTTAAGTGGGAGAAGTGGAGACTAGTCGTAAGTTCGATATCCGTGTTTAGATAAAAACCTATGCGATCGTCATAGCAAAAGTATGCGATCGTTAATCTATCATCTTATGCTCCGTCGATTCTACACAATCGTTTACGCTTAGGCCAGCGATCGCCCTAAGTCAAAGCTATCGCGCATTTAGTAAAATAGTACGATTGTTAGCTAGCATCTGCACGATCGTTTATGTTAGCCATACCGTCATCTTAGTAATATCTATTATTTACTTGCACGAAACTTCCGTGAGTTTTTTTCGTCTAAGGAAAAACTAAAAAACTTTCAAACTTTGCAAAAAACCTCTCTTTCAAATAGGAAACCGACTTTTCTTTAAAAACCTCAGGTTACCATTAATACAAATAACCACCCACTATATATGGTTATTTTAAAAGAAATGTATTCAATTATCTAATAATCAACTATTATTATAATTATGAGAATGATAACCTAGGTCGTTTAGGTGAGATGCAAATCTCAGTTATCAACAGCTTGTTTTAGTACAAGAGTCTAGTCATCTCTGTTAGGACTTATACAAACTCTTTGTATAGGACACCCCCACTCCACGTCTCCACATGAATGGTCAGGATCAACCATCTGTAGTAGTTTACAACACTTGCAAACCTCTACAAAGTGAGCCGTATCCGTAGTGTCACCAGGATCAGGTATCCCACCTTAATCCTTATACTACAAACTGATTTAGGTTATCACTTAAGGCATGATCCACTTGTATATCACATATACATACTTAAGTTCACATAAGATAACCAAAGAGTTTTGTTTATTGGATATGAGTAAATGCCAGAATTAAATAACACTTGTTTTATTCATTTAATAATGTGCATCTTTACAAAACAATGAGATTCCGGGAGAATTGGGACACCAATCTCAACAATCTCCCACTTGTCCTAATGACTCAGGAGATTAATGTACAATACAATATATAATAAACTAGGGCATACCCTAGTATCATCTCCCACTTGCCCTAGACAAGATGCCGCATGTCCTGCAGACCCAGACTCTCTAGGTGACCTTCGAACACTTTAGCCGTGAGGGCCTTTGTAAAGGGATCAGCAACGTTGTGCTTCGATGCGATCTGCTCGACTATCACATCACTGCGACGCACAATCTCCCTTATCAGGTGCTATTTCTGTTCTATGTGCTTACCTTGACGATAACTCTGAGGCTCATTCGAATTTGTCACAACCCCGTTGTTATCACAATAAAGAGTGATAGACAAATCCATATTTGGAATAACTTCCAAATCTGTAAGGAACTTCTTCAGCAAAACAGCCTCTTTAGCTGCTTCAATAGCCACTACGTATTCGACTTCCATAGTAGAGTCCGCAATGCATCCTTGCTTGATGCTTCGCCAAACTACAACCCCTCTATTCAGAGTAAACACCGACCCCGATGTCGATTTACGAGAATCTCGATCGGTTTGAAAGTCAGAGTTCATGTATCCTGTAAGGATCAGTTTCTTATCTCCATACACAAGCATGTCGGGTCTGGTACACAACATTGCATACATCAAGTTTCCTACAGCAGAAGCATAGGGAATCTATTTCATTTCCTCAACCTTTTGAGGTGTCTTAGGACGTTGATCCTCAGACAGAATGATTCTATGCCTGAAAGGTAATAAACCCTTCTTGGAATCCTGCATCCTATACCTGATCAACATTTGATCAATGTACGATGTCTGAGATAAGGCTAACTGGTTTTTCGTGCGATCCCGAATGATCTGGATCCCTAGAACATACTGTGCCTCACTCAAATATTTCATTTGGAACTGGGTAGCTAAGCAACTCTTAATGTCAGTCATATATCCTACATCATTCCCAATGAGTAAGATATCATCCACATACAGTACCAGGAAAGCTACTGAGTTGTTGATGATCTTCTTATAAACAAAAGGCTCATCAATGTTCTGGTCAAAGCAAAACGACTTGACAGTAGTGTCAAATCTGGTGTTCCAAGATCGAGATGCTTGTTTCAGCCCATAAATGGACCTATTAAGCTCGTAAACTCTTTGCTCTTGATCTGGAACTACGAACCCCTCTAGTTGAGTCATATAGATGGTTTCCTCAAGATTACCATTCAAAAAGGCAGTCTTGACGTCCATTTGCCATATTTCATAATCATAAAATGTGGCTATAGACAGGACAATCCTAATAGAATTAAGCATTACAACAGGTAAGAAAGTTTCCTCATAGTCAACTCCCTTAACCTAGGTATAACCCGTTGCCACGAGTTTAGCATTAAAGGTTTGCACCTTTCCATCTACACCTCTCTTTCGCTTATAGATCCACTTACACCCAATAGGTCTTACCCCATCAAGTGGATCAACAAGCTCCCAGATGTTATTGAAGTATGTAGACTCCATTTCATGGTTCATGAACTTAACCCAATCATCTTTGTCAACATTCTCCATTGCTTTCTTAAAAAATCATGGATCCTCGACCCCATCATTCGTAATGACGTTTTGGGCTTCAATCAAACCCATGTAGCGATCCGGCGGGTTCATAACCCTCCCACTACGTCAAGGCAATCTCAACTCTTAAGCTGGTTGACTAGACGTTCCGACTTTAATAACTCTTATTGATCCGTCGGCCTGTTCAATAACTCTTGTTGAACCCTCAGCAGTCTCAGTCTCACTTGAGATCTCACGTAAAACGAGCTTACTTCGTGGCTTATGATCCTTCATGTGATCTTCTTCCAAGAAGATAACATTAGTGGAAACAAACACTTTGTTCTCACTTGGATCATAGAAGTATCCTCCTCTTGTTTCTTTGGGATAACCTATAAAAAGGCAAACCTTTGAATGCGGTTCCAACTTCTTTGGGTTAGTCACTAGCACATGTGTCGGACAGCCCAAATCCTGAAGTGGCGTAAACTACCTTTACGGCCTCTCCGTAGCTCAATAAGTGTTTCAGAAATACTTTTTAAGGGAACGTTGTTCAGGATATAACATGCAGTCTGCACTGCATAACCCCAAAACGAGTCTGGAAAATGAGCAAAACTCATCATAGACCGAACCATATCCAACAAGGTCCTATTTCTCCTTTCTGATACACCATTCTGCTGAGATGTACCTGGGGCCGAGAGTTAGGATGCAATCCCATGTTCTATCATATAGTTCTGGAATTGGAGATCCCTATACTCTCCACCATGATCAAATCATAGTGTTTTTATCTTTTTACCTAACAAGTTTTCAATTTCAGCCTTATACTTCTTGAACTTGTCAAGAGCTTCAGACTTACGTTGCATTAGGAAGAGATACCCAAATCTTGAATAATCATCTATGAAAGAGATGAAATATTCATACCCACCTCGAGCTCTAATATTTATCGAACCACAAAAAGCTGAATGTACAAACTCCAAGGCTTTATTGGCTCTGTAACCTTTTCCAATAAAAGGTCTTTTGGTCATCTTGCCTCCAAGGCATGATTCACACACCGGCAAGAAGTTTTCTTCTAAACTCTTTAGAACTCCACTCTTCACCAACTTTTCAATCCTATTAAGGTTGATGTGACCTAACCTTAGATGCCCAAGATGGGCGTTTTCCTTTGGAGAAACCTTTGGTCTTTTAGCTGTTGTTGTCGTACTAAACATTTCCGTGTTAAACAAGGCTTTTATGACTAACGACCTTAGTACATATAAATTATTTTCCATTGAACTAGAACCAATCTCCATTCCATTCTTGAAAATAAACACTTCATTCTCAGAAAAGAAGACAGTATAGCCTTGTTCAATGAGACAATAAATCGAGATTAAGTTCCTTTTAATATGAGGAACTACAAAAACATTATCCAGTAACATATAATATTTCTTGTCAATAAATAACTTCAGCCTGCCTACAGCAACAGCTAAAACAACCTCTCCATTACCAACTCGAAGAGTCATCTCTCCCTGTGGCAACGTTTTCCAGGAACTAAATCCTTGGAAAAAGGAACTGACATGATTGGTAGCACCTGAATCTAGGATCTAGGCAGAATGATCATTCTCTACCAGACATGTCTCCAAGACCAATAAATCATATTTATTGTCTTGTCTCCTCTTTTGGAGAGTAGTGGGATGGAGGTGGTTTGCCATGAAATTTGTTTCACATGATTCTTTCCAGTGTAATAAATCGGTCATTTTTAAAAGCTTTAAACGAAAATACTAACGAGTTACTGAAAAGAAAAACACATTGACCTACGTTAGGTTTTAAGCAAATACCTACTGTAAAACAAACAACATCCAATAAGGTTTTAGCAAAACTAACATGAACCCCGTGTGACATCTAGTTTCGCAATGACGCTTCAAAGGTTTAGGACAAAAGTCGCCGAAGGGAGGTCAGTTATCCCTCCTCTGAATTGAGAAGATCTCAACTAGTCATTAATACTAGAACGACTAGCCATCATTGATTTGGCCAAGAGATGATTAACTTACTTAACAATCTCCCGTAAGTGTGACCCGCCATTTTAAGCCCTAGAGGTTCGTCCCAAAAGGCCAATCCGAAGGGGAAAAAATCCGATTGGGGCAAAGCATAAAGCGACCTTATCCATTTCTGGAGTTCACCTTGATATCGACCAACTACATAAAACCCATCCGAAGGGGGCCACATCGAAGGTGACACGAGGGCGTACAGAATAATCTCACGCTGTGAACCAATGACAGAGACCATATGACGTGTTGGCACACACCCTTTACCCACTTACTATAAATATTCTTTCCGTCCACCTTGATATTGACTCATGCAAACCCCATCCGAAGGGGGATACGTCATGGGGCATCTCGAGGCCAAGCATGAATCTCACGGTGTGAACATACAAGGAGAAATGTGAGCGGAATCATACACATATCTGATACGCCTTCTCCTCCCACTGAATATTTTATAACCTAGGGTTTAGTTTACTTTGGAAAAACACGACTAAGGATTTTAACCAAGTGACTTTTAGGTTTTCCTAAGAGTAACTTTTACCTTGGATAGTTGAACAATATTTGATCATCATCCATTAAATTCTTTAACAAAGTCTTTGACCAAAACGTCGCATGCTTGTTGAAAATCTATCTAATTCACCTTTCCAGGTAGGTTCCTAGGTAGGGGTGTTATGTTTTCGTCAACTCAAGAACCCCAGCCTAGCCAAAACCCGCATTAGACAAAAGGTCCCTTATTGATAGGTTTACAACAAATTTAATCTTTTATTCCAATCAATTTAATCCTATTAAACTTATTTAAAAAGATTAATCTAGGTTACTAAACTCTTTAGAGCCATTTGTACTTAGGTCTATCTCAATCCAATTTTAAAACCCTTTTTAACAACTTGAGTTCATCCTAAGTTTGCATGCAACTCTGAATTATTGATTTAGGTCTAATTTCCTTTATAACACTTATAAATGGAAATAACCACATCAATGCGATGCTAACACATGCAAGACATTCATAACGTTTATAAACGGCCTAAGTGTCATGCTCAATGCACTGTCCATTCATTGCTACTTCTTTTATATAACACTTATACAAAACCGCAATGAAACAAGCAAGACATGCTTCCATTCACCCTTAGACTATAACATTTATAATAAAAGGATGAAGCATGACAATGCTCAATGCATGCAAAATATAACTCTTATATTTCATGATGCATGTGCATGCTCTCAAGTAATTTCTTCATGCAATATTATAACATTTATAATACATGATACATGAGTAATTGCACAATCTAAGGTGGGTTTTAACTATATGACAAACACTTAGACATATAAAAACCATACATCACATGCATAAGCAATAAAAGTTGATGAACTGGGTCAAATTTCCTTAAAACACAAAAGGGAAAGCTAACTATTACAAAGACAAGGAGTCTCCGGTTAAAACAGGACAACCGGATCTTGAACCGCTCAGCAAAGCATCGCTTCTACAACCATCCATCGTGTACTATGCTCCCCGCGATCGTTTACACGATAAAACAAACCTTTCGTTCTATCGCCTACCAGCGCTCCTAGAGTTAAACGATCGTTTAGCATTACTATACGATCGTCTAGAAAAATCCAAACAATCGTTTAGCCATTACAACATGATCGTGTAGCTTTACTAAGCAATGAAGCCTGGAGTACACGATCGCTTAGTGCGCTCCGTGCGACGCCCACTTTCCGCAATCGTCTAAGCGACTACGATGTCACGAAGCACCATCACCTAAGCGATCGCTTAGCAAGCGTCTTCGTATCGCATACATGCGATCACATAGGTAGTAACTAAGCGATGAAGCTTGTTAACTACACGATCGTCTAGTGCGTGCCTTCAACTAAACGACGACCATCGCTGCTTCCACTACGATCACCTACCTCCAGCGTCTACGCGATCGCGCAACCAACACTACATGATATGGTAAACGATTTACCCCATCGCTTAGCATTAGCTAAACGATTGTTTAGAAAATACTACACGATCGTCTAGAAAAAATATCTAAACAATCGCTTAGTTAAATCCCAACGATCGTTTACCTGAGGCTACAGGACTCGATCAACGCTTGATCTTCTTCTTCGTTGAGAACTGCATCGTCATACGCTGAAGCTTCATCACGAATGACTCGACGAACTAGAACTTTTCGAATTAAAGACTCGATTGCAAAGCTAATTTCGCCCAAAAATGTTGGGGCCCTTACAATTAACAATTTGTAAAACTGAAAGTTGTAACAAAAAGGCAATTTAAACCCGAAACATTCATCAAGTCATCCACAAATGTAGAAAACGGTTAACTACAAATGCAGAAACCCACCACGACTGTAAATAACGTTCGATTCAAATCTGTAATTTGGAATATCAGAGAACTTGGCTCTGATACCAATTGAAGGAAATCAGGACGGTGATTTCCGTGAGCAGCGGAAGCAAGACTATTCCAAATTACAATCATGAATCTATAATACATTTACAGTCAACTTCAATACAAGCCGTTATGCAAATATATAGAGAAATTACAGCATGAACTATAAATGTATAATGAGACAAACTCTATATGAACATCGGCAGAAGGGTCTCCACGCTCCAATGCGCACTCTAATCGAAAAACAGTGACCATGAACAGTCGATCAACACGACCGCAACATCGCACAAACACAGCATGAACTCTTCGCGCTCGTTCTCAATGATCTCCTTGATCATGAACTCCTCCGCAACAGCGACCGGCCTCCTAAAAACCTCGACGGTGTCGAGTTGAGTATGACACCACCAAAGAGGCGACCTTGGTATTCTCGGTGTGAGAATCCAAAGGGTTTCGTACGTGGTGTGAGGCAGACAAACGGAGGAAAGACAGATCGTGTACATGACTGGGCAAGTGGGAGAAGTCGGAGACCTATCTATAGGTCGATGCTCAATCGTTTAGATAAAACTATGTGATCATCTAGCAAAAGCTATACGATTGTTTAGCTCGGTCGATTCTACACGATCGTTTACCTTGGCCCACCGATCGTCTAGCAAAGCTATGTGATCGCTTAGTAAATACTACATGATTGTTTAGCTAGCATCTGCACGATCGTTTACTTAGCCCAGCCGTCGTTTAGTAAATCTGTATTTACTTGATGACTTTCGTGAATTTCTTTTCGCCAGAGAGAAACTCAAAAATTTTCTAACTTTGCAAAAACCTCTCTTTCAAAATAGGAAACCGATTTCCTTTTAAAACCTCACGGTTACCATGATCAATAACCACCAACTACATTTTGGTTATTTAAAAGAAAAAGTATTAATTATCTAATAATCAATATTATTATAAATATAAATGATAACCAACTTATCCTACTATATTTATAACCTCCAGTTTTAATATTTCATCTCATGAAACATATAAACCATAGTTCTTTTTCTATTCCATGGTACTTAATGTAAATCTCATTTACATCAATCCTCTGCTAGATGTATCTCATACATCATATCGATTATATCACATATAATCAAAATACCTCTTGTCAATTTGAACATTTCAAATCAACACCAAGAACTTATCCTTCAACATGAATCCAAGCTACCAAAGGGACCTCATGGACTTATAGATCCGAAGCTCCAACAGTACGTGAATAACTGACTAAACTCTTTAGTCATGGGATCCACCATCCGTTAAATGCCAGGCACTCCACTAAAGACCGACAGCTGAACTCTCCTCACTACAAATATATTATGTGTCCATCTTAACCAATGAGCAGTGTGACAACCCTTCACAGATCGCTCGTAAGTACAGCTGGGCCAATAACTGTTATGCCCCCGTAGTTACATCTATCTCCTTAAGTACCAGTGATCCCTCTAATGAACATAAATCCTAGTTATTACAATGCACTCATACGTTATTACAATGCTTATCGAGTCTGTAATTCTTTGTTTGAGTCTTGAGTCGTTTGTGAAGAAGACTGTAGCAAGGGTTGCAGTTCTCCGAGGAAGGAGAAGATTAAGGGTTGATCGGGTCGTGTAGACGATGGGGTAAGCGATCGCTGAGTATCGGGTTGTGTAGACGATGGAATGCTCACGTATCGTTTAACGCGCTGGGCAATCGTTTACCTTCAGTGTTTACTAAACGATGGAGTCCTCCTGGCGATTCAAGACCCAGTTCGCCTGTGAATCGGTTCGCTCAATGAAAAATGTAATAGATAGGTTTATTTCATTTTGATTTTTTGTAAAGGCTCATCCCGGTCCATTAATACTTGGTTTATTACATGCGATGTATGTTTTTTATATGTCATATTGTATGCACATATAGTAAATCCCACTTTAGGTTATGCTTTGGTCATGCATCATCTCTTTATTGTAAATGTTATAATTTAGAGAAACATGATTTAATTATATAAGAGCATACTCATGCATCATATAATGTAAGAGCTATATTTATACATGCATAAAAAGTATTGACATGCATCATCTTTATATTATAATTGTTATAGTAAAAGGGTGAATGGAAAACATGTTTTGCTTTGTTATTACGCGTATATAAAAGTTATGTATAGTAATGACCGGACAATGCATGAAGCATGGTACATAGGTTAATTCATAAATGTTATAAACACCTTGTTGTGCGTAATGATTTTTAGTTGTTTCTTTTTAAAAGTTAAAGAGAAATTAGAACTAAAATAAATAAGAAAGACATGCATGCTCATTTAGGTTTGATTCATGTTTTAAAATATTTAAAACTTGGATCACATAAATCTAAGATCACGATTCTAATATGATTAGCAACCCTAAGGCTATCTTTTTCATCAGTTTAATAGGATTAAATTGACTAATAAAAGGTTAAAGTGTAATAAACCTATCTATAAGGGACCTTTTGTCGAAGGCGGGTTCTATCTAGGCTGGGGTATTTAAGTTGACGAAAACGTAACACCCCTACCTGGGAACTTACCTGGAAAGGTGAATTAGATAGATTTGATGCATGTATGCAAGTTAAGGATAGTCCATTAAAGTGTTTAAATGTGACTACTTGAACTTGTTCATATTTCATAGACAAGTTTATGAGTAGAGTTTTAAAAAGACGACTTAAACTAAAATCAGTAGCTGGATTGTCTAAGTTAATGAACCCCTAGATTGAACATTCAGTGGGAGGTACTTGGGGCATAAGATGCTTCATTTAAACCTTTCATATTTCTCCTAAATAGTCCACACCGTGAGATCTACCCTCGGCCTTGAGGCACCTTTAGCGTATTCCCCTAACGGATGGTGTTTGGGTAGGTCAATATCAAGGTGGATGGAAAGAGAGTTCATAGTAAGTGGGAGCGGGAAGGATTGAGGTCATGTTACCTATGGTCATCCTAGTGAAGTGAAATCTCTGTCATGAATAGCGTTATATAACGAGACGTTAACACTTCGTGGTCAGGTCTTATACAAACTCTTTGTATAGGATGTTCTCGCTCGCACGTCCCCACATGAATGATCAAGAACAAACCATCTGTAGCAAGTTACAACATTTGTAACTATTTCACAAAGCGGGTTGCATCCATAGCATTACCAAGATAAGGTTTCCCTTCTATATCCATATACTACAGATCATTTTGGTTATCACTTAAGTCATGATCCACTTCTATGTCACCACATACATACTTAAGTTACATAATGACAACCAGGGATTTTAGTTTATTGGTTTGTGGTAAAGCAAATAAAGCATCCAATGTTCAAAGATAAGTAGTGAAGAAAATATCATATATTATACATCACAAGCGTTCGTACAAAACAGTATTTACAAACTACAGGACACGAGAGTTTAGGGCATCATCCCCAACAAGTTTGCCATATTTGATATGCATGGGTGGCAAAGAGGAAAATGTTTAGAATGCATTATAAGGGGAGACATGGTGTCAACTCTCCACCACCTTAGGCTTTTGTGGCCTAAGTGAGCTACCACATGGCACATGTGTGTGTCATGGCATGGGCGAGTGTTACAAGACAAGTGTCTTGGGCATCTTCAATCGAGAATGGGATCTCATGGACAGTGTCGGACGGCACGGGTGTATCGACATTGCACCCCTTTCTATGGGCCAGAAGTTCTATGTAACATCTGTTATGTTGTTTTAATTCAACAAGGACTCGAAAGGGTCTTAAGTCTCGATTATGTCCGAATGGATGGATGTTCGAGAAGTCCTGAGTTGGATTATTACCCATGGGTCGGTGGATGATGGTTCTCGATAAGCGTATTCGAATAGAAAAGAGAAAGTTGATGACATCCCGACACTCGGGATGGCATCCTAAAGCATCGATGGGACTCAATAGTTTTTGTTTGGCCCGATACTTGCTTGAGTTGTTCCGGAAAGCATTGTAATGGCTCGGTAAAGCCTGGTAGGCGATCATTAGGCCGATAGAAGCCCGATAGGCACCGAAGTAGGCCGGTAGAACCTGATAAGCATTGTTATGTCTCAGAAAGCCCCCACAAGTATTTGAATCACCCGATAAGCCCCGATAACAGGTTATAAGCCTATTTTGGCCCAAAAAAGGGTCATAAGTAATCCCGGTGAAGTTTCAAAGCGATGTAGAAGTAAGAGGGACGTGGTTTTGGGAACCAAGATGACAGAGAGTGATGCACCATTGCATTGTGATGACTTAGCCTCATATATGGGTAAGGTCGATCCTCGTGACTTAGCGTAGAGTAGAGGAAAATCGGCTAGAGACGCACATGAGGGAAAATACACGTACAGGCGATGTGTATGGCCGAATGAATTTCAGTTTCGTATGAGTATAGTTCGGTTGAAAATGGAATAACCTCGTCTAAGGTCCGACGAAGCTTCAAAGAGTCAAGCATGTTGGGGTTTGTGCCCTAAAGTCTCGTGTCCATTAGTTTGTAAACAGCTTTGTACGAACACTTGTGATGTATAATATAAATAATATTTACTTCACTACTTGATTTTGCACATTTAGATTATACCACAAACCAATAAACTTAATATCTTTGGTTATCTGTATGTGACTCAAGCATGTATGTGGTGACATACAAGTGGATCATGTCTTGAGTGATAAACAAAATAGTCTGTAGTATATGGATACAGGAGGGAAACCTTATCATGTCTTGAGTGGTAAAACATACAATTTTGCACATTTGGATAATAGCGCATGACTTGTCACAAATGATCTGTTCCTGATCATTCGTGTAGGAGACATGCGAGCGGGGGCGTCCTATACAAAGAGTTTGTATAAGACCTAACCACGAAGTCTTAACGTCTCGTTATATAACACCGTTCATAACTAAGACTTCACTTAACTAGGATGACCATAGGTAACATGACCTCAATCCTGAGTGAGTTGGGAACTCCTGCCATTGAGGGTGGTCCTTTGATTTGCATGGGTGCGAGTGGCCAGAACGCCGACTCAAACCTATCATTTTGGGGAATCGTCTGATTTGGGAGCTGGGAACTCAGCTACACAAGATGGAATTCACTCCTTCCCCGAGGCAGGGGTAAGTAGATAGATAGCTCCGTTAAGGCCTTATTCCAGGGCTTGAACGATGTGACGCCATGCACCTTCTCATGGCCCGAGAGATGTTCACACATAGTAGGACTATGTTGTATTGTTCATTAGAGGGATCAGTGTTACTTAAGAAGGAAGATGTAATTACAGGAGAAAAACGATAAATTAGCCTGCCATAATTACGAGCATCTGTAAAGGGTCATCGTACTGATGATTGGTTATATCCAATGGACATAGAAATATATCTATGTCAAGAAGAGTTCAATTATCGGTCTTTAGTGGAATGTCTGGCAGTTAACGGATGGTGGATATCGAGACTAAAGAATTTAGTCAGCTATTCACGTACCGTTGAAGCTTCGAATCATAGGTCTATAAGGTCCCCTTGGTAGCTTGGATACAAGTTGAGAGTCAATTTTTGGGTCAATTTGAAATGTTCAAATTGACAAGAGGGAGTTCGATTATATATGATATAATTGAACGAGTTAATTAAATATGATACAATTAACTTTATGTATGAGATACATTTATTTGAAGAAAATTGAATATAAATATGATTTATATCTAGTAAAGGAAAAATATTATAATTAATATATGATATTAATTTATAAGTTATGAATGTGATAAGATCACATTCATTGGACGGTTATAAAGGAAATGGGAAGGCGCCTCTTCGTTCTAAATAACATATGAGTGCATTATAAATAGCAGACGGTGTGTTGAGCTCGGTGTACACAGATATTGTGAAAAAGATAGTGTCGTCACTTAGAAAATCAATGCTTATACGATAGTGACTGCACGATCGCATACATATACGATATTGCTAAGCGATCGCATACCAATTATACTGTCATGCGCTATTATCCAAACGATCGTTTACCTTTTTCCTAAGCGATCGTTTAGCATCCGGTATTTACTAAATGATCGTATAGACGATCGTTTAGTTTTTCCTACGCGATCGTTTTAAACGATCTCTCACCCTTTTCCTACACGATCGTATAGACGATCGCTTAATTTTACTACACGATCGTATACTTTACCTAAACGATCAAGCATATTTTCTATGCGATAGACAACCGTATCTCCCACTTGCTTGATTATTGTGTGCGGTCGCTATTCCTCCTTCCCTCTACTAAATCCGAACAAAGCCCACACTTCGGATTCTTACTCCAAGAATACTGAGGCCTCTAAGTGGTGTTGTCCTCTCCGTTTCCTTTTGTTCGAAGTAGACGATTGGGCTTCAGACTCGCTATGAAGAAGAAATTTTCATCTGGTATGATTTCTTAATCCATTTAGCATTATGAAAATATGTTTGAATGTATATGCGGTAATTCTTTCACAATGAATTGGAAAGATCCACTTTCGCTCGTAGGTGCTATTGAATAAGAGTTCCTTCAGAACAAAAATTGAATTAGGACTTGAGCATCCCTTAAGGCTAACCATGATCAAGCGTGAATCATGTGTCGCACGGTTGGAGGAGTACGATCATGACACCCAAGACCCGAACCGCCCTCGAGCTGTTCGAACCAAACAAATCTGATATGAACTAGTTGAGCCACGGACCGAACCGCGTGCAAATCGGTTAATTCTTTTCGTCTTAGAGAATTGCAACATTGTGACTTAGCATTGCAATGCTACGGAAAAGATGATCTGTTTGCCTCATCGTAGCACTGCAATGTTAGGGCACAACGTTGCACGCTGTTGTACAGTCGCCTATTGTACAGACGCGAAATGTTTCGGTTTCACTTTGATTTTGGCTTTGTTTTCTCTAGAAAGTCACTGAGAACAACATGAACGACTAAAGACTACAGAATTACATATTCTTTTGCAAATTATGCCAAAAATAAAGGGACCTAGCAAACCAATTTTGTAAAAATTAAAGCGGTAAAACTAAAATCGAAGCCCGAAATTATCCAAAAAATTGTAAATCATTCAACAACAATTCATCATAGGAACAAATAAATGCAACCCACCAATTTTGTAATATCAATTATGGAACAATAAAATTTTAGACCAAAACCTGGCTCTAATACCAATTGAAGGATCCTTAAGGTCCACTGCGGAAGCGGAGATCGGTCCCAAAAATATTTTCACAGAATAGCAAATTTTACAAAATCAAAATTATGCATCACAACATAAATTAATTTACAACATGCATAGAAAAGAAAGAGAGAACAGTTAGAACCGTGACTTCCCCTTGAAGAACAGTTATTCACGAAAGCCTCATGTACAGTCAAAATGATCACGAATAATCATGATCCAAGATGGCCACCACCACAAAATCTTCCTTAGTATTCTCTGTAGGGAAGAGAATTTTCAAGAGTTGTGTAGGCTCTAAGTTTTGGAAAAGGGAGAGAAAGTATGGTGCCACATTGTTCAAACCCCAGAATCAGCTTTTAAGAGAGCAATTTATCTACTTACCTCGACATTAGGGAATGAGTGAATTCCTTCTCGTGTAGTTATGTTCCCAGCTCCCCAATCAGATGAATCCCTGAAATGGTAGGCTTTTATAGAGTGGACGATCTGGCCACTCTCACCCATACAAATCAAAGGATCGCCTTCATAAGCAGGAGTTTATAACTCACTCAGGATTCATACATACATCCAACTATATTATAACTCTTATAATATACATGATGCATGACAATGTTATTATGCATGCAAGCATATATTATAACACTTATATTATATGATGCATGAGTATGCTATAAAATTAAATCATGCAACTATATATATTATAACATTTATAATATAAATGATGCATGAATTATTGGGGATGATGCCCTAAACTTTCGTATTCTGTAGTTTGTAAATACAGTTTCAAACAAACGCTTGTGATGTATAATATATGATATTTTCTTCACTTATTGTCTATGAACATTGGATGTTTTATTTGCTTTACCACAAACCAATAAACTAAAATCCCTGTTGTCATTTGTAATTTAAGCATTTATGTGGAGACATACAAGTAGATCATGTTTTAAGTGATAACCAAAATTGTCTGTAGCATATGGATATAGGAAGGAAACCTTATCCTAGTAATGCTACGGATGCGACCCACTTTGTAGAATAGTTACAAGTGTTGTGACTTGCTACAAATGGTCTGATCCTGATTATTCATGTGAGGACATGCAAGCGAGGGCGTTCTATACAAAGAGTTTGTATAAAACCCGACCACAAAGTGTTAACATCTCTTTATATAACGTCGTTCATGACAGAGACTTCATTTCACTAGGATGACCATAGGTAACATGATCTCAATTCTGAGTGAGTTCGGAACTCCTGCCTTTGTGGGCAGTCTTTTGATTTGCATGGGTGCGAGTGGCCTGATTTATGACTCAAACCTACCGCTTTGGGGATTCGTCTAATTTGAGATCTGGGAACTCAGCCACACAAGATGGATTTCACTTCTTCCCTATAGCAGGGGCAAGTAGATAGATTGCTCCCTTAAGGGCAGATCTCGGGGCTTAAACGATGTGGCGCCACACATCTTCTCATGGCCCGTTAGGTGTCTAAACATAGTAGGACAATGTTGTATTGTTCATTAGAGGGATCAATGGTACTTAAAAAGTTAGATATAAATATAGGGACAAATCGGTAAATTGGCCTAACTGTACTTACGAGCATCTGTGAAGGATTATTGTACTATTGATTGGTTATATCTGATAGACACAAAAATACACCTGTGGTAAGAAGAGTTCAGCTGTCGAACTTTAGTGGAATGTCTGGCAGTTAACGGATGGTAGATTTCGTGGCTAAGGAGTTTAGTCAGCTATTCATGTACCGTTGGAGCTTCAAGCCATAGGTCCATAAGGTTCCCTTGGTAGCTCAATGGATTCAAGTTGAGAATCAATTTTTGGGTCAGTTTGAAATGTTCAAATTGACAAGAGGGAATTCGATTATATATGATATAATTGAACTGGTTAATTATATTTGATATGATCGACTTTATGTATGAGATATATTCATTAGAGGAAAATGGATATAAATATGATTTATATTTAGTGGAAGAGAAAACATTAAGTTTTATATGTGATATTAAACTATAGATTAATGAATATAATATGATTATATTTATTATTTTAATTGGACAATTATAGGATAATTGTGCCGACGTTTTCTCTGTAACCATGTGTTAGTGGGAAGTTTCATTAAGTTTTCGTAACTGAAGAATAAAATGAAAATCGTTTTCATTTTGCAAAGAGATCATATAATTCGCTCACGAGTTGTATACACCTATCGCATAGCAAACTGAGAGACTATACTATAGTTCAACATTGCTACACAATCGTATACATGCGCACCTTTTTCTAAACGATCGCATAGGATTTTTTAAACGATAGTCTAACGCCCGAGCGTTTACTAAACGATCATCTATACGATCACAACCTATTTACTACAAGATCGTGTACCTTCTTCTAAATGATCAAGCATTGTCTATACGATAGACCCTGCCTTCTCCCACTTGTTTGGTCGTTGTATACTATCTTCGTTTCCTCTTTCCCTCTACCAAATCCAACAAAGCCCACACCTCCTGGATTCTCACACAGAGAATACCGAGGGTTTTAAGTGCTGGTGTCATCCCTATTGTTGTGTTCGTGTGGAGGTCGTTCGTGAGTAGACGACCGTGTGATTTGGTGAACGATTTGCTTGGACGTTCCAACAAGAGCGAGAGGAGCAGTCCCTTGGAGGGAACGAGTTTTTCTATGGAGAAGTGTTCTTCAATTGGTACGTTTTCTTGTTCTCTTGTTGTTTATTTTTGAAAGCATGCCGGTAATTTGTTGTATAATGCATATCTTGTCAGTTAGAATGTAAATGTGGTAATTCTGTCACAATGAGTTTGGAATGATCCACTTCCGCTCAGAGGTACTCTTATATAAGAGTTCATTCAATTGGTAATAATGCATAACCTATGGTGGGATTTGGCTATATTGCATACATTATGACATATATAATTAAAACTAAACCATACATCAAATGCATAATTTAAACAACGTAAATAATTAATTAATTTAATACAACATCTATATTAATTCAATTAATAAAAAAATAACTATTATAAATGATAGCTTTACTGGTTCAAAATATGCGAATCGGATCTTGAATCACACGAATCGGACCGCCTAACACCCGAACCGCCCATGAATCGCTTGAACCAAGCGAACCGAACGCGAACAAATTGAAACATGAACCAAACTCCACGTGAACCTAAAAAATCTCTCCGTCTTAGAGTGTTGCAACGCTACGAAAAAAAATTTTGTTTCGCCTTTCACAACGTTGCAACGTTACTGTATAGTCGCCCACTGTACAGTTTTGATTTGCTTTGTTTCTTCTTCGATTTAGGCCTCGTTTTCTCTAGAAAAAGGTCAGAATCATCATGTGACTAAATATAACAAAATACAGACTCGATCGCAATTAATGCTAAAAGACAAGGGGCCCTTACAAACTAAAACGTAAAATTAAAGCAATAAAAACTATAGACCGATCTTGAAATTATCCATGAATTGCAAACCATTCACAACCATTCATCTTTATGAATAATACAGAATGTAAACCCACCAATTATGTAAAAGAAATTCTAGAAAAAATAAATTGGGCCAAGAAACGGTGCTCTAATACCAATTAATGGAACTATAAGGTCCACTGCAAAAGCGGGATCAACCCCAATTTTGTTTTTTATAGAATTGGAAAATTACATAACAACAAATTTGTGCATTAAACATAAAATTACAGCATGCAAAACAAAAGAGGAAGAATGGGTTATGATCAACTTACCCTTGAAGAACCAAGGATCTTCACGAAAGCCTCCTCTCCAGTCACGATCTACCAAGAACCACACTATTCAAGCCCTGGAATTAGCCCTTAAGGGAGCAACTTATCTACTTACCCCGACATTAAGGAATGAGTGAATTTCGTCTTGTGTAGCTGTGTTCCCAACTTCTCAATCAAATGAATCCCCAAAATGGTAGGCTTATTGAGTTGACAATCTGACCACTTTCACCCATACAAATCAAATGACCGCCTTCATAGGCATGAGTTCACAACTCACTCAGGATTTAGATCATATCACCTATGATCATCTAGGTAAAATATAAGTCTTTACTATTAATGGCGTTATACAACGAGACTATTCATTTCGTGGCCCAGTCTTATATAAAACCTTTTGTATAGAACACCCCACATGAATGCTCAGGATCAGAGCATTTGTAGTACTTTACAACAATTGTAACATCTACAAAGCGGGTCGTATTCGCAGTGTCACCAAGATAAGGTATCCAACCTTATCCATCTACTATAGATCATTTAGATTATCACTTAAACATGATCCACCTGTATGTCTCTACATACATGTTTAAACGACAGAAAATAACCTTGGATGTTAGTTTATTGGTTTTGTAAGTTAATGCTACTAAATATCGAATAAAATATCTTATATTTTATTAAATAAATAAATCGTTTGTACGTTATAATTACAAGCTACAGGACCTACGAGATTTAGGGCATCAACCCCAACAATAGAAACATATAGAGAATACATATTTGAAATAATCATACTTCATGGTTTCATATCAATGCATAATGCCATGTAAAATATGGAGTACACTTATGTTATTTCCTTGATAAATTTCATAATGCGGTAAAACATGGCATCGACTTACTGAAAAATGCATGTTGAACTCATAAATAACTTCATCATCTAAAAGCATGGACCATGTGACCAACATTCATTTTAAGGCATGCGTTGAAGAAAATCATGTTATAAAAACCTCATATAAAATGTCTATGCGTTAAAACCATTCATAAAACTAACATTGGAAAAACATTTATTAAAACTTGTCGCTCACTGTCTTAGGCTACTTATCCAAGGGGTTGTACGTCTCTCTTATTTGCGCTTGTTCTGAAAATGAAAGGTCTCTTAGTCAGTATACTTAGCTTCATGTTGAGATTAACGCATAACTTATCTTCACCACATATTAATAGTCATCGCATCACACTAAGTTCGATGCATCGAACTATCTTCACCATATCGGCTATCCTTAGACATCTTACCTTATAACTTGGCTGATAATTGAAAATGCTTCCTCAAAGTGCTTGAGTAATTACTGAAACGACTTCTCAGTTTATGCAACATACTCAAAGTGCCTTTGTTGTGGATTGCCTATGTTGTATGCGTCAATGCATAACATTACTAGATCAGTTGCTTGCTTGTTCTTTATATGCAACTGCTTGCTTATTCGTCCACAACATCATTTTCAGATTCAGTCTTCCAAATTTCTTAATTTAATTCCAACATTCATAAAAACTAAACTCTCTTTTAGAAAATTGCTCAAAAACATTTTAACTTTTACTCACCTTAGAATTTGAGCAATATTTCTTCCAAAATTCATTAGAAATTCCTCAAATTTTCCTTTAGTTGGCCGAAAATTCTTCAACTTTCAAAATCTTTAGATGGCAAGAACGCTCTTCATCCTCACTTAGGCGTTAAAAAACATTTGGCAAAATAATCTTCTTCGTTGTTAAGCCTATTTATACTTGAGCATGCATGAGAGTTTGCTTAATTAATTGTCATCTAACATGCTTCTTCTTTCATTAACGTTTACAAGGTTGCCACCTGGTTTACTTACTCGTTAATTAAGCTGAATTCCTTAGCTTAAACTTTATCGCATGGTCTTGTGGCCACCCAAGCCTTCTCCCTTCAATGCATGTTTTTTTGCCACATCACTTGTCAGCTTAGCCTCAACATCG
Organism: Benincasa hispida; assembly: GCF_009727055.1. Classification (NCBI taxonomy): domain Eukaryota; kingdom Viridiplantae; phylum Streptophyta; class Magnoliopsida; order Cucurbitales; family Cucurbitaceae; genus Benincasa; species Benincasa hispida. The sequence continues at coordinate 45,301,274 of NC_052354.1, forward strand.
ATATACAAAGTTGGTTGCATAAATCTTTCATACCACTTTGTTGTGCTTAGTCATAATGCCCCATTTCTTGGACCTCTGGCCGCATGGTTAAACCTGACTGGTCGCATAGCAGCTCATAGTTCCAACACATGGAACCCTCTCTACCTTCTCTAAGTGTTAACTTGTTTCTACTTAACCCAATAACTCAACGTTCCACAATTAACATATTTTCTTGCCCTTTTCCGATTTACCATTAATAGACTTCTCAAACTCTCTATGCGTCAACCATGTATACAATCTGAACGCATATAGTCAGGACACTTAGAAAATTTTCCTTCTCTTACATTTCAGACGCATTATTCATTATACACACTTTACTTACTCTTTTCATTGATGTTAATACACATCTTTAACTCATAATTAAGTTTACTTAAACTTAATTAACTAGTAAGACAAGTTCAGAGGTTTACAGTATATATGTGGTTGAAATACAAAAAGAGCATGTTTTAATTGATACATTTTATAGTATGAGAATAATATTTGATATGTTATCTAACAATAATATAAATATATCTACTTTGTTAAAATAAATAATTAAAAAATAAAAAGTAGACTCAAAAGTGACTAAAACGATCTTTAATCTGAAAATTCTAAAGTTCAAGGATCCGGAAGAAGAGACGGAAAAAAGTGACCAAGTTTATCAGGTTAAAAAATTTAGGAATTAAATTCCTAATTTTAAAAGTTAGGGATTGAATGGACGTAAATTTCGGTTTTTATAGATAAAATTTATAATTTAACCGTTATACTATGTAAATTTGTTCAATATTATTATATTATTTTTATCATATTGTATGATTCAAATTTAATAAACTTTTTTAAAAAATGTAATGATTTAAAGAATTTAAGGCTTTCGTTTCATATTCCAACGTTAGAATTGAATACTCAAGACCCTTGTTTGAATTGCTATCATTTTTATTTAGGATAATTAACATCCTACTAAAATTAGTACAGCTTCGTAATTGACATAATTAAATTTGATAATAATTTATTAAATATTTTTTATTTTATTTCTTCTAAAAAAAATATAGAGAGATTTTCATAGATAAAAAAAAAAAAAAAACTAATAAATATTGATAAACTTTTATTAACGTCTATAAGTGATAAACTTATATAAATTTCTATCACCGAAAGACAATGGACTTTTATTAAATATTTTTTATTTTATTTCTTCTAAAAAAAATATAGAGAGATTTTCATAGATAAAAAAAAAAAAAAAACTAATAAATATTGATATAGACTTCTATCAATTTTGATCATTGATAGACTTCTATCCGTTTCCGTCACTGATAGACTTCTATCAGTTTTTATCACTGATAGGCATTAATAGATTTTATCAGCGTCTATCTGTGATAGATATTGGTAACAATGTCTATCACAACTATAATTAAATTTTACTATTTGTATAAATATTCCTTATTTTTATATTTTTGAAAATCTCCTTATATACATACATACATACATACATACCTACATATATATATATATATATATATATATATATATATATATGTTAGTTTCAATTTTATAATTTCATTTGGTCGTCAACCTCTCTTTCGTAAACTTGTTTAAATTTATAATTGAAAGTTTTGGTAGTTGATGCCTTGTTCACCGAGTTATATTTCGATTGACCCATTTAATGGAGACCCGGTGCCCATTGACTATTTTGGTTAACTTCCAATAAACTAGATTTATTTTGCTTTACATTTGAAAGACTTTCGAGAGTTGTTTAGATCACAGATATTGCTTTATGGGTATAGATTATTAAATATCTGAGATTTGAATGTCTGAGTTTTATATGTCAAGGATAATTAATGTCTGTGTTGGGATGTGCAGGATAATTAATGTCTGAAAGTTAAATATTTGTGTTCAATTCAATAATTGTATATAGAAACTAAAAGTAAATAATTACTTACTAAAATGTAAGAGATGAATTAAATTTAACATTAATTAACCTATTGCTATGTTGATTAAATAAAATAAGAAATAAATAAATACTTTTTAATTAAATATTATTAATCAGTTACTAAAAATAATTAAATTAATGAATAGATTAATTAGAATATTGATAATTAACAATAATAATTTATATTAAATAGTTAAGATAACATAAGATATTAATGGTAAAGATATTAGTTGAAATTTATCAAATCTAAATAATATATTTATATAATTGATAATTGATTAAAACTAATAGTAATGAATATTTGATATTAATTTATTAATTAACTAAGCTATGTATTTATTGTTCATCTCCCAGATATAAAAATTACACATTCTTGTACAATATTAAAAAACCTATGTCATATGGGTTTTAAAATTCCCTCAATAATAATATGTTGGGTTTTAAAAAGTGTAATTATGTGAATCAAACAGAGATATTAAATGTCTGTCTGAAATCTTATTAGAATATCCGTGGATCTCAAAGTAATTAATGATTGAATTATAAGCCTATAATGAAAATGATTTTACAATAATTTAATCGAAATCACTTCGGCCATTATTTTGATTTACAAAATTTGCTTTTCAGAAGTAATTGAAATTAGCTTTCTTAGATTATATTTCATTTTAATTTTTCTACTATTTAACCCCTATGCCAATTTGGTTACTAGTTTATATGACTAGTTATTAGTTACTTTGAACTGCAGAATAAGAATTATGGCAGGAATTTAGACATTGTATTATAATTGAAAAATAGAAGTTTTATACATAATGCATGTTAAATATTGGAAACTACAATATTAAAATGTGTATATTCTATTATATTCCTTTATCGATAATTTATTAAAAATTAAAGGGGTTTTTTCATTCTAATATTCTATGATAGTTGAAATTATATCCTAATTCATAAACTTTCAAAATATCTACTTTAATTCTTAAATTTCATAAAATATTAATAACAATTAATTTAGTTTTTACTGTCAAAGCGAGTGTAGCTCAATTCCAACCATTACAATTCGAGAAAATATATATGTGTACTCTATATATATATATATATATGTATATAAAACTTAAGAAGTCAAAGTTCATTGACTGATATGGACTATTTGATTTAAAGTTAGACCGTGTTTATCAATATGTAACAAAAAATGGTATAATAATAATAGGATTCTATTGATAGATCAATCTAATGAGCCAAATCGCAAACATAATTGAATTTTTTTTTATCACGTTTACTTAAAATTATGAATTTGTCATATTTACTATTACTATCACCATTTATGGTCAAACGATAACAATAAATATGACAGTAAATGCGACAAATTCATAATTCTCATGGTGTAACAATAACAATAAGAGGGTGTTTGGATTGAGGAAATTGGGATGAATAAAAGTGGGAATAGTAAGAGATATACATCCTTTTTAGTACATGTTTTGAAGTTTTGGGCCTGAAAATAAACTATTCTCATGCACTTCTTATACCCATTGATGATACTTGATGTCCACTCTTCCTATTAAAATTAATTAATATATGAATATTAAATTTATAATTTAGAAAATTATATTAAACTTTAATTTATAATATTTGAATTTAACTGCTTCAGATTCATAAATAAATAAATTAATTATATAATAAACAGTAAAAAAAACTAATGCATTAATACTAGTAATATACGTAGTTAATTAATTATCATTATAATTAATATTTTATTAGATTGTTTTTTAAATAATTATAATTAGTTTATCATTGATTAATTATAATTCATTGTTTTTTTAATTACAAAAATGTTATATTTATTTTTTTAAACTGATTTTGATTGTTTTATTAATTAATACATCATATTTATATAAATTCATCAAGTTGGTACATCAAATTATGTAATTAGATAACTTTAATTATAAATTACCCATTTTATAAATTTTTGTAATTAATATTATTATTTCATAGTTAAATAATTAATTTTGCTCAAAACTTTAAATTGAATTTATTATTTATCAATTAATCTATCAAAGTTTTATAGAGGTGTCCATGATTAATTTTATAAATAAATACAGAGCTAATTTGTTACAATAAAATTTTAATAACATTCTTATATAAAACCAAATACAGTTATTCTTGATTTCCAGCAATCGTATTTTTAGTTTTTTTTCTTCTTATTCCTAGTGAGTCTTACATGATTTTCAAACACAATTGGATTGAGCACTATCTACTCGTCAATCAATTTGCGTTTTTCTATTATAAATTTAGAAGGATCTCAAATGCCAGTATGAGTATGAAACACAAGTAAGCAATACAAAATATAATCAAATGGGGCTCACTTTTTAGATTATTATTGATTTATTACGTTTACCTCGGATAAATGTGGTCTTAATATATAGATTAAACAACATAACTTTTGTATGTAGATTAAATTAGAAGAAATAGAAGTAAGAAGAAAATAATGCAAATATTTTATCACTAATTATTATTATTTTTAAATATTTTTTATATTTAAAAAGTCACTATTTCATTAACTATTTATTATTATTTTGTACTTTTTTTAAGTCATTTTATACATTGATGGATATAAATTTGATAGTTGACATTTAAAAAGATCTAGATGACAAGGGGACTATTTTAAGTCACATGGCTTAACTTAGATGTTAGATTTCAAATCAACTTAAGATTACTAAAATCTGATTAATAAAAGACCACTATAATGATTAAAATATTTGTTTCATTATTCGAATAATAGGAAAGATTAAACTATTTACTGAATTTTGAATAGAATTTCTATTTACTTCCATAAATGATAAAAGTTATAAGTGAGTCGTGAGATTTTCAAGTTTAATAAGATAGATTGAATTTAGATTAACAAATGATATATATAAAAATAAAAAGTCACACCCACATAAGAGACTACGACTCTATTTGATATTACTTTGACTTTTAAAATAATTATTGACATGACAACTGTGTTTTTAGAAAAATCAATCGTAAAAATAAGCAAAATAATGTTTGATAACTTTCAGCTTAAACTTGTTTGGTGAAACATACAAAAACATATTAATTTAGATATAATAACTGAAATAGACTTATAATCGAAAATTTAAAGTTTTTTATAGTTTGAAATTTTAAATAATTATTTAATATGATAAATTTTGTTTGTTATATATTAATTTTTAAATATTAAAGAAAATAGGCTTTATTTTTTAATATATATATATATATTATATATATATATATATATTATATATTTAAAATGATGCATTTTAACTCATGAAAAATAGAAAATAAATTTGATTAGGTAAAAATAGATAAATATATTAAATAAATTTCCTTTTAAAATATAAAATTGAAAACTAAATATTAATAAATAAAAAACTACTTAATTTTAGGAGAATCTAAAAACCGATAGAACATTGTTTTTTAAAGTAAACATCGAATTAATGTGTTTTTAAAAGTGATTTAATAGATTTAATTTAAATCTATTTTACCAAACTCAAAAAAGAAAAGTTTCAAATGGTTTTTTGACACGGCCAAGGTAATAATGCTAAACATCCTATGACATTATTGGGTGAATTTAAGGTTGGTGGCTCAAACGATAATTCTTTTTTTGTATACTCTCATTTTATACGGTTAGTTTATTTTTTCAAAACTGGTCAAAATGATCATTATATTACGTAGTATTACAATTAGCTAATCATGGGTTAAACTATGCTTTTACTGTGATATTTGAGAATTTTTAATTTGGTCCTCATAATCTAAACAACTTAAAAAAAAATTTAGCACAAACAACTTAAATATAGCCAATTATATCATCTATGTTGGTAAGTGTAAAAACTAGACTATGTTTTACATGCCATGATAATTAATAGGTTGAAATAGTGATTTAAGGGTGTATTTGGTATGTGAATAAAATAGAGAGTTGAGTTGAGTTGAGTTGGAATTATTATCTGGAGAGTTAAATTATCTGTGTTTGTTTGTAGAGTTGAGTTGAGTTGGTAATTATTATCTGTGTTTGTTGTATAGAGTTAGTTGAGTTAAGTTGGAGGATTTTATGCAATTTTTGTGAATAAGATTAGTTCTATTTTTTTTTCTGTTTGTTTTTTATTTCATTCTTTTATTTTTTAGTTTTATGCTTTGCTATTGTTGATTAATTTTCAAATATACATGTATTTTCTCAAATCATTTATGACATAAACTGGACAATCTCAATTTTTTGTCCTCAATTTATAGAACATAATAGATTATTTTTCATATATTCTTTTCAAAAACTGTAATAATTCTAATTCTCTTCAATCGGTAAAACATACCAACAAAATATATCATATTGCTGCTCAATTAATTGGTATATTGTATATTGAATGTTTGTATATATATTGAATGTAATTATCTCAATTACTAATTGATATATTGTATGTATATATATTGAATCTTGCTAACTTAACTTTATTATTTCACATATATACAGTTTATTTTTATACAATATTGATAGTATATTTGGAATTGAAATTGTACATAGGATAATTACCTTTCATTTGATTATGATGGTGAGAATGTGATGTATTACAGTAACATTTTTCATAAGATCACAAAAATAATATGAACCGACCGAACATGTGGCCGTTTCCAAAAAAAAATTCCACAAAATATATGTTCTTTTCGATACTTATAATATTAATTATATTTACAAACACAAAAATTACATGTCATGACGTATGCAAAAATTATCATTCTTTTCGACATGACAGTTAATTGTCCATTTGCTGTTATCCAAAAGAACTATAAACAAAATATAGGAGTGTGATCAGTCTACATGGTTCTTCCTAGTAGACGGAGGCAGTACCTCTTCCATGTGTGTTATGGTTCTGCAAAGAAGCAATCTGTCTTCTGAATGTCTGTGACAACGAGGTCAATAAGGGTGTCCTGATCATCTTCATCTAGGCCATCAATGTTGTATATGGAATTTACTACTTCCTTCCGGCGCCCGAACTCCAGCTCATACTTCTCATTTTGCCACGATGCAAGTCTACTCATGTGTGTGCTCTGCATTTCAACAGTCGATCTCATGTCGGTCATTTTGGCTTGGAATGATGGCCTCTTCCTCTTACTGCCTCGAGATGACTCGACAGGTACACTCGCTCTACCTGTATATTGCTCTGCTGGCTTTTCATCTATTTCATCTTGATTTAATGGTGATTCTGTCTGGCGAACCTCAGGGGTGTGATAGTCCTGTGATCCAAGTCGAATCTCATCTTCAGACTCTCTGAATGCATTCGTCGTATCACGTATGGGTCCTCACTTGATTGCCATACTGCTCTGTCTTTCCCAAATACGATGGAGAGGTCATCGTAATGTGGGAATGGCTTGTTCCACATCCCCTTCGCATTGGGATGACTCTGCATTGATACACATACACATTATTAATATTTATATTATAACACGTACCCATACATTTTTTTTCTAGAATCTTACCCGAACCCAAAGAACGAAAATCTCCCTATCGAACTGGACACATTTGAACTCCTCGTTCCAGCCGAACCCCGACTGACTTAACATCTCTGATATTGCGTTGTATTGTTTCTTCAGACTCCTCACCTTGCACTCAATGGTGTACTGATTCAATGCGCACCTGCACTTTCTCATGCAGAATTCGCTCCAAATGTTGTAGGTATCCTGGTCAAAACGTCCCATTGTCGGACCTCCAACCGGTCTCCACTAAATACAATAAAGCTTCCACCAACTTAGCGTCCTCCACCTTCGACCATACGTGTTTAGACCTCTTACCATTACCTGCCATTATGTTGCATGCATACATTTGTTGAATGAAGAGATGCTATAAATTAACCACATGCACAAACAAAGGATAAACTGCTGAAATTATATGTTCTAATTTAACTTGTTCACACACAGTCTTGGCACAAAACATTTTCACGACATACTTGGAATGTTCCATAATTAAATTTTATTCAGTAGTAAAAGAAAAGTAAGCAATGAACATTGAATAATCAGGCTCTTTGCCATTGAGTAAACATTTCGACCGCTAAGTCATCCCTAAACTTGGTCCATTCCTTCGATGATTCAACAAATTCAATATGATCCCCATCAAGACCAACTGATGCAGAATTCTCCTCATCGGGCATATCAAATATTGCATCGATTCCCATCTCCCTTATGATCAAGTTGTGAATAAGGCAACATGCAGATATTGTTCGACATTGGACTTGTATTGGGTAGAATGATTTTCCCCTAAGAATAGCCCACCGCCCCTTTAGCAACCCAAACGCTCGCTCGATAACGTTCCTTGCTGAAGAATGTTTCATGTTTGAAAAATTCTCTTGCAGTTGTCGGTGCGTTTTCTGCTCCACACCAATCGGATAGATGGTATCGTTCCCCTCTGTACGACACCAAGAATCCTTCAGCGTTGAGATATCCAGCATCACATAGATAATAGTATCTTGTACACGTTTTGAAATGTCATGCACATGTGTTGTGGCATGTACGCATGTTTAAATAATGTATACGGTTATTATAATACCTTTTGGAACCCTCAATTTGTACGGTCGCGAAACCGCAACCCTAAGAACCCTTGAATCGGCTGCAGACCCTTCCCATCCTGGCAAAACAAAGATGAACTCCCCATTTTGATCACACTCCGCAAGAACGTTTGTGGCAATCTCTCCCTTTCTCGTCCGATATCGAGGTCGATTGACGACACTAACATTCACTTTAATGTATGTGCCATCTAACGCACCTAGACAATTCTGTTTCTCTTAAGTGATCAGAATGAATTAAAAAATATATATATCGTTGCATGCATATTTATGACGTATTCATATAAAAAACTGAGTACTTTTTGTACCTGAAACCACTTCCATCTTCCATTGGTGCATGTATTTGTGATCGGTTCTGGTTTTTTTAACAAAACAGTGTGAAGTTGTAAGACTGCCATAAGAACTATGTTGAAATATCTCGAAAAGTTTATGCGTACCACTCGATTCTTGACATAGTGTGCAAGAATGTGTAGGAATATCACAACCATCTCTTCGACGTCCATACATCTTGTTGATTCCAAACAACCAGTCGACCATAGCATATTACATAGAAATGTAAAGGTACGTCTATCCATTCGGGTGCTTTCACGACATGCCAAGTCACTCTCGTAAATTAGGCAAAAGAAGGTCAACTACCTAATGCAGTGCCTAGCATATGTCAGTTGTCTTTCTATCCTTCGGTAATTGTTCAATAATGTGGTTAGTGTTATGAACAACTATATTTGAGAGTGCTAAATAATTCTCATGATCGAAAAGAGGTATTCAACAATATCCATCTTTATAGAGAAAGGGATACACAAGTTGTTCCTAAAAGGGTAAGGTATTTGGCGGATTATGTTACATGATTAAGAAAGAATAGTAAACAATGTCAAGCGTCGGTATTGGGCATATTGGGTTATAGTTTAGATTTATGGTGTTATTTTTCCCAATGTACCTATAATAATCTAAAAATGCATGTTTTCAAGGGCTTAGTGGGTTTTTTTCCTAAGGATAGGGTTGAAGGTATTTTAGTTAAGTCTTTTTAAGGGCCTAGTGGGTTCTTTTTTTCTCTCTCTCTTTCTTACTCTTCTTATTTTTTTCCCTAGATTGGTTTATGAACAATTTGTATCAGCTTCTAAAACTTGTCATACTCTTAGTTCCTAGGACAACAAATTTTCACCGAAAGATGTGTTAAAACGATGTATATAGAAAAAAATATGCATTTTTCCATACTTTCAAAACTTGGTGAACCGATTGTATGAATATTGGTGTGCAATATTATTTTTAATTCTTATGTCACCGATTAGAAACTATAGTTTTCAAAAATTAAACATTGGTTATAATATTAATACCATATTTTCATTACAATTACATAATTTTAAAAAAAAAAAAAATCAATTTTGATTGTGAAACGATAGTAAGACATACTAAAAATTAATCCTGAAATTAGATTGATAATAACACACCAAAATGTATAGAATATGTTCTTATTGAAGCTGGAAAAAAAAATTTAATTTTGAATGTTAATTTGAATGTCATTAATTAAAGAGTGAAATTAATTTGAATGTTAGTTGAAAGTAAGTAGCAGCCACGTTTGTAGTAAAGTCAAGTAAACACAAATAGTAAAATCAAGTAAATAGAAATAACATATTTTCATAAAAAAAAAAAACAATGAGGATCTCGCTCACGAGGATCTTCATGAGTGAGATCTATTTCCTTCTAGAGCTAGATCCTCATCACAAAATTAGCGAGATTCAGCCACATTTCTAGCGAGATTTCCTTCTAGAGCGAGATCCTCATCACAAAATTAGCGAGATTCAACCCACATTTCTAGCGAGATTTCCTTCTAGTGCGAGATACTCATCACAAAATTAACAAGATTTACTTCTAGAACGAGATCCTCATCACAAAATTAGCGAGATTTATTTCTAGAGCGAGATCCTCATCACAAAATTAGCGAGATTTCACTTGTCGAGGGTTGAAGTTTCGACTTATGTATATTGAAACTTCAACCTTCGACAACCCTTTATATATATTGTTTCCAAGTTTTTCTTTGTTTGTCGAGTTATGTATGTTGAAACTTCAACCTTCGACAACCCTAATATACATATTGTGTCCAAGTTTTTCTTTGTTTGTCGATTTCTCAACGTTTGATCTCTACATTAATCGAATCCTCATCCCTCGACTTCTAGCAAAACAACAATATTTCTCTAATATAAAAGGTATAATATTTCTCTAATATAATAAGTTTTGAAAATAACCATATTAATATAAAATGTCCTAGTTTTAAGAGGATAAAAAAGGAGAGTTTTAAGTGGGTAAAAAGTAATAAATATCCACCCAATCCAATAACTCATATCCATTTATCAAATACCTCCTAAATGAAAAAAATGGCCAACTAGACTTTGCTGATGTTCATATACTTTTTATTATGAATCTATATTATCAGAATCAATAGTTTATTTATTTTTATTATTAATCTATTTTCGCTGAGTGATTCTTGCTATATGTAATCTCTGATATCATGCTGCACTATGAATTTTATTGTATTGTGATTGTAGTTTTAATTTCAAAATATGGTCACCATTTTGATCCGTAAATTAAACCTTATCCATGATGCTCTATAGTAAGAAAGTGGAGCAATAGCCTGTAAACTTAATCGATAAATAAGTAATAATATTGGAAGATCGAGTACATAGTAAAAAAACACTTAGAGTCAATATCAACATAATTCGAGTCAATATAAGCATAATTTAATAGATATAGTAATTGTACTATCGAAGTTAGAAGTTCGATTCTCCTATTTCACACTTTAATTATAATACATTTGTAAAAAAAACACTAAAAAAAGGGATTTAAATCCTATTTTGATTATCCAACTCTAAACTTTATTTTCTTTTGGTCCCTAAACTTTTAAAATCGTCCGTTTTAGTCCTTGGATTTTTAAAAAGTGTTTATTTTGATCACTACGGTAAAGATTAGGTTAACAATTTAAAGATGAAATTTGTTTAAGGATGAAATTGAATCTAGCATGAGTGATGAAGGTGAAGTAAAATGTCAACAATTAAAGTGCCAAAATAGTGAATGACCAAAATCTTGAATGCAAGATGACTTTGGAGATCTCTTATAGAAAATTGCTTTACCACCTAACTCAAAATTAAAACTTTAGATTTTTAGTATGACTAACTTATTTGATGTCTAGTCATCAAAAAATATAAATCATCTCACTATTATGTTTAAAGGTTAATAGAAACAAAGAAATTGTTTATATACCTAATTTTTAAAGAATATAGAGGTGGTGGTGAACTAGGCTATCAAGAATTTGGAAGCCCTTGCGTTGATTATGAGCCTGTCAGATTTTTTGATTCAAGTTGGTGATTGTTCTTCTCAACCTATGATCGTTAATTGTTTGGTGGAGGAGATTGTCTCCTTTTCCGACTCCGGGTGTGTCTTTCAACTTTGGTTAGCTTCATTACCATACTTGATTTCTTTAAAAAAAACCTAAATTTTTAAAATAAAAACAAAAAATTAAACAGTTATTCAAGTAGGACCAGATTGGTAATTTTCTTGAAGATTTCTATCTTTTTCTAAAAAGAAAAAAAACTGAAGATTTCTATAGGTTTTGAGAACAGAAGAACTACAACAGAACGAGAGAGTAAAATGGGAAAGTTGGAAGAGAAGAAAACAAATTCAAAATCATTTTGACTGTAGAGCTGTTCCTGTTTCCTCCAAAGTCTCAACCAATCCATCATCCATTCATCAATCCATCCACCAAATTGCCAACCAGAGACTGCCCATTTCGCTCACAGCAAAGCAAAAGCCCGACCAACAGCTCAATCCCAATCCCAAACCCAAACCCACCAACTCCAGCCTCTCGAATCGCCCCCACACGCTCTGTCTTCCAACTTTCAGCCACCCCATTTCTCCTCCAGCACTTGCTTCCTCATTTAACAACAACCCACTTCACCGCCGGCAATGTCTCTCCGACCCACCACCCGAACCGATGTCCGCAAGAAGTCTTACAAGACCGGCGTCGATGCCGATGAGGCTAGGAGGAGAAGAGAGGATAATCTGGTCGAGATCAGGAAGAACAAGCGTGAGGATAACCTGCTTAAGAAGAGGAGGGAAGGACTTCTCTTGCATTCCCAGCAATTGCTTGATGCTGCTCAGAATGCTGCCGCCGCCGAGAAGCGCGTATGGGTTTTACTTGGTTCTTTTGTTTGGTGATTTCGATTGATTGGACTTGTTTTCGTCATTTTTTTTCATGTGGGGTTCTTTGATTTGCTTTATTCCTATTTGGGTTTCTGCGGAAATGGAGGATTTTTCTAGCAATTTGGATTCTGATTCGTAGGTTTTACCAAATCTGATTCTGGGTTTTGCTGACTAACTTCGTTGACCAATAGTTTTGAACCAGGGGGAAGTATTACTGGAAGTGATTTCCATGTTTAATTTTCAAAGAGAGCAATTTCTGTTTTATTTCCACGAGTCACTGTAGAATTGGGTTTCTATTATTTTGCACATTTGTGCCACTCTTTGGAAGAGAAGAGATACCCGAAACAAGGAAGAGGTAGAAAACCCAGAATGGGAACTTCCTTTTTTGAATCCTGCTGCATGTTCTCTCTCACTTTGCTCTAAATAATTTCGGCAGTATGTTTGAGTGTTGTATTGGTATACGTGTATTTGGATCTTGCCTGGTTTTGGATGTAATCTATTGGAAATTTGATTGTTATTCCATGATATGGAATCGTGTGTTGTGTATGCTTGCTAATCCAATAAAAGTTTCAGCTGTCCAGACAATGAAGATGAGCATAATTCTTTTGATCTGATTTATGTTTGATTGGTTACTTTGTTATTTCTTTGCAATTTCAGTTGGAGAGTATTCCTGTATTGGTACAAGGGGTGTGGTCTGCTGATACAGCAGGACAGCTTGAAGCTACTACTCAATTTAGAAAGCTATTATCTATTGGTAAGGGTGCTGTTGAAATAACTGAAAAATTTCCGTTCTGTTCTACATTCATTGTGGTTCAGTCTTGATTTGAACTCATGTGCAGAGCGTAGCCCTCCAATTGATGAAGTAATCAAAGCTGGTGTAGTTCCCAAGTTTGTGGAGTTTCTTGGAAGGCATGATCTACCCCAGTTGCAAGTTGGATTCCTTGAAACATTTTGTTCTCTTTTTTTTTTGTACCGTTTGGTTTTAATTGAATGGTTTGAAGACACCAATATGACTGATGATTTCAATGGATGCAGTTTGAAGCTGCATGGGCCTTGACCAATATTGCATCTGGAACATCAGAGCATACACGAGTTGTCATTGACCATGGTGCTGTCCCTATTTTTGTACAGCTTTTGAGCTCAGGCAGTGATGATGTCAGGGAGCAGGTTGACACAGATTCTTTCTTTTCAATCTTCTTTTTATTGATGGCAGTAACTTTTCATTAGGCATTGAGAACTGATAGTGTTTACACTAAAGGACGGCAAAGCTTTTCTGACTGATGGAGGTTATACATAAGCACGTAGTTCAGTTGGTGAAAACCTGTGAAGGGTAATAACTACGAAATAAGCTTGGTGGGAATGCGAATGTTCCATTTCTAGGCCAAAAGAATGAATGTAAATAATCTGTTTCTTTTTTTTTTTTTTTTTCTCGGTGACAGCCAATGATTTCACTATAATTGTGTTTTTCCGGTAGAATAGTCGTACTCATTTCCAGATTATGATATGCAAGGGTTTGCTCTAACATGTTTACTGAGGAGGGGCAGATCCATTTGAATTTGATTCCTATTACAATTGTTGCTCCAAGCCTCCAAGAAAGCCTAAAAAATCAACGTGAAGGACATGGTGATTCAGGTCTTCCTCTTGTTTTTAAGACATGCACCATTTTTGGGACAAACTCGTAGGTAGGAATTCTATCAGTAGTATTCAGTTTTTTCAAGCATTAGTGTCCACAAAAAGACACTTAACCTTGAGAAATTTTCTCCCCTATGCGCACTGTAGAAAGAGTGGGTACAAGGTGCAAGGTGATAAATATATATTTAATTCACAAGAGAAAATGATACTTGTTATCCACTGGGGCAATTTCCAGATTCTTTTATCATCCCTTGAAGAAGGATAGAAGGCATTAATATTTTCCGTAGCATTTAGTAAAACAAGGATCTCATTTATCTTTTGGTCAAATTCCAGCTCATGCTTATTAGTTCATTGCCCTCGCTATAGTTGAACATGCTCTTCTATTACTAGCAATGGCATGCGGATCAGGGAAGGAGCCAGAAACAAAGCTATTTTCCACCCAACAATCTCTGCACAGTCTAATCTTCTTCCCATTTTAGCCTTGGAGACTATAAAATGACTTCAGAAGATGCTGATTTTTTGTTATGAAATGCCCGAGGCATATAGTACTGGTCTTCATATCAGGAGAATACCAGCCTGATGGAGAGATCTGTATTTGCAATTTTTTAGTGATACCATGACCAGAGGGTGTGTCTTGTTCGTTTGGGTATCTCCATAGCCACTTCGAAGAGAGAGTTTGATTGTGATAAATTAAGTTACCAATTATCATTACCCAACTGCACCAATCATCAATAGGGAGCTTTACTGTATTTCAACTGACAAGGTGGTACCTTTAGCATTAGAATCATCATATCATACTGTAAAAAGTCTTTGAAGAGCTTCTTCCAAGGAAATAGGGATTTTGAAGACGGAAATATAATAAGTTGGAATACTGGAAATTACATGCTGAATTATGTGAATGTAAGGCCCCTAGTTAGGATAATATTGGGATTATTAGTATTAGTATTAATAAGGGCTTAATAGTAAATAGCTAGTAAATATGTAAGGGCTTTTAGTATAAACAGAGGGAGTGGGAGGGGAGAAGCGAGGAAACATTTTGTGGAATTTCCTAATTTGGAAATTTGGGAGAATCTAGCCCTCTCGAAAGGCTAGTGGTTATCTTCTTACTTTTCAATGATATTATAGCATATTCCAATATATTTCTATATTTGATTGTTCTTGAGTTTATTCCGTGTTCTTGAGTATTTTCTTGTTAAGAGGTACTCTAACCGTGAATTTACTCCTTTTTATAAAATTTTCAAAAAAAAAAAAAAAAACTCCCCCCTCTTAGTCTATTGTTTTTCCATTTGCTAAGTTTGTTCTTAGTCTTGCTTTCCCATTGGACTCCAAAACGCTTCAACAGTACATTTAGTGATGTAATAGGATAGGGATATTTTGGTAAAATCAAGTTAATCTTGGTTAATCCTTGATTAATTACATTTTAATTACCAATTTAGTTTTAATCTCTTTTAGTTATCCTTTTGGGACTCTACTAATTCTCTATAAATAGAAAAAGTCTTCTTGTATTAGGACACATTGGAGATTTCTCTCCTTTTAGCATTTAGGCTATATCAATTTAGTATCAGAGTTTCCAATCTGGGCCAAGCTGACTGTCGCTGGTGGAAGTCCGAGAAACTCTTGGCGATGCCGATCGCAAGAGGGAGCTTCGTGAGTTGTGCTCTTTACCAAACACACCTAACTAGGGGAACCTTTTAAATTCAAGAAAATTGAAAAGAATCTTGAAGAATCATCCAAGAATGGAATTTTATAGAAGATCTAGTGCATTTTGGGACAAAAATTACTATTTGTGCTATGAAGAACGACCAAGAAGGTTCAAAACATGTTAGAGAAAATTTAAGAATCAGTCCTACAACAATTTTGATGAAGAAACTTGTTCAAGAACACTCATTTTGCACATCAATCTCGAAGTATTGGAGGAAATGAATAAGGAAGCTAAGAAAATCCAACGGTTGTTGGGAGAGATGACTCAAAACGTGGAGCAACTTTCTGAACATTTGCTTCTTAAAAAAGAATTAATGCAAGAAAATAAAAAATCCATCCAATGGGATTGTGAAATCGGGCAAAAAACGAATGGAAAAAAAATCTACTGCAAAGATGATGACCAACCACACAAAAAGAAAATTGAAGAAATTGTTGACAGCAAGGTTAAAAAAATCAATGAGATTAACTCTGAGATTGCACAACATGAATCGGACGAGGAGGAACAATTGATTAATGCAAATGATGGTGGGACGTTGAAAGCAAAGACACGACAGAAGCATAAGAAAACAATACCCATGGGCGTCCTACTTCGAAAAGGTTCAATATCCTAATTGCAGTCAACCACAAAACAACGTGGAAGATGATATGTTCGAAATTGAAAAAAATTGGGTTTCTGAGTGGAATAGACGCCAACATACAAGAGGTTGAATTAAAAGTTGACGAAGGCAACTCATGTGAGGAAGAAGATGAAATTGACCTATTCATTGCACGACATAATTCAAATGATTTGACCCATTACCCAATTGACTTGACCTGCATTTGTTGCCAAAACATACCAAAAAAATAACATAAAGAATTTGCATCTTTCATTTTCTGCCCACGCCTAAAGATGACCAATTTTCAAATTTTCGATAAGGGTTTCACATTGTCAAAGGATTTATTTTCACCAATTGAGGATCATATAGCCAGAAGATTATTGTTTGAGATCTTAAAAAGGATATATAGGGAAAAGATAAATATACCATCTATTAATTGGATTGTTGGAGATCTTACAAAGGATATACACAGGGAAAAGATAAATATACCATCTATTAATTGGATTTGCAGGGAAAAGATAAATATTTCACCGATTAATTGGGCTCAAGAAATTTGGATGTTATTGATATTGGTTGTTCAAAGGTGTTTCCTTTTGAGTGGCTTACTTTTTTATTTTTACTTTCATTTCCGTTTTAAAACTTGAGGACGAGTTTCTTTAGGAGGGATAGAATACGATGTAATAGGATAGAGATATTTTGGTAAAATCAAGTTAATCTTGGTTAAACCTTGATTAATTACATTTTAATTATCAATTTAGTTTTAATCTCTTTTAGTTATCCTTTTGGGACTCTTGTAATGCTCTATAAATAGAGCGAGCCTCCTTGAATTAGGACACATTCTCATTAATAAAAAAACTCTTAATTTGGTTCTTGGAGATTTCTCTCCTTTTAGCATTTAGGCTACATCATTTAGATAAAGCATTAGCCTATTAGTTTTAGTGCTCTGAAAGGTATTGCCTTTGCCTCAACCTCACTACAGCTACAATTAAGCCCATTACTGATGATATAGTGAGATTCCCCTTCATTTCTAAAGTTATTTCAAAGAGGGCATGTATATTCATTAGATTTTTGAGTTTTTCTTTGCCATAGCCTGTAGTTTCTGAAAATGTGAGTGTTGTCAGTGAACTTGAGTGGGTTATGTGAAAGCCATTGTTACCAGTAGAGGAGAACCTTTGACCAAGGTCATTTTTGAAGCTTCAAATTTCCAATAAAAACCATCTTATTGATTTAAATTCTAATGTTTGTGTTGATTTTTATGATATAATAATATGAATGGAAGAATTACTGGAATAGCTATGATTGTGCTTCGTTTATCCTCAAAATATTGATTTCCATCCTTTCGGGAGCAGCGGATATACTCAGCCATAAACCTTTCATAAAGTTATTTCTGTCCAATTATGCTATGCCTTGAACTTGTTTCAAATTTCTATTAAACATTCTGCGTTACTGTAATGATGGCATGTTTGCCTTGATGGCACATTTTTTCACTTGTTATTGTTATTGTCTTTTTCTGGACTACACTACTATTGCTTGATTTGTTTTAATAATATCGTTTCCTTTTTCTTGCTCAGGCTGTGTGGGCCTTAGGTAATGTTGCTGGTGACTCTCCAAGTTGTAGAGATCTTGTTCTTAGCCACGGTGCCCTAGTGCCGTTACTTGGCCAACTAAATGAGCACTCAAAATTATCCATGTTGAGGAATGCAACATGGACTTTATCTAATTTCTGTCGTGGGAAGCCTCCAACTCCATTTGATCAGGTTTATATTTTGGTTGACCTTGTGGATTCAAGATCCAACTTTGAGTTTCTTCTAACATTACTTCTATTATTGTGGATGTTGTGTTGATTAACTTGCACTTACTCAGGTGAAACCTGCTTTACCAGTTCTAAGGCAACTGATTCACTTGAATGATGAAGAAGTTCTAACAGATGCCTGCTGGGCTCTCTCCTACCTTTCAGATGGCCCAAATGAAAAAATTCAGGCTGTAATAGAAGCAGGAGTTTGCCCAAGACTTGTGGAGCTTCTGCTGTAAGCTCCTATATCTTAAAGGATCTCAATTAAGCACACCTTAATCTTTGCATTTTTTTGATAACTGAGGTGTCAGCCTCTCCTTACCTGTTTATGGCGTACCTCAACAATCCTGAGGATGTTATGCTCACAATATATCGTAAAAGCACGGACTGCTAGCACATCTCAATGCCTTTTCTTATAATGATTACACATAATTTTTTCCCTTTCTTTCTTTCTTTTCTTTTCTTTTTTGTTTTTCCTTTTCCCCCTCCCCCCTTTTTTTCCTTTTTTTTCCCCATTTGTTACTAACCAGGATTTGTTTCTGTTAGACACCAATCACCATCAGTTCTGGTGCCAGCTCTTCGAACAGTCGGAAACATTGTTACTGGTGATGATGCTCAGACGCAGGTACCTGTTTATTTTTTTCTATTCGATGGTCTTTCCATTAGTTTAATTTCTCGATGTATTGATTTTACTAGAAAAAGACAGAAAAGTGGTGTTTGCCTCTTTTTTTTTGGGATTAATTTTGTTCTGTGAATCTGCTTTTTCTCTTCATCTTCTCTTTACTTCCCTTGTCAATTTCAATGATTTTTCTGTATGCTTCTTTTAACCTCCCTCCTTTTCCAGTTTGTGATTGACAACCAAGTTCTACCTAATCTCTATCAACTTCTCACTCAAAATCACAAGAAAAGCATCAAGAAAGAAGCTTGTTGGACAATCTCAAATATCACGGCTGGAAATAGAGCTCAGATACAGGTAGCAAATTGCCTTTTGTTATAGATTCTGCTTTTTGAAAGAAAGTGGGCCGAGTTCAGATAAAAAGGCAAGAAGGGCTTGTTAGTTTGCATTTTAAATTCTTCTGCAACCTTCGAAATTGACGGTTATTATCTGTTCTGTAACTTGGAAAAAATGTCAAGGAAACGTGGTTCTCCCCTTGTTTCTGGATACACCTATTATAAAAGTTTGAGGTGTCTGTTCAACATGATTATAACGTTGAATTGGTATGTACAGGCAGTTATTGAGGCAAATATTATCCTTCCTCTTGTTCATCTCCTCCAACATGCAGAATTTGACATCAAGAAGGAGGCCGGGTGGGCTATTTCCAATGCTACCTCAGGAGGATCTCATCAGCAAATTCAGTAAGAAATAGTTTACTAGTTCTTGGCGCTTTATGATTTGCAGTCCTATATAAACTATATGTGCCTTCTCTGAAAAACATAGCTTCCATTTAGAAAATTGAAAGAATACAATCAAACTTAAAAGAACAAGACCCCATCCAAAAAAAAAAAAAAAAAACTAAACTATAACACTCAAAGAAATAATTGGCCTAAAGCATTAGTAACTTCTCTTAAAAGTTGAAGCTCAAATCTCCACAATTTGTTTACTTATAAAAAAATCTCCAATAGATAAGATATTGTTTAAATCACTTTTGTTAGGGTTCAAAATCACTAGAAAACATGTCCTTAATCGATTCGATTTTACACTTTTAGGCATGATTTTTTTATACCATCCAAATTGATTTTGAAGGATTAAAAATATATTTTAGAATGATTTTGGACACGATAAATATTTAAATCAATCATGTCCTAAGAGATAAATGATGATTATATAACTTCTTACCGCAAGGAAGGTGTTAAATCTTGCAAAAATCCAGATCTTTAAGTCGAATACTTTTGAAGTTCTTTCATTCATTTCAAGTCAAATGCTCAACAAAACGTCAAGAAATTCTACATACTGCCACAAAGTTCCTTGTACCAAGATAGTGGACGAAGCAAGATCTTCTTCATCATCTGGTGATAACCTTTTTTATAAGCCAAACATGCCTAACATCTCAAAAGAAAAATCATCAGAAATCAAATACGTAATGGAAAGTCCTCATAAGGTATGGTCCATACCCTCAAACGCATTTCCCTAGAGCGTGCAACAGCAGTGTATAATCTCTTGTCGTGGGGATTCTTTTTGTTCAGTTGCCTCCTTCCTCGCTGGAGAGAGCATTTTGTTCGGTCTGGTTCTACCCACCTTGGGTTGTATTGAGGGTATAGTGTTAGTTGTCGGTCCTAACTTTGTTGTTTTTACTAAGAGTGTTCCAATATAGCCCGGATTCCGCTGAATATAGTCAACAGTGTCAATCATTCCATATAAGAAGTGCCAAGGAAAAATTTTGATTTTCTTGTAAGTTGAAAGTCTAACCTTCCACGGAAAGGAGAATAAAGTGTTCGTGGAATGAGGACTAAATATGCCTGTTACTAATGTTAAATTGTTGATGAGCGCACCATATATTGTATCTTCTTTGGATCAAAAAATCATTTGAACCACCAGACTGACTAAATTTTATTTCTGGCTTGGTTTCTTTTAAATATTTAGAAAGATCGATTGAATTTCAGTTGCTCCTGGCCTAGTATGTTGTTAGGTTTCGCATTTCACAAATAACATCCTAGGCTTATCAGATTGCATGACATTGGTCATCGACTCATTATTTTAGCTATGTTTTTGCTGGAAAAAACTGTGGATTTAGCATAATCATTTATTTGATTCAGATTTCTGGTGACTCAAGGCTGCATCAAACCGCTCTGTGACCTTTTAACCTGTCCGGATCCGAGGATCGTGACAGTGTGCCTAGAGGGGCTTGATAACATACTCAAGGTTGGGGAGGCTGACAAGGACATGGGAATGAATGGAGGAATCAACATCTATGCACAAGCCATTGATGAGTGTGAAGGACTTGATAAGATCGAAAACTTGCAGAGTCACGACAACAATGAAATCTACGAGAAGGCGGTGAAGATGTTGGAGAGATACTGGGCAGAAGAAGATGAGGAGCAGGAGCAGAACCTACAGCAGAATGGAGATGTGAACCAACATGGCTTTGCATTTGGTGCAAACCAGCCAAATGTTCCTCCTGGTGGGTTCAAGTTTGGGTGAAAATGGGTAGCTTGTGAAACTGTTATATCAAAAGATTTGTAGGTCCCTTTGGTCTTGTTTCATTCTTGATTGGTTGATGTAGTGAAGGGTTCAACTTTTATGCCGTTTAGCTTGTTTGGTTCACAAGGGGTCAGGGTTTTTTATCTGGTCCATGATTGTTACTTCTATGGAGTTTTGCCCTTATTTTTTTTGGTCAGCCAAGCCTTATCTATGTCAAGCCTTTTTCCTTTCTTTTTAGTACTATATATATATTGCTTTTTTCAGAATCCAAAACTTAACTTTGTATTTACACAAAACATATATACATATTGGTCTTTTCTGCCTGTGGTTTCTACTTTATGCCAAATCAATATCCTACATTGGCTATAAAACAACACTACATATGTTCCTAGCTTCACTCATACCTGAGAAAATTAACAGTGATTTTGTTATTTTTGAAGAGATATTATAATGATTTGGGCGATTGTTCTCATGGTCAGAGAAAGTAGGTCAAGAACATTTATGGTCCCTTTGCCCAAAAAAGAGGAAAAAAAAATCATTTACGATCGGTAGACTTTCATAAAGCAATAATTTAGTACTGTCAAATGTGTAATAATTTAGTTCCAATACTTTGAAATTTGTAAGACTTAACTTTTATACTTTATAGAAAAAATTGTTTTCGATCAACTAATTAATCTACATAAATTTTACTAAATCTTAATAATATTATTCACAATAAGGACTAAAACGTTATAAATTGCAAAGTACATGGATCAAATTGATACTTATTCAAGTTTAAAAATTTAAATTATTAAAATTTTGAAAACATATGAACTAAATCGTTACCAACTCAAGTTTAGGGACTAAGTGTTTTTTAGCCAAGAATATACTGATAATTTCATTTATAAGGTCGAAGATTCAATTCTCTACCTATCCGATTATGTTATTATTTCATTTTTTTTGGGTATATATATAAAACTACATAAACATGTTTTTAGTGGAACTTTTTCCATCTCTAAAATTTAAAACAAACGAGAAAAAGAAGATGAGTTGTTGCACTAATTTGATTTATTTATTATTATTATTTACAATTGGTGAGAGTAGGCGTGTGCAGAGGTGGATCGGAATCAGTTTTCCAATCAAATTGTCATCGAACCAACTATGGTCGATTTAGTAAATGTTCAAACCGATCTCGATCGTTAAAAGTGGAAATCGGCTATCAGTTGATCGGTCGGTTTTATTCTTTGAAATTTTTTTTAAAAAAATTTTGGTTTGAATTTTTCCCAAACCAACATGGATCAAGTCCCTCCTCTTCTCCAACTGACTGCCTTCGGTTTGATTGATTTTGGTCAATCGACTCGATTTGTCGGTCTATCATCTCACCAGGTGGATGTAGGGGCATGCTTGGATTGACCTCTCTACAAAAAAATATTTGCTGACTAATAAATTGATTGTCAAATGTGCAATTAGAAGACTATAAAAAAATTATCTGTATTATATTAAAAGAGGCAACAAGGAGAGAATTTTTCTCTTCCCTTTTTACCCTTGAGAATTTCTATTTTGCCCTCACAATCCTTCATAATGTTTGTAATATATAGTTTTTGTTTTGCTTTCACCACATTTAATTGTACATATCTTCTAGAAGAAAGATATCACACCTTTTTGACTCGATACATCACTTCACATAATAACTAAAATTCATATAGACACATCCTTTCACGTTATAACTACAAAGTTTTTAGTCACATTCCTTTATATCATAACTATAAATTTTATATTCATTCCTTCACGTTGTAACTACAAATGTTTTAGAGTTTAAATTAAATATAAACCTTTTATGTTTTTCTTTCGCCCTACGTCTATTTTCAAAATGTCCCATGATCAAAAGAATTTTAAAATGATAGTATTGAAGTTTTTATTCTCTCTCTCTTTTTTTTAAAGGTATTATAATTAAAGTGTGGGGTGGAGGAATCGAACCTCTGACCTCAAGGTTGATAGTACAAGCACTTGAATTACGCTTATGTTGGCAAAGTTTTCATTCTCCATTTCAAGATAGTTGCATTCGTCCTCTGTATCTTCCTTTTGTTGGTTCTTTCTTTCGTAGATTTATGTTGCCATTGCCACCCTAAGCTCTTATTGGATAGTGAAGCCTCTAAGGAATTCCTTAGTACTCTTTCATTCCTAATGGAAACCAAGTGAGTCTCGCCCTCTTTAATTTTTTTTTTTTTTTTTTTCTTTTTAAAGAAAGAGAACATATAATGTTAAGTAAAAAAAGATTGAAAAGATGGAGAGATTTGAAGCAAAAGTTTCAATATATTATTCCACTAAAATTGAATACAGCTGGTATAATGAGGCATACATACAAAGATCTATACAAAAAAGGAAAATACACATGTCAACACGAGACTGAATAATGATCAACAACCAAACAAGATAAATCAAATACTACATAATTAACCACTAAATAGAGTAAAAAACAACTTTAATTCTATCGTTTAACATTAAGTTTGGATTTATAAGATATGCAGAGTGGGGGATTAAAAGAAATTTCTGCAGTTCTTTTTATTTATTTATTTTAATATACTAATATAAAAGGGGTTATGAGAGAGGAGAAACTTTATCATCCTATTTTTGTCATTCATCTTTAAATAAATATCTAATATATCATCAATTTTAATTATTTGTACATTTTCTTTTCATTTTTATGGGTTTTTTTTTTTCAAAAAAAAAAAAAGTCTTCTCTAAAGAAGAAAATATTATAAAAGGGACATCATTTCATTGGGTAGCAAAGAGAGGAGAGGGAAAAAAAACCACGTACAATCACACCGTGTATAATTAAAAACAACTGTATGTGATCCTTTTTGTTTTTCAAAATAATAAGTACCTTTTCGTTTTATTATTTTTTTAGGTTTTTTGTTTGTTTGTTTCTTTCCTTGTTTTTTATTTCAATTTTACACCTTTTTGGTTAACATAGTAAATTGTTGTATTTTTTTCCTCAAGATTAGGGTTTAATTCTGAACTTATGTGCACTTTTTTTTTTTTTAAATTAATTTTATTAAAATATATAATTTTTTCCGTCTCTAGAAATCACTCTATTTCGAGAAGTGCGCTAAATAATTATCGGTGACATAATAACATCAAATAATAAGTCATCTTATTTTGTCTATTTTTCTTATTAATTTTATTTTACAAATTTCATTTTAATTATATCTAAAGATGTCTACCATTTCTCCACGGGGACGGGCCCGTCCTAGGGCGGGGATTCCCCGATTAGGCAGGAATGGGGGGAAAAAAATTTCTGTGAATTAAACGGGGACCAGGATGGAGAATGCATTCCCTGTCCCCACCCCCGCCCCATTCCCCGTCCCCGCCCCGATTAACTTCTACATATTTATTTAGTATAGTTATTTAATATTATATTATTATTATTATTAATAGTAATATTACATTTAAATTTCAAATTTGATTATTTATTGGTAAAGATAATGAATATGTTTAAACAGAATAATTAAATTTAGATTATATATGTGAATAATTTGATTTATATCTATTTCTTTCTATTAAAAAAATTAATTAGTTTTTTTGGCCAAAAATTGAGTAATTTTATCTTTAAATTCAAATTGTCATGTAAAAATTAACCATAATAAATAATTTAGTGATAAAGTTAATTATTTAATTACAATTTACTTATATTAGTGATTTAAATTAATTAGATTTTTACACAAAAAAAAAACTAATGGAAAAAATTACTTGCGGAGAACCCAATCCTCACGAATTCTCCGCGGGGAATCCCCACCCCGATCCCCAATGAAATGGGGAGCAAGGATGGGGATGGGGAATGACATCCCCGACCCTGCTCCGCCCCGTGGACATCTCTAATTATATTACATGTATTTTAATTTTATTCATATCACATCTACTTTGTACTTTTTTTTTTCTTTTTCTCTACTTTTATTCATCTCAGATATTTAAAATTTAAACTCAATTACAAGTATGTTCATTCAAAAATTTTATTTTTGCATTAGAAATTATGTCTCAAAATTTTCTATCACAATTTTGTTATTTATATTTTAATTTAAATGGAGAAGAAACAAATATATTTAACTTCACAATTTCAATCTTTATTTTAAAAAGTAGAATCATTATCCAATCAGGTTATATAAATTAGATTATCTTGGTTGTTTTCACATTTTAGTTTTATTGAACCAATGATTTAAAATTCTTTCATTTCTAAGTTAATAGATTCTTGAAAAAAACCATAATTACATGGTATAATTTTTAATAAATATATTGTACAATAAACAATAAACATAAAATTTTACATTTACAATAAATATGTATTTTTAGGTGCTTTCTTTTTTACTTTAGTTGATGACAATTATATACTAATTGAACTTAAAAGAAAAATAAACTCTCAATCCAAATTTAAATTTTATCATACATATTACAAATATGTTATGTCATGAACATTATAAACATTTTAAGCTACTTGTGTCGCACGTGTCTATAACTAGTATCGATTAGTTGAAGGATTATATGAACCTTCTGGCCTCTTTGTCTTTCCCTTACGGATAGAAAATACTCTAATTCTGTCTTTCTTTTTTGGAGGGCTCGTGAGATTTTGAATCCTCGTGATCTTTGCATTTTCACGTCCATTGCTTTTGTTCTTTGGCATAAACACAACATGCTGATTTTTGATAGTCACATCTCTCCTCAGTTTGATACGATATGATGGGATGTTTCGTTGGTTAAAGATTTTAATTGACATCTTGGTCAAGGTACCATACAGGTGGCTCAGGTTCCTTTGGTTAGGTGTAGAGGACTCCCATTGGTTAGCCCCTTTGCTTAATTATTTCATGATGAATTCCGATGCATTCTGGCTTGATAGGGACGTGGGTATTGGCACCATTGTTCATGATAAGAATGTTGATGTTCAATGGTATTTCTAAAACTCTTGAAACTAGCATCTCCTCTCTTTGGGTGGAGATTAAATCCAAAATCCTTTGGTAACTCATGGTGGGAAATGCTAGACATGCGAATGAGGTTCAGACTTTCGTTGATGCTATTCATGATATTCATATGAGTGAGTCTATTCTTGGTTTTCTTTGGGCAAGCCGTTGATACAACTCTGTTGCTCATCATTTAGCTTTCCACGCTCGCAAATTTAGACTTTCTACTTAGTGGCTTGAAGACCACCATCTGTGGGCGGATTCTGTTATTCGTCCCGATTTTCTTTTTTTTTTATGTCTTTGTGTTTGTCTGTTTACTAAAAAAATAATAAAAAAAAATTGAAGGATTATATGATGAAATGATTTAATGTAAATTAGAACATTTAGTGACATACAAATGTTGAAGTAATAAAAAAATTACTAGACACAATTAAATGTTTAAAGACAAATTAAAATCTTTTAAAATAGGTTGTATTACCAAAAAAAAAAGGTTGTCGAACTTCTCTTTTTGTTACAATATTGCCATTGATACTTCAAAAACATTTCAAAACTATCATTAAATTACAAATTCATTTCAACATGGAATGAAAATCAAGAATAAAAAAGAGTATGATAATGATTTGAAACGATTTGACAATATTTGAATCTCAATTGATGTTTTAAGTCAACATTATATCAATTCAATTCTTAACTTTTATCGGACATTCAAATTGACTTTTTAAAACTATATAACATCAAGCGTCAACTCACAATCATGCAATTCTTGGTTTCTGCTTTTTAATTAACATTTTTAGTAGAGAAAGTTGAATCATAGACCTTGTAGTCGCAATCAGATTCATTAAGACATTATAACTCAAAACTGTATCATCTACCCATTTTTTAAAAACTAAGGGGTGTTTGGCATGTAGAGTTGAGTTGGTAATTATTGTAGGAGGAGAATAATTTGAAGAGTTGATGCAAATAACGAGGTATGTGAGTTAACGCGAATAACAAGATGAAAAAATGTGAGTTAACACAAATAACGAGATAATAAATCGGTGAACCAAATAATAAGTGAGTTTTTTTAACCCACCCAACCCAATCCAACTTGGGGCCAAACACCTTCCTTTGGTAACAAAAAAACAAAAAAAGAAAAACAAAAAAACCTAAAGGAGTAATTTAATCCTTTATAAGAGACTTTCATTACGGGTTGGCTGGCCGGAGCCGCGACTTGTGCTCTGAGGAAACGCTTACTCAAAACGCGCTGTGTTCTTGGTGTTTGTGTTGTAAGCGAACAATTGTTGAAGTGGTTCTGACCTAGAAATTAGCTCCCAAGGATCAATAACTCAAAAGGATAGCTTCAATCTTCATTTTTCAAATTGCAGGTAGCAGAAAGATACAATCTTGTTCATAATCTGGAGCTAAGTTGTTAGAATAAGACACCCAACAATGCAGACTCTAGTTCAGAAACTACTGCCCAGAACAACGTTCAAGCAAGTGCGTTTTTGTGAATCTTTTTTTTTACCCCATTTGCAATAAGTTATCTATTGTTGTTTTGTAATAATCTGGTTTGTTATGTTGCTTGTTTTCAAAATCATTCACTTTTTTCTTGAGTTGAAGTGCTTGTGATTCTTGAAGTTGTCTTCTTCTTTCCAGCAATGAGCTTCTTTCCAATATGATCGTAAAAGTTCTTTCATGTTGGTTGGTTGGAATTGAAATCTTTAGTTGCAAAGATTTAGGCTGAACTCTCTCCCCGATCAAAAATTGTGGAATTTGGAGAGTTTCAATGATTATTCATGTGGGTCTTTTCAAGAACCTGTCAAGAACATCTCAACAGCTTCTTCCAGGCTCAACAATCAGTTGTTCAAGTGGAAGCAAAGCTTCAAAGAGGATCAAATTCTTCCTTCTGTTGGACTTTAACTTTCTTAGGATTTAATACTTTGCACCTTTCTCCCACCTGCTGCATATTTTGAAGTAATGCTCTGGAGTATTAGTGGGATCTCTTCTTTTGTTGATCCAAGGTTTATAACTAGTTCATGTTGTTTGATAGCTTCAATACGATTGTAAGCTGCCCTCTTTTTCAGATTAGTAGAGACTAGAGGCTCCATTCAAATCCCTTTCTGGTTAGAATCTTAGAGACAAGCCTGAAATTGTTGTTTGATGTGGTCAAGGCTTTTCTTTGGGAGATTTGGTGGAATGAAGTCTTAGAATTTTGAAAGATAAGTTAAAAGAAAATGGCGGCCAATTGATTTATTTAATCTAAATTAGTTTAATGATTCTAGTGAATTGGAATCCTTTTCCCGATCTCCTACCTTGGTTCCTGGGAAATCTCCTCCCTTTATTATATTATTATTATTATTTATTTTGTATGTATTGTATTTCTCCAGCTTTTGTAATGAAAATTCCTTCCCATTTGAACACAATCCCTTTTCAAGTCGTGAAAGACAAGCACTTATAGTTTACTTCAGATCTTGTTGACATTGTTGTATTCCGGTTGTAGGTTGTTGCTTTCCGGGCATATTGTACTGATAAGATACTTGACATTGGACAGCCTACTGCTTCTTCTCATCCAGAGGTCTGATTCGACCTGAAGTACTGAGGCGATGCACTAGGCGTTCCTCTATTCTGGTTTTGTTTAATACTTAAATGGTATTACTTGCTAAAGTTCTTGAAATATATTCATTTACCTGCTGAACCTTGTAGTTGATGAAAGAAGGGGAAATTACCCCTGGAATAACTGCTGAGGAATACATTACAAGAAGAAAAAGGTTGCTAGAGCTTCTACCAGAGAATGGTTTGGCCATTATTGCAGCTGCCCCTGTGAAAATGATGACCGATGAGGTGCCTTATGCATTTCGACAAGATTCTGATTACTCATATGTCACTGGATGCCTACAACCCGGTGGTTTGGCAGTTCTGAGTCATGACTTTGGATTGTGCATGTTCATGCCTGAAACAAAGCCTTATGTATGTCTAGTCTTTTTCATTTTATAAAATTTACTCTTTGCCCTAACAATGGAGGTTCTTAGGTTTAATCATATTTTATCAGGATGTTCTTTGGAAAGGGAAAACTGCAGGAGTTGATGCAGCATTAGAATTTTTCAAGGCCGACGAAGCATATCCAATGAGAAAGTTGCATGAGGTGAGCTGATTTCTTGGAAATATGATGGAGCCAATACAGATATCTGTTTGTTGTGTCACGGGTTACTAGCATCATTCATGAATTTACTTTTAAGATTCTGTCGAACCAAATGAAGAATTTTCACTGTTCATGAAGTTCTCTGTACCAGTGTTTTGCTTTTCACCCTCTGTATTTGACCACAGATCCTTCCAGATATTATTAGGAGGTCCTCCAAGTTGTTTCATAATTTGAATACTGCCAGTCCGGCTTATGTGGGTTTAGAGGCCTTTCAAAAAGCGGCAGTGAATGACCGTGTGAAAGATATTTCACTTTTTACTCATGAATTGCGGTTAATAAAATCAACAGCAGAGATAAAGTTAATGAGGGAATCCGCTTCAATTGCTAGCCAGGTACCTCCAAACTTTTTGTTAATTAATCCTGCTGGCTTCATGTTCATGTCATGAATGTATTCTCCTTTTGAACTCAGTTATTTGTTAAGAAATAATGAAACAGGTGGGAGTAATTTTAGCCTAGCCTCTTCAAGGTTGGAAGGCTGTTACTCAATAGTTTTATTGGGAGATGGGTCTTCTCATCCCTCTGCACTAAGCTTGTCCTTTTTTCTCTTATACAATTCTTGTCTTTTATATATAAAAAAGGATATTGTAGGATCATGGTTATAGAAGCATATCATGGGGTTCTAGTCTCATCTTTATGTTAATTTAGAACCTTCTTTTATACAAGAATTTAGAACCTTCTCTCCCCTCCCCCCTTCTACTTTTTGTGCTCTCCATAAAGATATTTTGGCTGCTAATTACTCCAAAAAAAGACTATTTATTCTGCAACAAACTGCTCATACCTTGCATTGCAAAAGTCATGAATATTTAAAAGTACTTAAAAGTCATTGCAAAAGTCGTGAAACCATCAATAAAATACTTAAAAGTCATGAATATTTTTGGAATCGGGATAGCCATTCTGCCCTTTTTATCGAGATAAACAAGATGCATTTGTTAGATATTTAAGCACCTTGGAGAACCACACCTCAAAAGCTAGCTATTGGGGTGGGAGAGCCAAACTACTCAAGTACCACATTGGTCATCCCATTCTAACCAATGTGGGACAAAGGCATCCCATACTACCTTGGTTCCTAACGATACCCCATCCTCAGAAAGCTGACGTCTTGGCGACTACTTTGACGGTACTTCACTCAGCCACACCCGGTTAGAACCCTCCGCCGGCTCTACTCCGGAACGTCAACAACCGACTTGATACTGTTGTTAGGTACTTAAGCGCACCTTGGAGAACCACACCCAAAAAGCTAGCTATTAGGGTGGGAGAGCCAAGCCACTTATGTACCACATTGATCAATCCCATTCTAACTAATGTGGGATAAAGGCATCCCATACTACCTTGGTTCCTAACAATACCCCATACTCAGAAAGNTATGTACCACATTGATCAATCCCATTCTAACTAATGTGGGATAAAGGCATCCCATACTACCTTGGTTCCTAACAATACCCCATACTCAGAAAGCCGACGTCTTGGCGGCTATTTCGATGGTACTTCACTCATCTACACCTGGTCAGAACCCTCCGCCGGTTCCTCTCCGGAACGTCAACAGCTGACTCGATACCATTGTTAGGTACTTAAGCACCTTGGAGGACCACACCCCAAAAGCTAGCTATTTGGGTCGGAGAGTTAAGCCACTTAAGTACCACATTGGTCATCCCATTCTAACCAATGTGGGACAAAGACATCCCATACTACCTTGGTTCCTAATAGTATTCTATCACAACTTGTTCTTGGCAAGAAGAAAAAACACAACACGAAGGAAACTTTGAGCTCATATTGGTCCTGGGTTTGAGAACAAAAATTGAATTCTTTGAAGCCTAATTTACCATTGTTCCTCGGTAGCTCAGTGATAGAGCGTACTCCTTACAAGAGAGTAAGGTGTGTTATCGACGTACTCCTTACAAGAGAATAAGGTGTGTTATCGACTTATAGGCTGATATATTTATTTTACAACTTAGCAAGAGCACAATGGTAAGAATGGAGAATTCTTTATTTCAGAATAAACCTATATCGACTTCATCTTAAATCTCCTCTTTTGTACTATGTACTTTAGTCTTCAGTCAGTTAGTCTGAGGAAAAGTGCCTTTTTCCCAGACTCCAAAGTGTTATATATATATATCTATATATATATGAAACGTTAATCTTTGACTAAGTTATTGAAAAAAAGAAAACTCCTTCAAATTTAGGGAGGATCAATCAAATATCATGATAATGCAATATTTTTTCTTCAAAGCATATCTATTTCTGCACCATGTTGTCAGTTTTTTCTAAGTTTACTTTTGCAAAAGTGATGCTTCCTGTGTTTTTTTTTGGTTGGGTTTAGGCTCTTTTGCAGACAATGATGCATTCAAAGGCATATCCTCACGAGAGTATGTTATCAGCAAAGGTAGAATATGAGTGCAGAATGAGAGGTGCTCAAAGGATGGCGTAAGTGTTCTTTGTATTTGGATTTAAAGAAGTACCCCTATCTAGATGTTTTCATTTTATTCTTAATTGTATGCTGAATCGTGCAAATTATGAACAGGGTTTAGTTTTAATAAGACTTTAAACTATGCAAGATTTTACAACGGATTCTCAATTTACCTTCTCTGTAACAGATATAATCCTGTGGTGGGTGGTGGGTGTAATGGCAGTGTTATACATTATTCTCGAAATGATCAGAGAGTAAGTGAATTTATCCATTGGTGCTTAGGCTTCACTATTATGAAAGATTAAAAGAATATGACCATTCATAGGTGGTATGTACATAATAAATGATTACAGGTTAAAGATGGGGATCTTGTTCTTATGGATATTGGATGTGAATTGCATGGTTATGCTAGTGATCTTACTCGTACATGGCCCCCTTGTGGAAAGTTTTCTGCTGCTCAGGTATTTTACCTTTATCTCGAAATCTTATTTACTCATTTCAAACAATTTTGAGGATTTCAGCCTACTTGTTTCATCGAGTTCTAATGTCAATCTTTTCCATGCTTGTCTTTGTGAACACGAAAATCTTTTGTTTGGATTGGCTGTCATTGTCACTACTCTTTAAGGAATGATCATGTGACCTCAGTTCTTTTGAATATCTGATCTTGTTGTTTTCTGGATTATATCTTACCCTCTTTATTGGGTGCTTTTTTTGTGCCTCAACTTGCTTAGTTGAATGTATTTCAGGAAGAGCTTTATGAGCTTATACTGCTAACAAACAAGGAATGTATAAAGCTTTGCAAACCTGGCGCTAGTATACAGGACATTCACGATTACTCGGTAAGTCTTGTGTATTTATTCATTCAAATGATATATGGATCGTAGCAACAAATCTGGTGCAGAAAGACCTCGTGAGGAAGTTAAAATAGTTTCTCTATGGTTTAGTCTTTCTAAAGGTTTCTTTGCACTATATTTGATTTCTTCCATTTTGGCCAGTTCCTCACTTGGTTAAGCATCTCACTTTTTCGTATATTAACAATGCCACACGATCACTGAAAAATATCATGACCCTTCTCATATTCTACACGTTTGCAGACGAAAATGCTCCGAGAAGGCTTCAAAGAGCTTGGAATTTTGAAAAATTTGAAAAGTGATCTCTACCACCATCTAAATCCAACTTCTATAGGTTCTCTTTTACCTCCTGAAAAAATTAGTCCCTTTTCTTTTTAATTGAAAGAAGCATGGTACATTTTTTTTGATGTTGTGTTACCTTTTTTTCTCTTCACTGACATGATATCCATTCCAAATTGGTTACCTTATTAACTGTTTTTTTCCCTTTTCGGATTCCTTTGCTTAGGTCATTATCTTGGAATGGATGTCCATGATTGCACTAGGGTTGGTTATGGTCGAACGTTGAAGCCAGGTGTTGTAAGTTTTGTTCCTATTCATTTATTTGGATACCAACCCTTCTTTCCCCATTTTCCTGTCCCTCTACGTGTGTGCTCATCCCACTTAGAGATGTTTTTATTGAAAAATCCTTTAAATCAACCAATTTGTTTGGATATTTTAGTTTTAGCAGTCTTGTTTTTATTTTGGAATTCAATTTCTAAAAGCTTCTTTGTTGTTTGCAGATGATAACGATTGAACCGGGAGTTTACATCCCATCTGTTTTTGAAGTTTCAGAAAGGTAAACACAAAAAATAAAATCATTCAAGCTAAAAGCTTATCAAGTAACAAAAAATTCGCCAGTCCTTCAACATAGTTTATTGTTGTCTCCAGTGGATTCGAGTTGCCGCAATTAGATTTAGAAAAGTAAATTTAATCACTAAGTTCTGTCTTGGTAGTGGTTGCAACTTATCCTTGTATTAACATTAGGATTCTGTTTTCAATTTTATAACTCCATTTTCTCATTAGTGAATGAACTCTGCAGGTTTGCTGGTATTGGAATAAGGATCGAGGATGAAGTCCTTATAACCGAGTCAGGTCATGAGGTACGTAGTTCAAGTCCAAGTTTTTTATGGATGGTTCTGAAAGGTTTTATTTATTTATTCTGGAATGTGGATGGTTCTGGTCTGATAGTTGATTAAAGAAAAACATTGGAAAGTTTACCGTCGTGTACTCCAAGGCTAAAACTTCTATCAGTTGTTCACCAACCGGCTGTTGGCTTGAATGCCAAATATATTGTATGTTCTAATGATGGCAGAGACCAAAAATGGCCTCTCGACATTCGATAAATCTGTAACCTGTAGACCAAAAAAGTGAATACTTATGTTGCATCATATGCTATAGAACTGGTGTCCCTGGGTTGTGAAGGAGTCTTCTATCTTCATTATGCATTAGTGTGTAACTTGGATTTTGGATTACTCGTTCGATGTTCAGTTATATCTTACAAGTTACAATGTCTGGATCTGATAATTAATTTGTTCAATTACACTTTCTTGCATCAGGTCCTCACAGGTTCAATCCCAAAAGAAATTAATCAGATAGAGTCATTGCTGAACAACTTCTGCTTTGGATCTACAATGCATGGCTCACATTTTATGAAAGCCTCAATCTGTTGATCAAATGTGGGGACTCTTAGGTGTATGAAATATCTGAGAATGAAGACCAAAAAAGAGGCTAGGGAGCAGCAACTGGTTAGTGTTTATTCAATTCTTGAGTGTTCTGGGTGTTTAAACATAGTGGAATGGAGGACAATGATGTGATATCCGAAGTAATACTTGAGTCAGGATCAAATGGGACGATAGCTTGGTGTTTCTGATGAGCAAATGTGGTGTGCAAGAGGACGATGGTGAGACAATGAGGGTATGCATCTTCTGTCACTTTTTGGGAACACGCTCACTGCTATTGAATAAATGTCTTGGCTCGAGTATCGACGTTGTGATGCAACGATTGTTATGAGTTGAACTGGTGAAGGATTTCAGCTAACGACATCAAAATTGAGTGTATCATCTGTATTTTCTGTCACAAAACTTATTTTGGGTTCTCTTAGTATTAGTTGTGGAGTCCTTGTCCATGGGCAACTCATAGTATCGCATCGAAACGTTCAAGTAAATAAGTTCGCTTGGTAAAGTGGCTGAAGAGGGCACTGCCATCATCCTCGTGAGCCTGCTATTTGCACATCACTCTCATCTTGCTGTCATTTCGTTTTCACCTTGGTATATGCATCCGACTCAATTCAAGTATTGCTTGGAATCCCTTCGACTCGTCTCCCATGAGTACTATATTTTCAATCACTACCATAACTAGCCTATTTTTTTGTACCATCTATATACTTCAATTCCATTCATGGTCATGGACAGGTAGGTAGTAGGAGGTAGCAGTTGGTTGGTTTTTAGGTATATTCATTTCATTGAATTTTCCTCAGATCCAATGGTCTCAATTTAATTCTTTGTAAGAAATAAGCAGTCAAATTTTGAAATAATGGCCATACTAATATAGCTTCTTGCTATTGCTGCATCCATTTATTGTATTTGGTTATGACTTCAAGACCATGTTCTTAATTTGTTATCCAAAGCATGGCCACTCTGTTACCATATTCATTCAAATGTTTATTTTAGATTTTCTCTGATCTTATGATTTGCAGATCGCTTTAAAAAATATTATCTTTTTATTAGTGAAACAATCAATTTAGACCATAAAGCTCCAGTCTCATTAAATAAGACATTAAATAGGACTCTAAATTTAAATAAGTGTGACAATCTTTATTCTTGCATCGGTTTAGATTTGTTCACCAATTTCAACAGAAAATAGAGTAAAAAATCTCCATAAATGCATTGTTCTTTTTATAGAATAAAGTTGGATAATTGTTTTAAATGACAAACCGTAGGAAACATTTATAAATATAGTAAAATATTATTATCTATAATTGAAAATATTTATAAATATAACAAAATGTCACTGTTTATCACTATATAATCAGTATCACAATGTCTAAATTGACTCATTTTTTTGTATTTGAAAAAGTTCAATAAAGTTTTGCAGAAAAAGTCAGGTCCCTTGCACAAATTAATCATTGAATAAGAATAATTTTGCTTAGATTTATAAATTTAAAAAAAAAAAAACGCAAATTACCTCTTACATCATTTGCTCTAAAATTCTAATGAGTTTATATCATACATGTGTTTTTTAATTCATTAAATGCATAAGAGAAATTTTTTAAAATGATATTTGGGATGAGAATGGTAAAATTTTATTAAGTTAAAGTCCCATTAACTATGAAATGTAATGGAAAATTTAGAGTTAAAATTGATATCTTTTTTAAGCTAATAAAAATATGATGTGACATCATTTATTTATATGCCTTTTTTCTTAATTAGACTGATTGTGAGATATAATAACATTTAACTAATTCCCCCTTTTTCTTTTCACATCATTGGCAATATGAATGAGGCAGCTAGTTGGTGGATATTATTAGACTAACAATGAGTGAAAAGAAAAATATCTAAATTAGGACGAATTTCTTTCACATTTTGTAGGCGAATAAAGCATATTTATTTTCAATAAGAATATTTTAATTTGTAATAGCCATTTTTTTTCAAAAGCAAGAACTAAATTACACGTTTTGAAAGTACAAGGATAGACCGAATGTGGGTTTGACTATATGATATTCATTAACTTAAAAATTAAGTTCATTTTGATTGAGTTAAATTTCCACTATGTATGTAAACAACCAAAACTTGTTTTTGCCATCTTCAAAATAAAAAATATGTCTTTAACATTTAAAAAAACAATTTAATGTTTGGATTAATACTTTTAAATATGATTTTCATATCATCCAAATCTTTGAATAGTAGAAAAGGAATATATATATATATATATATANCCAAAGTGATTTTAACTATTACAGACTTCAAAACATACCATCTACATATATTTTCCATCTCCTTTCTATAAGTATACATGACAGCAACATTTTGACAAAAGCCTCAAAACAACTTACCCAATGTAATTTATCGGCCTCACCTTTCACATTAAACCTTATGCTTGTATACATTAAAGTTTCCACCATACAACCACTTATTATGGTTGGGAATCCAAATGGCTTTGGATTAAACACCTATATAAACTCCAACATCCCCATTTTTCTTTCTCAACCAAACAAGTGAGAATCAAACAAGGAAAGAAGCTATAAATTCATAAAGGATGTCTCTAATCACAGAAGAGATCAAAGCCAAAGCTGATGAGCTTTACTATGGAGATGAGATGTGCCGAATCAAATCAAGGGAGCTGCTCAAAGAAATGGATCTTCCAAATGGGCTTTTGCCAATGAAAGACATGGAGGAATGTGGGATGGTGAAAGAGACAGGGTTTGTTTGGCTGAAGCAGAAAAAGAGCTACACTCATAAGTTTGAAGATATTGATAGGTTGGTTACTTATGGCACAGAAGTTACAGCCTATGTGGAGAAAAACAAGGTTAAGAAGCTTACTGGAGTCAAAGCCAAGGAGCTCTTGCTGTGGCTCCCACTCTGTGATATCTATGTTAATGAACCACCGAACGGAAAAATCACATTCAAGTCTACGACTGGGCTGTCAAGAACTTTCCCTGTGTCAGCTTTTCAGGTTGAAGAAAAAGTCAAGGATGAGGAAGAGAAGGACAACAAAGAGAAGGAAGTAGTGAAAGCAGCAGCTGCAGCTATAGAGGTGAAGGAGGTCTGATTTTAGTTCTTTGAAGCTTCAAGGGACTCTCTCTTCCTCCTTACTACTGGTTTGTTGTTGGCTCAATATGTTCGCTATATGTTTTTTATGTTGAAAGTTTATTTTATTGAATAAACATTGGTATGAAGTTTACGTATTGTAATCGTGTAAAACAAGGGGGGGGGGGTTGGGTTGTGTGTGGTGTTTAATGAATGGGAATGTATTACTGTCAAATAATTTACATATAAGATGTTCAAGGAGAGCCCACAGATCAATATTCAGGATCTCTCAGTTCTAAAAAAAATCTATTGCCAATCAACTATAATAAATTGGCTGACAGAATTAGCATAGTGTGCAGTATGCTTGCAAAACAAACAGGCTTTCTGCTATCCTTTAGAACTATGAACTAACTTTTTAATTTAATTGCTCTAACCTATTGACTTATAGCTGTACAGTAAAGTATAAAGGCATCCTCATTCTTGAAAGAATGGAGTTACCTTAAACAAGGATCTGTGACCGAGCAGCACCACGGGAGCACTTCTTCCTGCCTGACTTGCTAAGTGCACAAACGCATATCTCAAGTAGCTCGTAATCCTCTTCCCAGAACAAAGACAATGCAAGCTCTGGATTTTCAACCAGCATTTTTGATGTTAGGAACCCAGCAATTGTCCATGTTTGATAGAGCCGGGATTGCTTTCCAATGAATTTCCCTGTTCGAGTGTCGTAATATTCAGGCCAGCGATCGGCTGAAATCCTCTTCTCAGCCACAGCAACTGCTTTCTTGGCCATTTCAAGTTTGCCCATCTTGATGCATGCCAATGTGAACTGCAATATATTTGAATTAAAATGGGTATAAATGAACCTATTGGTCCTGTTCCCACTAGCGAACTACAAGACAATTACTTAATTCGATAAATAACAGTGGAGCCACAGTGAAATGTCTATTCACTAAACGTAATGAAATGAAGGACCAATCTCAATGCTATAATCAGTTTTATGTTACCTGCCAAAGAAGTGTCGGCCAGGATCCGCCATTATGATATGACCATGGACTGAAAAAGGCCAACAAGATAAATGGATATGAGCATCAACCAACCACAAAACGAACTTTCTATTGGAATAAAGTAGATCTTAGATACTCTATGGAGAATGATAATGCAAGGCAAAGAAGTAGCACAGAACACATATTACAAATTATGCATAAAACTCACGTATTTTTGGGGTCGCTGCCAGTAATTATGCGCCATTCCTCATACTCCAAAGCAGGGTAACATATTTTAAGAGGCATATGACCCACAAGATCACTCCATTTAGCTTCAATCAGATTTAGAATAGCTTCATTTTGCTTTGGTGTACCCAAAGATGAAACAATCGCCCAAAGGTTTCCAAGTGTAAAAAATCTAAAATCCATATGAGCTGGTTGGAGATTGCCTATCAAATAACCTCCTTCCTCTGGTACCCAGTCCATTAGCCACTGAGGAATTTGGTCGGGATAGATGTTGAATTTGTTTGTAGCATCCATGGAATATTCTTCTGTCTTATAGCGATAGATCTCGTTGATCTTCTTCATATCAACCCAATAATATTCTCTGATATGGAATGATAATGCACTGAGTCGGTTGTTAATGGCCCTCACCAAGTTCTTGGACCCATCATTCACAGTGAGAATTTCACGGGAGCACCTTAAAGCTGAATAAAATAAGGCCTGCATAATCAAACTTGTTACGATGGATGCACATGACAACCTTAACTGAGAAGGAAAAACATTCACAAATGGTTAATATGAAATTGTAGGATAGGATAAAAGAAGGGTTGCATCTGATGGATGGGATGCTATAAAGCATGCAATGTAATGCAACAGAAGAAGCAGCATCAACAGCTGAAGGTGAATCCAGGATTAAATTCTTTTAGGTGATAAACTTAACTGCAGAGTGCAATTTGTTTAAGTTACATTCAAACTCACTTGGATCTCAAGGGGATGGCCATGAATGCCCATTCGACGATCAATCATGCAGGAACCATCGGTAACCAACAGCGAAGGAAACATATCAAACCCATCTGTTAGACAAAGGTTAAGTATCATTTTCAACCCTGTTTGGACGTCCACCCTTTCTTGTAGAGCATAGTCCCCGGTAATTTTTCCATACGCCCTTAAAAGAATGATCCACCACAATCCTATCAAAGAAAAGGAGAGAAAAAAGAAATTAATATCAAATGTTTCGATACAGGGTAGTCTTCTGAAAAGGAGAAATATTTGGTTTCATGAATCAGAAAAATAGTTAACCTAATAGAGACTTGGATCAAATAGGTTATACCTCGAAACATTTTCAGGAGTTACAAACTTAAAATGAATTGAAGGGTAACCATCTATGACTCCTGATGACAAACAGAAAAGAACAAAGTAATCGTGGTAACCTGAATCTACTGGTGCGACACGACCTATAGCTGATTCACCA
The DNA here is from genome assembly GCF_009727055.1 of Benincasa hispida. Classification (NCBI taxonomy): domain Eukaryota; kingdom Viridiplantae; phylum Streptophyta; class Magnoliopsida; order Cucurbitales; family Cucurbitaceae; genus Benincasa; species Benincasa hispida. The sequence continues at coordinate 45,341,441 of NC_052354.1, forward strand.
AAGTCTGGATCTAAAACTTCCTCAAAATTATTGCCATCAAGGGGAACAGTTCTGACTTTGAAGCTTGCTGGCATCAAGCCCTGTCCTGGGCTATAACAATCAACTGTTTTCTCCCAGCTCTGGAAAAATAAATGTCTTCTCTGAGTTTCATGTCATAAATTGTAGAAATATATCGAAATCTTTTGACTCAGTCTAATTTCACAAACATAACTTGTTACAGAACAGTTACACTTCGTGCCAAGTGAACAATCATAAGGAATAAACAAAAGATCGTCAATTAACAAGCAAATCTTCTCAAGCTAAAATTAGATACTCGAGCCAGAACAATCCCTCTGCAATAGAAATGATCTCTCACATGCAACTCGCATCCTAAAATTTAAAATTTAAGTTGTATCCTTTGTGATGGGACTAGATACACATTGAATAATTCATCTATGCAGCCGCCAGAGCACTTTGCTAAAACCATGAATAATTGTAACTATTATTTTAGTTGAAAGGTTAAATGGTCAATGAAATCCCATATCATATATACACACATAGAGCGAGTGAGATTGAATAACCTATTCAAAATGATAAAAATTTAACATATTCACGTAAGAACTAGCAGTTGTAGGGTATGCATGAGAAAGTTCCCAAAACATTAAGATAAATAAGTAAAAGAGATAAATAACACATAAAGAACAAGGAAAGGGGTACCTGTAACTGTAAGGTATGAAGGAGAAAGTTCCTCACAATCTCCCCTTCACCGTTCAGCAGGAATGCAAGGGCAGAAGGAACGAAATCTCGAATGAAGACCTGATCATAATTCAACGGTTGCTTATCAGCCGGGTCATTTGCAGCCATAGTCCCAACCGGACTTCCACAATATGTCACAACAGCCTCACGTAACAATCTCCAGGCCTCTTTCTCAATATCAGACTCCTCTCTCTTTGAACTAATAACCTTAGCTTTATTCAAATCCTCTAAGTTTTCCTCATTTACATGTTCACTACCAACTTCTATTCTAGAATCTTCTTCTCCTACAATATTCTCATCCTTGTCAATCTTTTCAACAACCAAAGGCTTCGCATTCAAACCACCTTGAACATATATCCTTTCAAAGTTATTGTCATTCACACGGGTTTCAATCGATGTCGAAAGATCACGAACTTTTGATGCAATTCTAGCAATTATAGACACATCCCTTTTGGTTTTAGGAAAAATACTATAACTACAAGACCTTGTTATTACCCTAGATTGGCCATAACTCAATCTAGCCACAGAAAAATTCTGGGTCCCTTCCAAAAACCGTTGAGACCCCGAGAAATGAAAAGGGTGAGAAGTATACTGGCTATTAGAATGAAACTTGAAGCTAAAGTTCAAACAAGAATTGTGGGGCAAAGTATAAGGGGATTTTACACGCGAGAACCCAAAGAACCCTGAATTCCTACAACTAATTAGAAGTCTAGAAGAAGCCTTCATCGTCGAATTATCAAGCAGAGCAATCATGTTCAAAACAATGAATCAGAACAATAACAAACCAGAGAAATCAAATCAGTGGAAAGTGGATAAGATTCAAGAATTTTACGCATCAGTCGGGCTTATCTTCGATTTCTGCGGCGAATTACAGAATAAATTTCAAGGGAAACTTGAGATTGATTGATTGAAGAAGAATGGTATCTGAAATTCAAGAAGCAAATGAATGGTCTAGGGAAAAGGTAAATGGGGCGCCATTTTATAGATGCAATTAACGAGAAAAAATAGGTAAAGTTGTCTAAATCCGTGGATTAAGTGGTGGGTTTTTTTCTCAAATTAGCAAAGTTTTATTTTTTATTTTAAGATCTTTAACAAATCTATGAGCCTTTGTTTTCGGGCAAGAATTCATTTTAAGGGAATTGTTAGATTCGTCTTGAGTGGAAATGAATGAACTCAAAAGTTTTTGCCTTCAGATTTTTTTTCCTTTCCTTACCTCTTATTCAGGGCAATATTTACCAAAATTTTTACACTTATATTTAACTCATCAATTTTTAACTTTTAATATATTTTAGAGTTCAAAATGTGTTTAAAGTTGAATTAAAATATTATTTATGAATATAGAAGTATCTAATTTTAGTTAAAAAAAATATTTCAATCTAACTACAAAATCGAGTTCGAGTTCTTAAAAAAACATTATCAAACTTAATAAGTCTAACTCACTGAAAACATTCAATATCATTAGAAGAATTGTGACTTGTAAAAATTCTTTTACAACTATAAGGATAATGTTCACAAGAAAAAAGAGTTAAATTACACGTTTTTAACTTTTAGCATATATTATTTCTAATATACATTTGAACATTAAAAAGTATCTCATAAACAAATCATTTATTATATTAAAAATTGAAAGTTTAAAAACTAATAAAAATTCAAATTTAGAGATACTTTGAAACTTTTTATAACTTTAATCACCAATAAAAAGTCAAGTTTGTTAGTAATTTTAAAATTGTCCAATAAAAAGTTACTATATATAGCTTGTACTTAATAAGTTATCATTGTAATTATTTAAAAGTTCTTTAATTGAGTTAAACGAGAGCATGTAAAGATAAAGATTTAAATTTTTGATCTTATAGTCATCGCGTATAATGTCTTAATTAATTGAATTTGAACATTGATGTTTATTAAAAAAAAACCATTCTAAAATTAGTTAAATATAATATACTAAATGGATAAAAAAACAGACTCCCTCCTAAAATTCGAGATAAAATTTTATCGAAGAACACAAACAATGAATAATTATGATAAGTGAAGCAGTTAATTTCACGGTAAAAAATAAGGTCTTTATTTTTTCCCCCTATTTTTTAAAAAAGAAATAAAGTACAAACAGAACAAATGAATTAGGTAATAGAATTACATAATGAAATAATAACAAAATAAACCATTACGGGTAGAATTTTTATTATTTAGTTAACTCGAGATAATGTGGTTGATTAAGGGAATATAAATGTTAAATTTGTTTCATAACATGTTAAACAACATCATTATTATTATTTCTGAGATAGAAAAGTCAACCATCTATTAGTAGGGAAAGTCAACAACATTAAATTTGTTTCATAGAACATTGTTAACTAGTTTTCTAGGTATGTATTTAGATAAGATAGATTTTTCATATTACGATCGATTGATTATGTTTATTGAGAAGTAAATGTGGCCTTATTTCCAATCAATTTGACGTTTTAAAGTTATTTTTGAAATTTTAGCTAAGTTAAATAAAAAAATAGATATAGTTTAAAAAATAATTATAAAAATTTAATTAAAATTTCAATACCATTTTTAATTTAAATGATTTATTATTAATTTTTTGATAATAGAAATTTATTTAATAAGCCACCGGGGCTAACATGAAAGTATGTCCTTTAGGACCTCATTTACAATCCACTTAGGGAAGTTATATGAGCAATGAAAATTAAGGCCATTTTTATAAGCAAATTTGGGTAAACTATCAGCAAAACTATTTCCTTCCCGATGGCAAAAAGAAAAGGAGGTTGATTCAAAACTCTCAGCCAAATTTCTTATGTCATCCACCTAGCAATCAGCAGCTCTTCTACAAAAAAATTTCCTCTCAAATTGAATTTAATGCATTTATGCAATCTGATTCCACGATGAATTGTAAATTGAATACAACAAATCGTGAATCATTCTATTTGAGAGTAAACTTAGAAAATTTATACTCCACTTTAATTGTAAATCATTCTCTTTGCTTTACATTTTTTTCATTGCAGGCTTTCCTTCTTCTTTTCCTTTCAGCAAGATTCAAAATAAATTGTCAACCTCTGCCGTCATGATGAATTGCCAAAAATGTCGTATGATTCTCGTATCTCCATCTTCGACTTGATCAATGTCTCATGGTGGTTGGGTCGTTGGTTGCTGTTTTCCCGCTGGAGAGAATGGTTGAGAGATGGAGTGAGAGAAGGGACAGAACAAATGGTGAGGAATCGAGCACCTTTTTTTCCCTTTTTTCGTTGCACCAGCCGTCACCAACGTGCTCGCCCGTCGTTTGTCGAGAAAGGTAAGGCGCTCGTCCTCTCCGGCATCGAGACTGAACGAGGGGTGGCTGCAAACAGAAAAGAAAGAGAGAAAATGGCGGGGCCGCGACAGCATTAGGTTTAGCCCCTCCCCCGTTAATGTTCTTTTATTATTTTATTATTTATTTTATTTATCATTTTTTGGTTTTATCCTTTTTTTTTTTTTATTTGGCTTTAAAACATGATCAGATTTTTTTTTCAATATGAATTTTGTTTTTTGTTTTCTTTTTTTAAACTTGCCTCCTCCCCTCCCTTCTTTTTTTTTGTCTCGTTATTGTATTAACTTTTTTAAAAAACTTTTATTAAGCCTCCCTTTTTATATTTTTTTTCATCTATTTTTTCAGCCATGTTTTTTAATCGAATCACTGTTTTACTTTCTTCTTGGGTATTTTTACAACATTTTAAAATTTTTTAATACTAATTTTGGTTTTTTTCCATACTTTTCTTTATTAATAATTTTTCTTCGCAACAACTTTTTTTGCAAAATAATTAGGTTTTCCATACTTTCTATTATTATCTTTTATTAACTTGCTCAAGCTCGGGCTAGTTTGGTAGCTTTTATCCCAAATAACTTTTCCTCCTACGAAGCTCTCCTTATTTTATCTTTTTTTTTTTTTTTTTTTTTTTTTTTTTTTTTTTTTGTTGTAGAAATGCCTTACCAGATCAGATCGTCTTGGCCTTTGAGCTGACCGGATCAAATTGTCTTCGCCTTAGAGCTGACCGGATCAGATCATCTTGGCCTTAGAGCTGGCCGGATCGGATCGTCTTGGCCTTAGAGCTGATCGGACGGATCGTCTTGGCCTTAGAGCTGATCTGATCGGATCGTTTTGGCCTTAGAGCTGACCGGATCGGATCATCTTAGCCTTAGAGCTGACCAGATCAGATCATCTTTGCCTTAGAGCTAACCAGATCGGATCGTTTTTGCCTTAGAGACGACCGGGCCGGATCATCTTAGCCTTAGAGTGAACCGGATCATTTTGGCCTTAGAGAGGACCGGATCGTCTTGGCCCTAGAGAGGACCCGGACCAGATCGTCTTGCCCTTAGAGAGGACTCGATCCGGATCATAATCTTGTATTAGTTTCTGATCATCTTGGCCTTAGAGATGTCTGGATCATCTGTGCGCTTGTGTCGTCTAAGGATGGTTACATTAGAAGGCTCCTTTAGTATTCTCCATCCATTCGAGCTCAGAAAATGTCCAAGCCCTATGAAGTTCACCATCCTTCACCTCCTGCTTCTTTTAGATTATGCAATTGAAACTTATTTCTCTTTGATGACACTTTTTTTTTTGTAGAGCAATGGTTTACTTCATAGAACACATTTCGTCTGGGAAGAAACATCTTGTAATTCTTGCATATAGGAATCAATCTGTAACAAATGGCCTTAGCTTTCTTGTGGAGGAGCCATTGGCTGGTCCATTTACAAATGTATGGCCTGATTTGGACAACAATATGACTACACTCGAATTATCAATAGAGATGCCTTTAACTTAGGGAGAAAAAGTGTGGATATTTGCAATCTTCTATTTATAACAAAGACCCTACTCCTGATCAGGTGTTAACTTTTAGGCGTCACATGATCGATGGTGAGACTCGTTAGAATGCCACCATAAAAAGTCCATGGAGAATTTACCTTCATCGATTGCTGTTGGGAATGGCTAGAGTTCATAGTTGGTCGAAAAGAATGCTCTCTTCATGCCATCTATTTATTTGGTGCAGTGACAAAGTTTTTGTATATGTATGACCAAAATATTGATGTGGTTCGAGCCTTTTGCGAAGCTTGGTGTCTTTCAACTAATACTCTTCACACTATGAATGGTGAACTATCAATTTTACTATGGGACCTGTGGTCATCTGGTAGCCTCTCGATTTGAGGGGCTTCTATAAGGAGGTCATTCCCTGCCTTAGAAAGCTGATCAGCTTATGGGACAAGAAGAGATATCTTTCGAAGACTTATGAACATATTTTTCGGGCGTACTAAATAATTTGCTTGCAGAAAAAGGATTGTGCGTCATCCTCGAAGAATGATTCCCTAGTGACCATTAGTTCTTGGATTTCATTTTGGTTCCTAGGGGCTCAAAAATATGATAAACCTACTATACGAAAGCAAAAGAAAGCCTCTCGCTCCCGATCTACTCAAAACCCAGATGGTGCAAGCATCAAGCCTCAAGACTAGTCTAGTAGAGAAAATATATTATTCAAAGAGCTTAGGATAAAAGATGATTTGAAGGACAAAATGTACTTGACTGCATTTTTATCCTGTTAGCTATGTCTTTTTGTATTTCTGTAAAAAGGGGCTTACCTTTGTCCTGTGGTCTTTAAGACTGCTAGTTTGATGGCTGACTAGAAGACGTTTAGCATTGCCATTCTAGTTCTAGCCAATATTTATCATGATCTAAGGCCAATAATTGAATCTTCAAATCTGATTGGACGCATGGATTTCTATTTTCCCATGCATTATGTCCATGGGTGGTTGGCCCACTATTTTAATACCCATTACCCCTTCTAGTGGATATTCGAGGTATGAACCAATTTTTTTGGTAAAGGTGGTTCAATTTATTTTGGAGGATATGAAGCACGATAATTGATCCATAAATATGCAAACATTCAGTGGCATGTGAATTCTTAGAATTGGAATAGGCATAGGCGTCTGATTGATAATAGAGATTTATCATTTCAACAATCTTGCCAACTTTCTAGTATGTGATCAAGCTATGTATTGTCTTGGTGTGGGAATATTTTGATTATAGAATCATACAACCCTTATCGATTTGGCTGGTAGTTCAGATTTTATCAAGACATTCCTAATGATATAGGGGGAATTTCGCCTGCTGTAGCTCTCTACAACGTGACATACCACTTTAAAGTCTGCAATAAACGTAGATCATTGTCTCAAGTGTTCTTACCGGCCTGCATATTGGAGCCATGCAACCACGTTAACCACGATACATGAATTGATGGTTGACAAAACATGGGAGTTATTTTGAGGATAACATACATCACTTAATAAGTAGCATTAATTTTTCTCCCCTGCAACCCAAGTTACATAAGAATAAATGGAGTAACCAAGAGGGTAAGCAAATTCGTTTTCTTGAAGAAGCAGCTCTCATTCTTCAAAAATATGTTTCTGGTCATGAAGAAAAGAGTCATAGTAGTAACGATGGTAATCATTGGAAAAGACCCTCAAAGAAGACGAAGATGCCCAATGATGATTTTTTTGAAGGAGTTCCAAGTGCTTCGGTAATTCCCAGTGGTATAATAATATTGGTATGTACATCTTCACTTTATGTTCTCTTCGTTTTCCTCTTTAGCAAATAATTTATTCATTTTTCTTTTTTCTTTGTAGTCACCCTTGAGCAATCATTTTCAAGAACTTGCGGAGTACTGTAGCGAAGAATCTTTAACGGGAGGTTATTCTTTTGATTCATTTATCGAGAAGGTCGTTACTTATAAATTGCCATCGGTTAAAACAACTAGACAACCCTTACGATCCTTTAACATTTCTGAAGAAATTCGATGTGACAAAATGAAAGTAGGCATCGTGAGCATTGAAGCTTTAGACCATTCATTTGAAGAGGTTGGCTGCTCTAAAGTACCTTAAATAGAGAAGAACGGGCTTTCCCCTCCTGGTCCTCTTAAGATTTCTGAGCCAATATGATGTGCTGATGATGAACCAATTACTGGGCAACCTTAGCCTTCTCTGTATTTTGGTGAGGCAGTGGTTTCAAACTTCTATCAGAAGGCAACCTTATCTATGTGGGAGGATATTCAAGATAAGATTTTGTGCGCTCCTTTCGAGTATATACCAGGCCTTAAATGAGAAATAGCAACGATATTTTCCGACATTTCCAAGATTCATGAGAACAACTTGGCTTCTCTTTAAGAACTTGTGAATAGTTATCTTAAGAAGGTAGATGATTTCAACACAGTACAATCTTCATACACCACACAACTGCTTTCAGGTAACAAGGACCATCGATAGGGTGAGAAGGCTGTTGGAGTTGATGCCCTAAATCTCGTAAGATCCTATGGTTTGTAATTGTATTGTACAAATATTTTATTTATTTAATAAAATTTGAGATGTTTTATTTGACATTAGTAGCATTAAACCCACAAACCAATAAATTAACATCTAAGGTTATCTTCTGTAGCTTAAACATGAATGTAGAGACATACAGATGAATCATGTATAAGTGATAACCTAAATGGTTTAAGTAGATGGACAAGGTTGGATACTTTATCCTTGTGATACTACGAATACGACCCACTTTTTAGATGTTACAATTATTGTAAAGTGCTACAAGTGATTTGATTCTGATAATTCATGTAGAGACATCTGAGCGGGGTATTCTATATAAAGGAGTTTGTATAAGACCGAACCACGAAATGACTAGTCTTATTATATAACGCCATTTGTAATTGAGACTTACATTTCACTAGGATGACCATAGGTGATATAACTTGAATCCTGAATGAGTTGTAAACTCCTGCCTATGAGGGCGGTCTTTTGATTTGTATGGGTGAGATTGGCCAGATCGCCGACTTAATAGGCCTACCATTTTGGGGATTCGTTTGATTGGGGAACTGTCAACACAACTACACAAGGCAGAATTCACTCATTCTCCAGCGTCGGGGTAAGTAGATAAATTGCTCACTTAAGGGCTGATTCTGTGGCTTGAACAATGTGGTGCCACACTCTCTTCTTGTCCGAGAGGGGTTTGGTCATAGTTGGACTATGATTTATTGTTTATTAGAGGGATCGGTGATAATTAAGGAGTTAGATGTAACTAAAGGGGAAAAATGGTAATTTTGGCCCAGCTGTACTTACGAGCAATTTGTGAAAGGTCATCATACTGTTGACTGATTATATCCAATGGACACAGAAATATATCTATAGTGTGAAGAGTGCAGCTGTCGGTTTTTCAGTGAAGTGTCTGATAGTTAATGGATGTTGGATAATATAATTAAATGAGTTTAATTACTTATTCAAGTACCATTAGAGCTTCAAGTTACAGGTCCATGAGGTCCCTTCTGTAGCTTAACACAGATTAAATGAGAATCAATTTTGGATTAATTTGAATTGATCAAATTAATTAAGGGAGTTAATTATATGTGAAATAATTTAATTTAATTTAATTATATATGATATAATTGCTATAATATATTTGATACATTATAATATAAATTTTATTTGAGAGTAAATAAATATTTGAATATGATTCAGATATTAATTATATGAATTAGATTCATATTGTTGAATTTAATATAAATGAGATTTATATTAAATACTATTAATGAGAGAATTAAAACTATAGGTTATATTGTATGTGATGCAATATTAAACTATAGGTTGTGTTTACTGACATATAACCTATAGTTATATATATTAAGGTAGTGATTTTATATATATATAAAGTAGTTTTACTTAAATTAAAGTTAATTTATTTTATTTTTTTAATTTTAATTTGAATTAATGGGAGGAAATAACTTTATCTCCCCTATTTTCTCTCAACTCACTCCCTGAGTGGTGGGTGTGGTTGAGGATTATTCTCTTCTTCTCAATATTTAGAGGAGGAAAACCACTCTTTGCAATTTTTTTTTCCAGAAAAGATCTCACCCTCTCCTTCCCTTAAACGAAATTTCCCTTTCTTCCAAAAATACCAAGAGCTTACAACTCCTTGGATTCTCATCTTAGAGAATACAAAGGAAGCCTTCGTGGTGGTGGCCAATTAGGATTTTGAGTTCTTTGCAATTTTGGAGGAGGAATTATATGTGAAGATTAGATCTTCAAAGGTGAGTTCCTCTTTATTTCTCTATTCTTTTTTTTCCATATTAGCATGCTATAAAATTTAAATTAAATGCATAATGTTTCTGTTTTGTTATTGTAAATTTCATGTTCTGTAAAATTGAGATTCAGGTCCAATCTCTGCTTCCGCTTTGAACCTTAATCGGTTCCTTTAATTGGTATCAGAGCGGGGTTTTTGGTCCAAAATTTTCCAATTTTTCATAATATATATATATATATATTACAGTTTCTTGGTGGAATTTTATCATTTTGTACGTTTACAAATGTATGGATTGATTATTTACATTATTGGATAACATTGGGATTGGATCTCGTCTTTATAGCCTCTATTTTCTTTAATTAATTAATTTATTTTTTACAAATTTGATTTATAAGGGCCCGTGTTTTGGGCATAATTTTTGTTATAGAGTCTTTATTTGGTTTGTATTGTGTCATTCGTGGCTGTTCCGATCGAATTCTAGAGAAGACGAAGCCAAAATTGGAGGAGTTTTAAAGAAGATCGCAACTATACAGTGTATTCTGTACTGTATCTAGCATTGCAATGCTGCGATTAGGCAAACAAACGTTCTATCTGTATAGAAGTCATAGCATTGCAACACTGCAAGACGAAAAGAACAATCCGGTTTGTACCTGATTCAGTTTGTGNTCTACGAGACGAAATGAAAAAAACTATCCGGTTCACGCCCAGTTCGTTCATGGCTCGACTGGTTCCCGCGGTTTGTACATTTCAAGGCCTTGTTCTCTTGTTTTAAACTGGTTGATCAATATTTTTGTAATAGATAGTTTTTTATTAATTAAATTAATATAAATGTTATATTAATTTAATTAATTGTTTAGAAGTCCAACGATCCAGTAATTGTTTTTAAATTATGCATTTGATGCATGATTTATTTTAATATTATATATACCATAATGTATGTCATATAGTGAAAATACCACCATAGGTTATGCATAATTCATGCATCATTATTTATATTATAAATGCTATAATGTATATAGTTGCATGATTTTATTTTTATAGCATGCTCATGCATCATATAATATAAGTGTTATAGTATATGTTTGCATGCATTAATAACATAGCCATGCATTATTTATATTATAATTGTTGTAATATATAGTTTTATGTATGTATGGATGGATGTTATTAATTATTTCATTACCTTATTATATAAGTATTATATATGGTTAGTAATGAAATGGAATTACATGAAACATGACACTACCTTAGGTAGTTTATAATTGTTATAATTTACTAAGTACGTCAATGAATGCAATTATATGATTTTAATTTATTTTATAAATTAGAATTGCATGCAAACCTTAGGTTAAAATAATTTTTCAAAATAGTTTTAAAATATGATTCACATAAACCTAAGATTACTTTTCTAATAAGATTAGAAATTAAGTTTAATCTTTTAATCAATTTAATAGGATTAAATTGATTCTTAATTAAAAGATTAAATTTGTAACAAATGTATCTATTAGGACCTTTTGTCTAAGGTTAGTTATGTCTAGGCTAGGGTATTTAAGTTGAAGAAAATGTAACCCCCTTACTTGGGAACTTACTTGGAAAGGTGAATTAGATACATTTATTACAAGCATGTAATGGTTGATTGAAATTTATTAAAGTGTTTAATAAAAATTAATCAAAGTTGTTTAACCATCTAAAGTAAGTGTTACTTTTGGGCAAATTAAACAAAACACTTAGTAAAAAATTAGTAGCCGGATTTTTCTAAGTTAAATAACCCTAGGTTTAAAACTCAGTGGGAGGTAAATGGGATATATGATACTTCATTTTACCTTTTCACGTTTCTCCCTAAAAGTTCACATCGTGAGATTTATATTGGGCCTTGAGACACCTTTGCTTGTGTCCCCTTACGGATGGTGTTTGTATAGGTCAATATCAAGGTGAATGGAGAGAGTGTTTATGATAAGTGGAAGCGGGATGTGTGACATGATTTCTCTAATTAGTTTGTAGTAAAGTTTCATGCTTGGCCTCGAGACACCTTTGCTTATGTCCCCCTACCGATGACATTTGCATGATTCTTTATCTCAAACTCCAGAAATGGATAAGATTACTTTAGTTTTTGTCTCAATCGGTTTTTTTCGACAATTGGCTCATTGGGGTGGAACGGGTTACAGTTAAAAGAAAATTTTAAGCGAGTTTAACAATTTTCGGACCGAACAATGGTGACTGATAGTTACAGTAACAAGGAGTTGTTCTATCTATTGGTTGAGATAGTCTCATCTTAGTGAAGGGGCACCTGATCACTCTACAGTGGCTTTTGTCCTGTCTCACTAAAACATCATTGCGAAATAGATGTCACTTAGGGTGCATTAGATTAACTAAATTTGATTGGTTTTTGCAAATGGGTTAATACATAGATTACTAATATAAATAAATTGTATGGTTTCAACAAACTAAAATTATGACTTCCGTGACACTTAACTTACTTGCTGCCGACAAATTTACTGGTGAAAATTATACAACGTGGAGAAACACAATCAACATAATACCGATCATTGATGACCAATGTTTTGTCCTTATGGAGGATTATCCTCCTATCCTGCTCAAAATGTCACTTGAAATGTTTAAGAAGCATACGAGCACTGGATAAGGGAAAATGAAAAGACCCGAGCGTATATCTTAGCTAGTCTTTCTGAAGTCCTAAATAAGAAGCATGAACCCATGATCACTACCGTGAGATCATGGAGTCCCTGCAAGGGATATTCGGATAATCATCCACACAACTAAGGCATGACGCTCTAAAACACATCTTCATATGCAAGAAGGGGCATCTATTAGAGAGCACGTTCTCAAAATGATGGTCCACTTCAACATGGCAGAGATGAATAGGTCTATCATTAATGAAGCTAGTCAGGTTAGCTTTGTTTTGGAATCTTTACTTGAAAGTTTCCTACAGTTTCGTAGCAATGCTGTTATGAACATGATTGATTACAACTTGACCACCTTACTCAATGAACTTTAGACTTTTCAGTCCTTGACGAAATGCAAGGAACAAAAGGGAGAGACAAATGTTTCTTCTATTAGGGTTTGTGCCCTAAAGTCTCGTGTCTTGTAGTTTGTAAAAAAATTTGTACAGACACTTGTGATGTATAATATATATGATATTTACTTTCTACAAACTAATAAACTTAATATCCCTGGTTGTCTTTATGTAACTTAAGCATGTATGTAGTGACATACAAGTGGATTATATCTTAAGTGAAAACCAAAATAGTCTGTAGTATATGAATATAGGAGGGAAACCTTATCCTGGTAACACTACGAATGCGACCCGCTTTGTGAAATTGTTACAAATATTGTGACTTGTCACAGATGGTTTGATCCTGATCATTTATGTAGTGGACATGCGAGTGGGGGCATCATGTACAAAGTGTTTGTATAAGACCTGACCTTGAAGTGTTAATGTCTTGTCATATAACTCCAGTCATGACTAAGACTTCATTTCACTAGGATGACTATAAGTAACATGACCTCAATCCTGAGTGAGTTGGGAACTCCTGCCATTGAGGGCGGTCCTTTGATTTGCACGGGTGCGAGTGGCCAGAGTGCCAACTCAAACCTACCATTTTGGGGATTCGTCTAATTTGGGAGCTGGGAACTCAACTTCACAAGATGGAGTTCACTCCTTCCCTAAAGTAGGGGTAAGTAGATAGATTGCTCTTTTAAGGACTGATCCCGGGGCTTGAATGATATGGCACCACACACCTTCTCATGGAACGAGAGGTGTTCACACATAGTAGAACTATGTTGTATTGTTAATTAGAGGGATCAATGGTACTTAAGAAGGAAGATGTAATTATAGGAGCAAAATGGTAAATTGGGCTGCTGTAATTACGCGCGTTTGTGAAGGGTCATTGTACTGATGATTGGTTATATCCAATGGACATAGAAATATATCTATGACAAGAAGAGTTCAACTATCAGTCTTTAGTGGAATGCCTGACAGTTAACGGATGGTGGATATCATGACTAAAGAGTTTAGTCAGCTATTCACGTACCGTTGGAGCTTCGAGCCAAAGGTCCATAAGGTCTCCTTGGTAGCTTGGATACAAGTGAGAGTCAGTTTTTGGGTTAGTTTGAAATGTTCAAATTGACAAGAGGGAGTTCGATTATATATGATATAATTGAACGAGTTAATTAAATATGATATAATTAACTTTATTTATGAGATACATTAATTTGGAGGAAATTGGATATAAATATGATTTATATCTAGTAGAGAAAAATATTATAATTAATATATGATATTAATTGATATGTTATGAATATGATGAGATCATATTCATTGGACGGTTATAAATGAAATGGGGCGGTGTCTCTTCTATTCTAATAACGGATGAGTGTATTGAAAGATCACTTTGAGATGCATAAATAGTTGACGGTGTGTTAAGCATGAGAGGCATAAACATTGTGTTAAATAGAATGTCATCACTTAGAAAATTAGTGCCTATACGATAGTACTTGCATGACCGCATACATGTACGATATTGCTAAGCGATCACTTACCAATTACACCTTCGCGCGCTATTAACTAAATGATCATTTACCTTTTCCTAAGCGATCATTTAGCTCTCGATATTTACTACGATCGTTTAGTTTTTCCTACACTATCGTTTAGACGATTGCTCACCCTTTTCCTACACAATCGTTTAGACGATCGCATACTCTTTTCTACACGATCGTTTAGACGATCGCTTACTTTTTCCTACATGATTATATACTTCACCTAAACGATCAAGCATCTTGTCTATGCGATAGACGACCTCATCTCCCACTTGCTTGATTGTTGTGTACGATATTTCTTCCTCCTTCCCTCTACTAAATCCGAATAAAGGCTACACTTTGGATTCTCACTCCAAGAATACTGAGGGATCTGAGTGGTGGTGTCATATCCGTTTCCTTCTGTTTGAGTGGTGATTGTTTGAGGTAGACGGTTGAGTTTTAGGCTTGCTGTGAAGAAAAAATCTTCATATGGTATGATCTCTTAATCTCTTTAGCATTGTGCCCAACACCCCTTTAGAGCTACTCGAGAGAGAGTCTAAAGAAAGAACCTAATGACTCGAGAGAGCTAGGTTAGAATCTAGACTCGAGAGAGCAAGATTAGATTGGCATAAGTAAGAGATAGGGACTTAGAGATAAGCTCTATTTGTCAACCTGCATCGCATGCATCCTAGAGATGGGAATGATATTATGTGATCGCCTTATTTGTATGTGTGTCATTTTGTCATCGCATAAATAAGAATAGAGGCTTATGTGTAAGTCCTATAGATTTATCGCATATATTGCATGCGTTTTAGCATTAGAAGCCATAGCATTTGCACCAAGTGGTGGTTTACTATTGTATGTGTGTTGCACGATCGCATGGCTTGCATTGACTAAGACTGCCTTTGCGGTCACTCTTAAGGGTTGCAATGAAACATCTTCGCATTTTATCTATTTTCCCATTCATCTGTTCCATGTCAAGTGTTGTTGTATCTCTACCTCTCATGCATATTCTCATTGCGTTGCTGTTAGTTAGGAGTAGGAGTAGTGTTAATATAGAAACCCCTCCATCATTCTTTTATTTAAACCGCTGCATGCACATTATCGCATTCATTTTGCTACAAGTCTCTGAGTTCGACCTCGGATGAATTGAGAAACTTGTGTTCGTGTTATACTTGGCGTGAGCGCAAGAAAACTTGTGACAGGATGCATGGTCATCGCATACTTTCGTTAACGCATTATCATTCCAATGTATGACCATCGATGCATGACTATCAATGCATATTTTAAGAACATGCATCGCCTATTGCGTCCAATGGATTTTAGTTGTTGAATAATTTGACTTCTAATTTCCTGTCATTAAGTTTTTGGCGCCGTTGCCGGGGACTTTGGCAAAATAGTGTGGTAACGATTATTTTTCTGATTTCTTTACAGACTCTCAATCTCTACGAATTACGACCCAAAGATTGAGAGGAAATTCAGAATAAGATTAAGAGACCGCCAACAACAATAGTTAGATAAAAAAGATATGGCAGAGCAGCCTGGAAACGGAGCACCAAACGAAAACAACATCATGGCGAACCCAATCCTTCTGGCTAACGATCACAATAGACCCATTAGGGACTATGCATCACCAAACCTCTATGATTTCTCTCCAGGAATCATGAGGCCTGCCCTCGATGGAAGCAGATTCAAAATGAAACCGATGATGCTATAGATGATCCAGCCTGCAAGACAATTCGGAGGTCGGCGTGGCGAGGACCCGCATGCCCACCTCCGAAGCTTTATTGAAATACGCAATACTTTTGTGTTCTCGAACATCTCTGTTGAAGAAGTTCGACTAACTTTGTTCCCATTTTCTCTTTGTAATCAGGCAAAGAAATGGGCGTATTCTCTCGAGCCGGGAGAGATCACTTCATGGGAACAGGTCGTAGAGAAATTTATGAAGAAATATTTTCCGCCTACTGAGAACGCTAGACGAAGGAAACTCATAAGAGGTTGATCTAGGACTGTCCACACAATGGTTTGCCAGACTGTTTTCAGATGAAAATCTTTTATCATGATTTGAATCCCGCTTCGCAGATCGCTGCCAATGCGGCAGCCGCTAGTGATCTGCTTGATAAAATGTATGACGAGGCTAAGAATATCTTGGATCGCATCTTTAAGAACCATGAAGATTGGAGAGAGAGTGATTAGAGACTGAGAATCAAGGATAATGCGCAAGTAATGGTGCTATTACTTTACTACAGAATTAGATGACCGCAATGATGAACTTAATTCAGGGAATTGTGATCAGTAGCCCAACACCGCAAAATGGGCAAATCAACGCAATTTGTCAAAACACCACAAGGTGTGCGACTTGTGGTGATGGGAATGCAATGGAAGAATGCCCATAGAATCCACAGTGTATTTACTTTGTGAAAAATAATCCTTTTTCGAATATCTACAAACCCGGTGTGGGAAGAAACACCCCAATTTTTACATGGAAGAATCAGCCAGCAAAATTTCAACCTGTGGTGCAGAAAGAAAGGGCCCTTGGATTCTTCTTGTTGCAATTAATGGTCAGCCAAGCAAATCAAGCCAGTTAGCTCACAACTGCCCGCAATCTTCTTTCCCTGAAAGCCTATTGAAGCAATATATAGAGAAAAACGAAACGGTTGCTTCAAACTCAGGCTACGTCCATCGCAATCTAGAATTACAGATGGGGCCAGATTGGCAAGTGAGCTAAAGAACAGATTGCCAAGGGGCCTTGCGAGTTCAACAGGAACTCCCAACGCAACCGAGGGGATTAGGTAAAGAGCAATGTCAGGTTGTGACTTGCGAAGTGGAAAAAACTGTATGGGAAAAAGAAAGAAAGGAGCCTAGTCACGATTGCTCCCATTACAGCGGAACCTGAAAATGCAGTGATACAAGAAGAAGAAGGAGAAAAGTAGTAATAAGATCCAAGAGTTTGCATCGACCTCAAGACAACAGAGAAGGGGACCGTTTGAAGTGTAGTTACCACCTTTCTCATAGAGACTTTAGAAGAAAAAAGAATGAAGAGGTTACAGTACCAACGCTTTCTACGTCTATGTTAAAAACAATTACATATTAATATTCCATTCAGGTGAAGTATTAAGGAATGCCCCTTGCCTATACAAAAGTTTCTAAAGGATATGGTAACCAAGAAGAGGAGCTGGTAAGTTTGCCACGGTGGCTTTAACACAGAGTTCAAATCAATCATTCAACTTGAAGATGAGCGATCCGTGGGAGTTTACTATTACCTTGCTCCATAGGAGGACTGTACATCGGGCAAGCCTTGTGTGACCTTGGAGCCAGCATCAATTTGATGCCTATGTTGATCTTTAAGTAGTTGAATGTGGGGCAACTTGTGCCCACAACCGTGACTCTCCAATTGGCCAATAGATCTCTGGTGCATCCAGAGGGAAAGGTGAAGGACGTGCTGATCACCATTGACAAATATATCCTACCAGCCGACATCATCATCTTGGATTACGAGGTCGACGAAGATTTGCCCATCATCTTGGGGCGACCATTTTTATCAATAGGTCGCGCCCAGATTGATGTGCATAAATGGGAGATCACTTTGAGCATCAATGGACAGAAGCTCAAGTTCAACATAATCCGTGCCATGAAGTTTTCTGACAAAGTTTGAGGAAGAGAATGAAGAAAAGGATGCAAGTGCATCCATTTCTTCCTGTAATACGATCATAACAAAAAAAAGCAAGGAAGAAGAGATGATCGCAAACCAAGAAGAAGAGCCAACATAAAAAAAAGAAAGAAAAACAAAGTAAACGTCCCTCATAGAACCACCAACATTGGAATTAAAGACCCTACCGACCCATTTAAAGTACGCATTTTTGGGGCAGAATGAGAAGCTGCCAGTGATCATTTCATTGGAACTTAATTAAGACCAGGAGAATGCGTTGATGAGCATTCTGAGGAAACATGTGGGAGCAATTGGTTGGATGCTTGCCGACATTCGAGGAATCAACCCAACATATTGTATGCACCGTATTCGTCTCAAAGAAGACCATAAGGCAACGATCGAACATCAGCGCAGGCTCAACCCTGCGATGAAAAAGGTCGTTAAAAAGAAGATCATTAAATGGTTAGATGCGGGCATTATTTATCCGATAGCAGATAGCACGTGGGTCAGCCTCGTGCAGTGTGTGCCGAAAAAGGGTGGCATGACGATAGTCCCGAACAAAAATAATGAACTAATACTGCAAAAGACCGTCACTAGGTGGCGCATTTGCATGGCGCAAACTGAATGCTCCACAAAGAAAGTTCATTTCCCCCTACCATTCATCGATCAAATGCTAGACTGTCTAGCCGGAAATGACTTTTACTGCTTTCTGGATGGTTATGCCAGGTACAACCAAATTATGATAGCTCCAGAAGATCAAGACAAGACCACATTCACCTCTGTCTCTTATACACATCTAGATGTGTATAAGAGACAGTCACTAGATGGCGCATATGTATGGACTACCGCAAGCTGAATGCGGCCACAAAGAAAGATCATTTCCCTCTACCGTTCATTGATCAAATGCTAGACCGTCTAGCTGGAAATGACTTTTACTGCTTTCTGGATGGTTATGCCAGGTACAACCAAATTATGATAGCTCCAGAAGATCAAGACATGACCACATCTGTCTCTTATACACATCTAGATGTGTATAAGAGACAGAAATTCTACAGACGCTTTGTCAAAGACTTCTCGAAAATAGCACGACCACTGAGTGCGTTGTTGGAGGCTAACAGAAAATTTGATTTTGACAACAATTGCCTCAACGCATTCAGAATTTTGAAAAATGCACTGATAACCGCACCCGTGTTGATTGCATCTGACTGGACACTTCCTTTTGAAATAATGTGTGATGCAAGCAGGTATGCGATGGAAGCAGCTTTGGCACATAAGAGAAAAACAATCTTACATCCTATCGCATATGCGAGTAAGACGTTAAATCCTGCGCAGACCAATTATACCACCACAAAGAAAGAGCTTCTTGCAGTAATTTTTGCGTTGGAAAAATTTCGAGCATATCTGCTGGGGATGAAGGTACTCATCCATACTGATCATTCGGCAATAAAGTACTTAATGACAAAGAAGGACGCAAAGCCGAGGTTGATCAGATGAGTTCTCCTCCTTCAAGAATTTGACATATAAATAATTGATCGAAAGGGGATAGAGAACCAAGTTGTGGATCATTGTCTATATTGAAAAACCCTGAAGTTGACCCCAATGAACCAGAGGTGAGTGCGGTGTTCCCAGATGAGCAGCTGTTCCATATTGAAGAATTGTCTTGGTACGCTGACATAGTCAACTACCGGGTTTGTGGATAATTTCGTGAAGATTATACCTACCACCAACAGAGGAAGCTCAAATATGAATGCAGATATTATTATTGGGATGAGCCAAATCTATATAAAAAGGGGGCAGACCAGATTTTGTGACTATGCGTACCAAATGCTGCTCAACAATGCATATCATCGCAGTGTCATGATTCACCATATGGTGGGCACTTTAGAGGACAACGCACTACAACCAAGGTTTTACAGAGTGGATTCTTATGGCCAACATTGTTTAAGGATGCAACTGACTAGATAATGAAGTGTGATTGGTGCTAACGCACAGGTAACATTTCATGGAAACATGCAATGCCGATGAACACCATCTTGGAGCTTGAATTGTTTGATGTGTGGGGTATTGATTTCATGGGACCATTCCCTCCCTCGAATGGATGGTAAACATTATATTTTATTAGCCGTCGACTATGTATCTAAGTGGGTAGAGGTAGTGGCGTATGCCGCAAGCAATGCGGCGGTAGTCTCTCAATTCTTGAAGAAGAACATTTTAACTCGTATTTTGGCACCCCACGTGCCATAGTAAGTGATGAGGGGTCTCACTTTGTCAATCATACTGTTAAGGAGCTGTTGTGCAAATACAACATTCTCCACAAAGTGGCCACCGCATACCATCTGCAGACGAATGGTCAGGCCGAGGTGTCCAATCAGGAGATTAAGCTGATACTCGAGAAGGTAGTAAGGCCTTTGTGAACAGATTAGGCAACAAAGCTCGACGATGCGTTGTGGGCATACCAGACTGCATTTAAAACACCCATAGGTGTGTCCTCATATGCGTTAGTATTTGGTAAGGCATGTCATTTGTCTCTGGAGCTGGAATTCAAGGCAATGTGGGCGATGAAGAAACTGAATTTTGATTTGAAGAAAGCAGGAGGAGCGCGAAAAATGCAACTGGTCGAACTAGAAGAATGGAGGATTAACGCATATGAGAACGCAAAGATTTACAAGGAGCGCACCAAGCGCTGGCACGACAAACGCATATGTGGTAAAAACCTCCAAGTCGAGCAGAGTGTCTTACTATTCAACTCATGTCTATGGCTCTTCCCGGGAAAACTAAAGTCATGTTGGTCCGGACCATTCATAGTTTGACAAGTATTTCCGCATGGCGAGGTTGAATTATCAAATGATGATGGAACCAACATATTCAAAGCTAATGGGCAGCGAGTAAAAGCGTATCATGGAGAAGGCTGGCATTGTCGAGTCGACTTCGTGAAACTAAGGAACTTTGAATAAAGAAGGAAGTAGGTGGTCCCTACGTTATCAAACGATTGAAATCCATGAGGGATACAAGTTTTGGGAATCATGGACTCTTCAATTCTTCTCTACTACTCAGAACTTTCAATTCATTATATCTTTTCAGTCTTTATCTATTCTTACTCTTCTTATTCTAAAAATAAAAAAATAAAAAAAGGTGTTTGTTTTGTTTAAAAATTATTTGACCCTCTCTCTGTTTTTCTTGCAACGATCGAGGTGCAAGATTATGGAGATGTTACACGAAGAAGCAACTTATCAAATTCTGTCATCGCAATCCAAAGAAGATAAATCGGCAAAGAAGGATGCATTAATACATAATGCGGGTGACAACGTAAATTTGGGGATGTATTCTTTCTTAACTTTTTTTTTTCAAATTTGGCACTATTGCATCGCATTTTAATTTTAAAAGTTTTATCACCGCATCCTCTTTGATTACCACAATCATTTGACATGGATAAATTTAGTAAGCTATCGCATACTGTCTCTTTGCCAATTATGATTTCAATAATGAAAAATATGCTTCTATTTCTTTCATATATACTAGAGTCAACTTAATCTTAAGATAGTCGCCTCATGGAATATTTCTAGAAGTTAGGGGTCCGCTAACTTTCTTTCAAACTCTTTTTACGAAGCTTTCTAAGAACATCACATGACTTCTTTCAATCTTTTGGCAATGAGGACATTGCCGCATTTTAATTTGGGTTCGACCTTGCTATGTTGGAACTAAAAAAAAAAAAAAAAAAAAAGAAAAAGAAAGAAAAAGGAAGGAAAATTTTGAGAATAACAACTCCACTGTCAACGTAATGGGGAAACCCATGCTGATAAGAGTCAAGTTGTGAAGGGAACTTACCCGTAGTTGGATGTCCATATGACACACGTGGGGGCAGACCAAAACAAAAGTAAGTCACCAAGATCAACGCAGAAATAAATGACTGTAACTTCGCTGCCAAGAAGGTATGAGTTTAGTCTGAGGAAGAGCGCATTGCTCGTAGTTGGATGTCTGCATGACACACGTGGGGGGCAGGCCAAAATGAAGGCAAGGCATTTGGATCAGCGCAAGGTCAGAAGAAAAAAAAAATATAATAGTGTCAAGAAATATGTAAGGATAAAAATCAATTGACACCCAGTGGAAAAATTTTCTTTTAGAAATAAATCATGCGATGTTCTGGAATTTAGTAAAGTCCTTTTGAAGGTTAAGCTTGCGATCCCTAAATCTTAGAAATATTTTTAGAAGAGGCTTGAATAAGACTCAAGGAAACTTTGGTATATAGGATTTGAACGAAGTATCCTTGAGAAATCTAGGAAAAGAACATTGTGGTCGATTTGCTAAAGGAAATCTTTAGCTTATGCTTGAGGACAACCATTGTTTAAATTTGGGGGTGTGATAACGGGCAAAAATACACATTATCATAGTGCTAAGTTCTTAAACAATGTTGGCTTGTGTTGATAAAATGTGTTAGATTGCGTCCAAAAAGCATTAAGTTTATTATATTGCGGCCGCATGCGTTCATTGCATAGGAATAGTTGATTTTTGTATTTTTATGCAGAATATGCATTGACGCAAGGCAGAAATTGCGATCATAGGAAATCATTGGTCGAGTGCAGCATTACCGCAAGGCTTTGTGGTGATTGTGTTCGCAAATATTCGCTCAAGAAGGATTGCTACAACTTGGTCGGCACAACTTGGTGGACGCATCTAGGTGAAAGGCATAATTAATTGCGATGGGATAGAAAACTGATGATGGTCGAATCCGAATTAAGCTGATAGCTGCTAACGATAAAAAGTACATTCAACTTTTCGATGACAAATATTCAGCACATCAGTCAGGGAATTAAAGTCATTCCATCTGAGAAATCATAAGAGAGAAGCTGCCTTCACCTTGAAGCTCTATAAATACCAAAGGCATCCTTCAGAAAAGGGATTCACCAGTTCGAAAATTCATAAGCTCGAATCGCATGTCTTTGTCCATGATTTTTCCTTTTTATTTTAAGGCGGAGCAAGAGAAGAGTAAAGACGCCAAAGATCGCTCAGGGAAACTCGAGAGAGAATCTTGAGGCGTAGAAGCAGAGAGTGGGCCGACTCTCGCGAGAGCGAGATTATCTTTTGAACACGAGTAGAAAAACAGTGTAAAAGCCTGCGCAACAAAAGATTGTTACCAGGCTATTTATTCTATCCTTGCATTTTTATTTTGTACTTCATCTTTATATTTATACAATTGAAGTTCTTATTCTACATCTGTTCACTCTCTTAGCACGCATGAGTAGCTAAACTAGTCGAATGGGTTGAGAAGAACTAAGCTTACATGACCTAGAAAGTTCATTGCTTGCGATTGTCTTGTTTTATGTTGTGCCCAACACCCCTTTAGAGCTACTCGAAAGAGAGTCTAAAGAAAGAACCTAATGACTCGAGAGAGCTAGGTTAGAATCTAGACTCGAGAGAGCAAGATTAGAACCACATAAAGAAGAGATAGAAACTTAGAAATAAGCTCTATTTGTCAACCTGCATCGCATGCATCCTAGAGATGGGAATGATATTATGTTGTCGCCTTATTTGTGTGTGTCATTTTGTCATTGCATAAATAAGAATAGAGGCTTTTGTGAAGGTCTTATAGACTTATCACATATATCACATGCGTTCTAGCCTTAGAAGCCGTGGCATTCGCACCGAGAGGTGGTTTACTGTTGTATGCATGTTGCATGATCGCATAACATGAACGCATCCCTGGAAGTGTTAGCCGAAACTTTTCTCAACCCGTTCACCGCATACTCATCGCATCTTCCATTTATTCAGCTCTTTTCAAACTCCGCCGCATTTGTTCATTTTTCATTACCGCAATCAACAACAAACCAACAATTAATTGAGTTACCGATTACTGCAAAGTTTTCTAAAAAATTACCATTGCAATCTATTTTCACAAGTCCCTGAG
Source organism: Benincasa hispida (assembly GCF_009727055.1). Classification (NCBI taxonomy): domain Eukaryota; kingdom Viridiplantae; phylum Streptophyta; class Magnoliopsida; order Cucurbitales; family Cucurbitaceae; genus Benincasa; species Benincasa hispida. The sequence goes on from NC_052354.1 coordinate 45,365,348, forward strand.
TTCGACCTTGGACTTACCAGGAACTCAGTGGGGTTTATACTTGGATTCCACTAAGAAAACTTGTGTGCTCAACACATTTTTTGCCATCGCATTTCATTCACATTTCCACATCATAAAATAACATATCAACGACCTCATCTCCCATTTACTTGATCATTGTATACGGTCTCTCTTCCTTCTTCCCTCTACCAAATCCGAACAAAGTCCACACTTTGGATTCTCACTCCAAGAATACTGAGGGATTTGAGTGGTGGTGTCATATCTGTTTCCTTCTGTTCGAGTGATGATTGTTCGAGGTAGACGGTTGGGTTTTAGGCTTATTGTGAAGGAGAAATCTTCATATGGTATGACCTCTTGATCTCTTTAGCATTATGAATGCATATTAGTATATTTTAATGTATATATGGTCATTCTGTCACAATGAATTGGAAAAGATCCTCTTCCACTCGTAGGTACTCTTGAATAAGAGTTCCTTTAGCTTCATCCTCCAAGAAGTTCTACAAAGGTACAACCTTTGGAACTAAGTCTGTATCTTCTTCTTTCGATACCAAAAAGTGGAAGAAGAAGAAAGGTAAAAAGGGGAAAGCTAACCCATTAGTTGCTGTCCAGAAGGGCAAGAAGGCTAAGGCTACAAAGGAAATCTGTTTCCATTGTAACCACGAGGGACATTGGAAAAGGAACTGTCCTAAATACTTGGCAGAAAAGAAGAAGGTCAAACAAGGTAAATATGATTTATTTGTATTGGAGACTTGTTTAGTGGAGAATGATGATTCTCCTTGGATAATAGGTTTAGGTGCCACTAACCATGTTTGTTCTTCATTCCACGGAATTAGTTCCCGGCGACAACTGAAAGCTGGGGAGATGACAATACGTGTTGGAACTAGGCACGTCGTCTCAACTATGGTAGTAGGAGGGCTTAGACTTTACTTACAGAAATCTTATATTTTATTAGATAATGTGCATGTGGTTTAAGGCCGGAAAAGGGACCTGATTTCTGTAAAATGTATTTTTGAACAACATTACTCTCTTAATTTTCAAGTAAATAAAGTGTTTGTTTACAAGAATGGAGTATTAATTTATTGTACTAACTTGAAGATAATTTGTATGTGCTAAGATCGTTAGCATCTAAAACCCTTCTTAGAACATTGAAATATTTAAAACTGCGGTAACTCAAATTAAAAGTCTTAAAATTTCTCCTAAAGAAAATGCCCGTCTTTGGCACCTAAGATTATAATACATCAATCTCAATAAGATTGAGAGATTGATTAAGAATGGACTTCTAAACGAGTTAGAAGAAAATTCTTTATCTATCTATGATTCATGCCTTAAAGGCAAAATGACTAAAAGTTCTTTTACTGGAAAAGGTCATAGGGACAAAAAACCCTTAGAGCTTGTACATTTAGATATCTGTGGTCTGATGAATGTTAAAGCAAGATGATGGTTTGATTATTTCATCACTTCTACTGATGATTATTTATGATATGGGTATGTTTATTTAATGCAATAAAAGTCTGAAGCCTTTGAAAGTTCAAAGAGTTTAAAATTGAAGTTGAAAATGCATTAAATAAAAAAAATTAAAACATTTAAATCTGATCGAGGTGGAGAGTTTTTGGATCTTACATTCTAGAACTATTTGATAGAGCATGGAATTGTATCCCAACTCCTAGTACCTGTTACACCTCAGCTGAATAGTGTATCAAAAAGGAGAAATTGAACCCTGTTGGACATGGTTCGGTTTATGCTAAGTTATGCTTTCTTACTTGACTCGTTTTAGAGTTATGCAATATAGATTGCAACATATATTTTTAACTATGTTCCATCAAAGAGTGTTACGAGAATACCTTTGGAATTATGGAATGGTCGTAAAGGTAGTCTATGCCATTTCAGGATCTGCGGTTGCCCAACACATGTGCTTGAGGCAAATCCTAAGAAATTGAAACCTTGTTCAAAATTGTGCATATTTGTAGGCTACTGATGGCATGTAGAAATTCATGTCATCTTAGGCCTTTTATTTAGAATTATGAGGGTTGTTAAGCAGAATATGCGGCAATTATATTAGGAATTCATGAGAAAATGAGCTTGCGACATTCAACATTGAGAATCTCGACTAACCCATTATTATTTTTTATTATGCGTTCAATGGCCTATTTTTTGTAGCTAACGCAGAAGGTGGATGCAAACGCGAAAGTCGGGCTATCGCATAGATGATCGCATGCAGAGATACTCTCCATCACAAAGGCGAAATGCGATGTTGGGTTCCTAATTGGATATACTAAAGTTTCTACAAATAATCAAAGTTCTGAAGGCACTATATAATGAGAGGAATAGTGTATCATGATAGTATGTTATACGAAGAGGACTATCGTATCAGGATGTGCACTATAAAAATTGACATTAAAATTATAAATACAAAAATAAAAAAATCGATTTAAATCTCTTTCTCCATTATTATCGATTTGGTAATTGGTATAGTGTAATACTTGGAGCACTCTACTTCTGATATTTGCGAGATACTTCTTTGCATAGTATTGAATAGTCTTGAGTAATTGTGTAGATATGAACTCTAAACCACTAAGTTGAACACAATGTTCCTATTCTGCCATAACACAACTAAATAAGAAATTAGGAATACTTCTTCTCTTTCAAGATAAATTACGTATCGCTAAATACATAACAATAGTAAGTGTTTAGAGAGTTAAGAGTCAAACACCTATTGAATCATGAAACTGGGAAGCTAATAAAAGTTCGAGCTTCACCACTAGCAATATACTCACGAACTCTTAAATTCACGAATGCACACCATGTATATTTAACATGGAAGTTATTGCCTATATGAGGAAATTGAGCTCTATACTACAATGAATTTTTTTGATAGCTAATCATAAGCCTCAATCGTATATAATGAAGAATACGATAGATATCTTGGAGTGAATCTTATCACTCTTTGTAGAGAATCATATCGTCGAAATGAGTACGTAAGAGGCTATGTTCTATCTTTTGCGCATATTACAGGATCTGCGGTTGCCGCAAACCTTATCTAGACAAAAGTGCTTATCGAGAAACTGAGAGAGCTAAGTCACAGTCCCTCCTCTAATGCCTTAAAATCAAGAGTACACATCACACAAGTTCCTAAATATGGTATATTCTACACATCTATGAGTATGTCATATTTGTAAGTAGGTCTCTACTTCTATGTGATCAAAATGATTAGAATAGAAATTTTCTAATATAATGTACAATCTTAGGCCATTTTTATTTAATTTGAGAATTAAATATATGAAGGTATGTTAAGTTATATAAATAGGATACACGTAAGTGAGAATTGAAATTCGGGTCACATAATAATACACGTAAAGCGAATGTAAACTCTCGATATGAGAGAGAAATCGAAACAAAATGGGCAGAAGCAGTTCAAAATCGGTCAAAAAAAACTGATATTTGTATGTATAGTTATCTAATCTAGAATCTAAACCCTCAACAAATTAACATAATCTATATTCTTAGTATTCAATGTCTCGCGAATCACCTATCCGTATTTGAGGAACTCTATCCACATTTGATATTTGTGGATACGGTCTAACTATGTCTAGAGAGGTTAGCGAAATATGAGTATGTCACATGAGGTATTCCGAACAGAAAGTCATGAAGTATCAATAGTGTATTCCTTTTTCTGCAATATGTAACTGAATTCGTCACTTGCAGTATGTTAGAAGCTCACCCTCTCTTAGCCAAGTCACAAGAAGCGCGAAGTGAGACACTTATCGACGAGTTCTAAATGAATCGGGAATCGAGCAATCCGCGAGTGGGCTGATTGCTGGCGTGATCAATCAGTAGAACCGTTATTACCTGCAATTGGTTGCATCTATTCCCATTTTTGTTCCGCGAGTGAGTGAGTATACTGATGCGTGGTATACAGAAGCTGTATTTTTGTTCAGGTCCATTGGCATCTAGAGTATGATGAAGGCGATTGATTAAAGCGATATTGCGGAGCTCACGGTATCCGTCTGTCTATACGAATGGCTGATCTAAACTAGCTTTCAGTAGCTTATCCATAACTGCATTGTTCCGGTTTAGTTATGCATGGCGAAAGGAGGCATTGGATGGTCTTCAGTTTTTGAATAGTGTCAGATACCAAAATTCCAAAGAACATATTGATTGACGAGTGGAATAATTACTCGAATCGAGATGTCATTCAACTTACTGATCGAACCAGACGCCAAAACTCTCATCGGTGATTGCAAATAACCAAAATCAAAGAATATATGCTTTGCACAATTTTTGGCTACACACTAGCGCAACTCTCTCATGTATATGGCCGCTTACGTCAAAATGTAATTCCAAAGTAATAATGCTCTACTATACAAGTCTGAATTCGCTACAATTTAAATAGCAAATCACTGACATACAGCGTATGTAATCGTTAAAATGGCACTGCTAGGTACCAGATCGATAGTCCTAAAATACACGGCCAACGTTCATATTAAATAATCAGATACTGGGACACGGTAACAATGGAAAAAGTGCCGCTCCTTCTTTAGTAAGATATAGAATGGAAGACAAATGCTGCAAACAAAATATGTTAATATGCTATGGGCGCATGTAACAAATCTATCAGGAATGAGCTGATATCAGGATTTACCTTGCGCGAGATTCGGTTTACAGGAGATCACTGCTCAATGCGTGTGGAATCCAGGTTGAATGCCAGGTTCGCACTGAGGTTTCGCCCTTAGGCGATCCTTGTGATCTAGATTAAGCTTGAGGAAAAAAGCCTTGAGAAGTTCTTCATCTCCCTTC